>NC_063161.1:80556930-80866625 GCF_023159225.1 Perognathus longimembris pacificus | reverse complement strand
AGAGAAACGAACTCCAAGTTAAGGAAGTAAGTGGTTTATCACTGTTGTTGTTATTTTCAATGTGCCATGTGAAATTATGCCTTTTTCTTTTATCTTTCTTCCCCAGGGTTTTACCCCTGATGTCACTGTTACTGATTTTGGTACCCTGGGTATTGTATATATGTTTATTGGAACTAGGGAAGGGAAGGAGAACATCAAAATGGAGAGACAAAGGGTAAAAGGTGAACCAATGCAACAGCAATACTTACAAAACTATATGGTAAACCAACTGTACAACTCACGGGGGGGGGGTGGAGTTGGGGGAGGAGAGAAGGTGGGAGAAAAATGAGGGAGGAGGTAACAAGTTGGATAAGAAATGTATCCACTGCCTGACGTATGAAATTGTAACCCCTCTGTATATCACTTTGACGATAAATAAATTAATAAAAAATAATGAAGGTAGGTCAAGATTGTCTTCTTCCCCTACAGGCCAGCGGACTTAACATTGTTTGTTAGTGATCTCATATGTTAAACTGAGTTCAGAAATAGTATCCATTTCATAAGTTGGTTATGAGACAGCATATGTCACTTATTGAAAACATTCAGTGTGTGGTAAATTCTCAATCAGGATTAAAACTCAGAATCATCTCAAGGGACATCGTTTAAATAATATTCCATATTTCATTCCCAGAAAGAGGGTTCCTTAAGAAATTTGCATGGTGAAAACTCAACGCCAAGGCTACAGGTGAAGAAAGAAAGCCTTCGGCATTGGCTTCTTGGGGTGATACAGAGCCTTTCTAATCAGTAGAAAACAGGAGACTAATCTTCAGAAGACCTGGTGGCTGATCGATGGACTTCACTCCGGTGCACGCGTGGAGGAGAACTTCGGCGGGAGGCAGTGCGTGGCTCGCGCATGTGGGGGTGGTGGGAACACTAAGAGTGTGTGGAGAAGGCTGGGCCCTGCTGTGGTGAAGAGGGGCCTTTGCTCTGCTCTCCGGAGCCTCACGTGTGGGCTCCTCAGTATGGGACACTGGAGCCCAGCTCAAAGTCACCGGGGACACGCTCACACCAGGGTTGGGAGAGATCCTGGGGCGCCCTTGGCTTGACGAGAGGGTTGTCTTTCCCTCTCAATCTGGTCACCCCACCACCCCACCTGCTGCTCCCCCTCACCAGACGCCAAACCAAGACCAGCTGCCACAGTCTCGAACCCGCAGCCTCCCAAACTGCTTGGACCTCTTTCTTTCATCAATATTTATAAGCCTCTGGCATTTTGCTACAGTAACAAAACAGCAGATTGATATGACGTCCATGCTATCTGTTCTAGATGGCAGCTGTGATACACCTTAATTCTGAAGTTTGACATAGGATTTAGATAAATGCAACGACACGCACAGCAATTGTTTCCTGGGGAGCAGTCACCGGAAGCCGCACCTCTGCCGTGGGGTGAGCTTGTGCGTCACCTTGTTGGCTTGGTACTGCACGATGTGTGGGGTGAGCGCCGGCCCCAGCTTCACGTAGGCCCCGCGGTTGCTGCCCACTTCATAGTAGTTGGAGGCAGAAAAGATGGTTAATACCTGAATCAAAACAGAAGGGATGGCATTCACGCTCACCGAAAAATCCTCCCTCTTCTACCCCATATTGCCAGGTCCCCCTTGTACTCATCCATGGCTCCCTCCCTCCCTCCCTCTCCTCTCCTCTCCTCTCTCTATCCTGTTTTTTTTTTTTTTTCTTGCCAGCACTGTGCCTTGGACTCAGGGCCTGAGCACTGTCCCTGGCTTCTTTTTGCTCAAGGCTAGCACTTCACCTCTTGAGCCACAGCGCCACTTCTAGCCATTTGTCTATATATGTAGTGCTGAGGAATCGAACCCAGAGCTTCATGTATACAAGGCAAGCGCTCTACCATTAGGCCATATTCCCAGCCCAATTTCGAAGTTTTAAAAAGGCTACAAAAGCTGAGTGCTAGTGGCTCACACCTGTAATTCTTGCTACTCAGGAGGCCGAGATGAGGATTGTGGTTCAAAGCCAGTGGAGGCAAGAAAAACCTGTGAGACTCTTATCTCTAATGAACTACTCCAAAGCCCAAAACCAGAGCTATGGCTCAAATCGTAGAGTGCTGGCCTTGAGTACAAAAGCTCAGGGACAGCGCCCAGACCCAAAGTTCAAGCCCCAGGACCAGCAAAGAAAAAAAAAGTCAAGGATGATCACTTTCATAATAACACTTCTTTTAATTCAAGGTTTGCCAGGGTTCTTGGCCGGCGTGGGTGGTGAGAAGCTGAGGCCTCAGCTCATGGGCGTGGGGAGGTGAGATGTTCTCGGGGTCCCCGTGTGGAGGCCCGCCCACCTTGCGGTTGTGGCAGAATTCATAGCCTTCGGGTTTGCACTCGTGGGAGCGGATCAGGAGCTGCAGCTTGTACCTCTGCAGCAACCGCTCTGTCACGTCCGGCCCAAAGTAGCAGCCTCCTCCTCAGCCCGTGTTGGCCTTGCAGCCCTTCTGAGCCATGGGGTCACTCCACAGGACGTCCACCACCTGGAGAGACCAGGGTCCCGCAGGAAAGGACGGAGCAGAAGAGTACAGTTGGATACTAACACGTGGATGCCTTTCCGTGCATTGGGCCAGGCCCTGCGCGGCCACAGCTGCAACCTTAGCCGCTCAGGAGGCTTCTCTGAGCAGCGTGCTTTGAAGCCAGCCCAGGTAGATAAGTCTGTGAGACCTTGACCTCCAGTTGACTACCAAGAAGCTGCAAGTAGAGCTGCGACTTACTGGTAGAGCACTAGCCTTGAGTGAGAAGCTAGGGGACAGTGCCCAGGCCCTGAGTTCAAGCCCCAAGACCAGCACACACAGAAAAAAAAAAAAATATATATATATATATATATATATATATATATTCTAAATTGGTATTGAAGGCCAAATAGATAACTCAAAATTCTGAGAGAAGGTACCCTGATCTCTCTCTCTCTCTGTCTCTCTCTCCATCTGTCTCTCTCCCCCTCTCTCTCTCTGTCTCTCTCTCCCTCTCTCTCTCTTCCCAGCAAAGATGATCCTAAAGTAGGTGGATTGTAGTATGCGCAAGGCCAGAAACAAGACCTGATCTTAAGCACAGCCAACAAAAGCCAACAAAAGCCAACAAAAGCTCACGCTCGTAATCCTGGCTACTCAGGAGGCTGAGGTTGGAGGATCACAGTTGGAAGACAGCCCTGACAGGAAAGCCCACGAGACTTTTATTTCCAGTTACACACACACACACACACACACACACACACACACGAGGTGGAGAGGTTGCTCAAGTCCTAGAACACCAGCTAAGGGACAGTGCCCGGGTTCCGAGCTCACGTAATACATTTGTTACACACGCACACGCGTGCACACACGCACACACACAAAAGGGAAAGAAACAGCGCGTTAATAGCATCTCATTGTCTGTAGCTGACCTGCCCCTGGAAGCTCAACGGCAAAGCTGCTTTCCTGCCCTATGTGCAGCGTGGAGACCCTGCTCTGCAGGCCTATGGTCTGGGTTGTGCTAACCCCAGAGGGAGGGGGTAGGGAGACTCCCTAGAGCACGCCCCGAAGGCACCTGGAAGGGGGGTCGCCCTCCCGAGGGCAGCTGCGTGCTCAGTTCCCCCTCCCCCCCCACCCCGTCATGACCCACCTGCCTCCACTCCTCGCCCGTGGGCTCGGGGCGCTGAGCGGCCGCGGGCAGAGCCGCCTCCCTCCCCGCGACCAGGTCCACGGAGCGCCCAGGCCCCGCACAGGGGACCCTGCCGGAGCGGGCGGCCTTGGGGGGCTGCGGGGGGGCCGGGTGGGAGGGCGAGGGGGGGAGGGAGCGGCTCTGCAGGAGGAACCATGGCGTGGGCCTGGGCGCACAGCCTGGTGGCAGGCGGCCTCTCCTCTCCTCCGCCTGCTTCCCGCCGTCCCCGCTCACCTGCTGTCACAGGGTGGACACAATCTGCACGGGGCGAGAGAAGGGGGCTGCAGAGAAGGGGGGCTGCAGAGAAGGGGGGCTACAGGGAAGGGGGCTTCAGAGAAGGGGGCTGCAGGAAGGGGGGCTGCAGAGAAGGTGGCTGCAGAGAAGGGAGGCTGCAGGGAAGGGGCCAGGCCTTCGGAGCGCCTCGTCCACACCCAGCCACGCTCACCCAGCGAGGTCACACACTAGTGTTCTCTCTTCGCTTGGGACATGGCAGGGAGCACCCTGAGACACTCTCCCATCCCGTGACACTGCCACGCCACGCCACCAGACAAGACACTCCCAGCCCGTGACACTGCCACGCCACGCCAGCAGTCAGGACCAGCCGGCTCCTGTCCTCTGCCTGGACTCTTTGTGAACTGCCTCCCACGGGCTGTCGGCTACGACCTGTGGTGACTTAGAAACGCGTAAAGCCTGGGCCCTGGCCACAGAGAATTTGCTCAGCATTTTCTCTCTCAGGAGATCTTTAGAGCCAGGCACAGCCCTGGGGCCCGGCTTCTGCAGGCTGTGCTGAAGATCAGGTTGGGTTTCCAGGCTTGTCCACACTACAGGACCGTGAGGAAGCCGCAGCCTCCCTCGTCCCTCACCAGCCAGGCCTCCCTTCTCCCCGTGCTTCCACGGGAAGGCCCGGGAGGAGAGCGGGCTGTGGAGCCCCGGTTCACACCCCAGGGTTTCCGCTCCCTGCGGCTCACTGTGCCCACGATGCCAGGTAGACTCCAGAAGTGCACAAGACCCGCTTCTCAATCGTGTGTTCTCCTGACATCGCCGGCCTCCCACCCCTCCTGCCCAGGACGGGAGTCGTCCATTCCTGGGTCCGCTGTACATGCCACCCGTGTGTTAGTCATCAAGCCTGGGTTTCAGACAGGCTGTCAGTGTCACAATGCTTCATTCAGGGAGCCCTTAGTTTACTCAAGAAAAAAGCACAAGGTAGCCAGGCGCCGGTGGCTCATGCCTGTCATCCTAGCTACTCAGGAGGCTGAGATCTGAGGATCGCAGTTCAAAACCAACCCGGGTAGGAAAATCCATGAGACTCTTATCTCCAATGAGGCACCAAAAAAAAAAAACCAAAAAACCCAAAACTGGAAATAGTGCTGTGGCTCAAAGTGGTAGAGCACTAGCCTTGAGCAAAAGAGCTCAGGGACTGTGCCCAGGCCCAAGCCCCATGACAGACAACAAAAAACAAGAGGTATAAAAGATGTTCAGGGGGCATAAACCATGAAAGGAAGATTAAACGCCAATGCCACAGCGTGTGCAGAACACACAATACATGTGGGGTTTATGACTTTCACAGGGAGTCTCAGAGTGTATCCTTGACAGATAAGAGAGGACTACGGCATGTGGTAGGAAAGTAACAGGAAAAACCCAATTCTTGTTGCCAGAGAGGGCTTGCCCTTAATGGGAAATGCTACTGTTGCTATTATCTTACCTTCTGAGAAAGGGCAGGAGAGAGCAGAGGGAGGGAGAGGGCTTTCTCCAGACATAAACAAGAAGATATAATTATTGCCAAAAGAAATTAAATGTAGTCCTTCTCACTGAGACACAGTCGTTGTAGAGCTGGAACCAGATCAAGAATGTAGAGGAGCCTAGTGTGGTGGTACATGCCTGTAGTCCCAGACGGGGGAGAGAGAAGGACTGTAGTCCAGGGCTCATCTGAGACTTTATCTGAAAACCAAACGAAAACTAAAAGGGCTTGGTGGGGAGTGGCTATGGCTTAAAGGGTAGAGTGCTTGCTAGATGTGCTGAGACCTGAGTTCAATCCTTGATACCTCCCCACAAAAGAAAACAAAAGAATCTAGAATGAGTGCTGCTCGTCGGAAAGGCACAGGGCAGACGGGCAGGTGGCACTGAGCAAAAGCAGAAAGCAGTCCTGGCGTACCCGCGCGCTCAA
Organism: Perognathus longimembris pacificus; assembly: GCF_023159225.1. NCBI lineage: Eukaryota > Metazoa > Chordata > Mammalia > Rodentia > Heteromyidae > Perognathus > Perognathus longimembris. The sequence continues at coordinate 80,860,796 of NC_063161.1, read as the reverse complement.
GGTACAAACCCAGGGACAGTATGTGTTATTTGCTTAGTTTGACTTTTGGCCAATCTGATGGCTAGAAAAGCCTTTACATCTGATCAGACATTTCCTTGATCAGTAATGAGACTGGTAATCTTTCTTTTTTTTCTGTCATTCATAATTGAGTGGGTATCCACTGTTTACATTCACCATCCAGTTTTTCCCTATTTGATTGTCACTGACTTAAATTTTAATTGTGTTTGCTGTACATTCTAGGTATCAAACTTTGAATCTAATTCTCCAAATGTTTTCCTCTCCATCGGTCACATGGCTTTTAGCTTTGCTTAAGGTGACATTTTGATGAACAGAATTTTAAATATGGATGCAAACAGGGAAAGAAATGTTGGCAAGCCCAATGTAAGAACCCAGTGTTTACATTGGAGAGGGTGGCTGATGTCTGTAAGGACAGTTATTTGGGAGGCAGAGATGAGAGATCACAGTCTGAAGCTAATCTTTTTGCAGCAATGCAGGTTTTTCTAAGTGAAATGTGAGAAAAAAAATAACAGGTGAATGTCTACAGCTGGGTAGTCCAGGGTGAGGTACGTAATATTCCTGTGCTTGTGTGGATATTAATACTTGGCTGTTCAGGAGTTTGGGAGATAGAATTTCACATTTTTCTTTTTCCAATACTGTTTTCCTTCTCCAAGTCCTGGCATGTCTCTATTGGAATCAACTGAGAGCAGGATTGCATACTACTGAGCCCCCAGACTTACCAGAGTGAAAAGCTGCTGCTCTCAAGAGGTGATACACATGTCTTTCCAGCCCTATACATAGTGACATCATACTGAGTGCTGGGAATGGCCCATGAGGGACCATGGGTACCATGGAAATAGTCAAACATTACAAACCAAGGCCTCTTTCCCTTGGTGAGCAGGTTCTTAAACACAAGCAGACCCACAGGGACCGCAGCATCAGCCTGCAGAGCTGTGGGTCTTACAAATGAACAGCTCCAGTTGAGAAATTATGTCTTTTATGAACCTGAATTCCACCACTGTAACACTGTTGTGACTGTGCTTCTAGAACAGAAGTCAAAATTTTTCTGTATGCGAGTTGCAGCTACTTGACTCTGTTACATGTCCTTCTTTGATTCTCATCAACCATTTTAAAATGCAAGGATTTTTTTTTTCTTGAGGACTACATGTAGAAACGTGGCAGGCTTTGGCCCGCCAGCTGTCACATGTCAACTGCTCAATAACAACACAGTGTAGAACATAAGCCAATCTGTGACCATCATCTGGCCAGAATTGCTTGTAAAATCAAGTCTAGATACAAGTGAAGTGATTTAGGAATTTTCTAGAATTACCTTCACTGGGTCTATGATACTGTGGTGGGCTTTCATGTCCCAGGCCCAATCAATTGTAGGAAAAAGATACAGAAACCTGGACTGACTTGAGTCACGTGCTCTAGCAAACTCAGAAGTTGCATAGTACCTCAGAGAAAGTAGTGCAGCAGAGGGGACCTATCTACTTGCTGACTCTGTGGTTCTTTCTGGGACTCCAGTGGAATAAAGACAGCTGAAATTCTTTGACATTACTCCTTGAGAGCTGTAGTCTCTTTCTCCTCACCTTGAATCTAACAGGTTCTTTCTGCTTGGCCAAGAGAAGGCAGAGAAGTGATGCCGGATCACCAACCAGGGCCAGGCTTTAAGAGCCTAGTGGCTTCCTTGGCCTCTTATGCAGTTACTTGCCATGGGAGCCAGCTGCTATGCCATAGGAGACTGGAGAGACTGTATGGCATGGCACAGAGTAAGTGGGACCATCATTCCTGATTCAGTCCCACTGGACAGGCCAGCACCACTATCCCACTGTCAGTGGGGAGAAGAGGATCTCAGGAGGGATCCCCTGTTATGACTTAAATATGAAATATCCCCTCTGTGCGCTTGGGCCTTGGTCACCGGTTAGTGATGCTATTTTGGATGGTTTTGAACACTGTAGGAGGTGGGTCTTCCTGAAGGAAGGCAGTCACTGGGCTTGGGTCCTGGGTTTATTGGTCCTAGTCCGTCCCTGGAAGCCATGAGATAAACTGCTCTGTCTGGCCACATTCCATCAGCTGCCATGATGTTCTACCCAAGTAAATGAAGCAAAGCAGCCAGAGATTGAACCCTCTGAAATCAAATCTTTTAAAACAAATTGTTCCAGTTGTTTCTGTCAAGTACTTGATCACAGCAATGATGCAAGTAATTAATTCTTTGATTAAACTCCTAAGCTACAGGGAACATTCACCGTGAAGTACCAGTTATGTGTGAGGCCATCAGACAGCTGCACCAGCTGGATATGCAAAGGGGACAGGTACACTGTCCCTTGGGCTGTGAGCCCCAGCCAATCTGCAGGGTCCTCCTCCAAATCAATGGCAGTTGCCATTTTAAATCATAGAAGCCCTGGGAAGGTTCATTATGCATCAACAGAAGCTCACAACACTCTGCTTGGGTTGTTTCTGAGGGATTCAATGACTCGATGTATACAATGTGCTTAGTTCAATGTCTGACACAAAAAAAGTGCTCAGTGATTATTCAGGAAAAAAAATGAGGCTGTGTGAGAGTCTCTCCAGGGACAGAGGAAAAATGTGACCCATTATCTAGGGGTTTTGTGCTTCGGGCTAAGCTTTCTAAAGAAGCTGGAGTTCATGACTTCCTCATTAAATAAGATGAGAAAAGACTGTATTAACACATGGCACACCACCTAACTTTCTCTCAGGGATATAATGGCTTGTTCCCTGTCAAAATACCTTCTTTTTTCACGCCTAGAAATTTTCATGCGAGTGTGTAACTTAATGAGGTAACCTGAGAGGATGGGTGGGGCTAGAAGAGATGGAGGAGAACGATGGAAGGGGTGACATTGATGAAGATTCATTGTACTCATACACTGACATGTTGAACTGAAACCCCTTTGTACAACTACATAAAATAATAAAAAATAATAATAGTTTTAAAGACTCTTAACTTGTCTACACTTCTTCTCCTAACCCACTCTCCTCCCACCAGGTCTTCAACCTCTTCAACAAATAGCAACAAACAATATTGTTTCAGTTCATTTAAATTCATATTGATATGGGATCTCTAAAGATTACAGTTGTTAGTGACGTGAGCCGCACGTGTGTGCGTGTGTACACACAAACACACACACAAAGAAACAACCCTTAAATTTTTGGGTTGCCTGCTACATGCCTGGAGACTAAACCAAGTATAGCAAGAGAAATGGTCCTGTACTGAAGTTTGAACTCAGATCCTTGAGCTTGCTGGGAGATGCTCTCCTCTAGAGATCTATCCCCAGCCCTTTGCTCCATTGGTTATTTTGAGACAGAGGCTCACATTTTACCCAGGTCCATGCTGGGATCATGATCTTCTTACTTTAAGCACACATGACTACACATGACTATGTACAGCTTTGTCTAAGAAGTCTTTTTGACTTAGGCTGGTCCAGAACAAAGATCCCAAATTCCTGAGTAGGTAGAACTACAGATATGAGCCACTATGCCAGGCTAGGAAGATTACACACACACACACACACACACACACACACACACACACACACACACACCACAATTTAGAAATAATTTGTGATCTTCAAAAGTTCCTTGACCTTAAGAATTGTGTCTTCGATGGTCACAAAGGGACTAATCTATGAAGTGGCATTTGAGTTTGGCCTCTGTGGAAAAATGAAGATTTTTAAAGAAATTACTTTCATTCATGAATGCAAAAGCAGAATCATGACTTTCTTTCAGCAGCTAAAAAGGGGATAGAATGCCAGATGGGAGAGAAGAAAATCCTGATTTATCGGCACCAGCAGACGCCACCCCATATGGGCCAGGCTATGTTGCTGAGAGTTAAGAGCTGGTAGTCATTGCTGTCACAGCACAGTCAGTGCCTGTGTGTTCAAGTCCCAGCAGTTCTCTGAAAGGATCAACCCAACCTCCAACTTAAAGGATCGCAAGATCACGTTCAGAGACAAATGATCAAGAGGCAGTTTGCAGAGGTAGATTTCAAACAGAAAGCTACAGTTCTCAGCTAGACCACACACATACACACATACACACACACACACACAGTAATATACACATATACATACGCATGTTTATATATTTATTTACTTATTTATATTTACACCAGTACTGCAGCTTGAACTCAAGCCTGGGTGCTTACCCTTGCTTGGCTTTGATGCTCAAGGCTGGCACTCTACCACTAGAGCCACACTTCCACTTCCAGCTTTTTGCAGGTTAATTTGAGATGAATCGTGGACTATCCTGCTTAAGCTGTCTTTGAACCTCTACCCTCAGATCTCACCCTCCTGAGTAGCTAGGATTACAGGAGCTGCTAGTGCCTAATTTCAAAAGCATATGCAATATTATGAGGCATTTATAAAACAAAGCAAGAAACCATGAACAGTTTTTATTTTCTTCCTCTTTCAGGAAACTGGATCTACCTTCCCGCTACCTGTAAATGAGATCAAAAGGACTGTCAACCTGGAGAATAACCTTTGGGTTCACAGATGATCTGTGAGAGGGAAGTCTCTGGGGAAGCAAGGCATGATGGCTGTGCTGTGATTTATCCAGGCTTGCTGCTCAGGTACATGACAAATCACACCCTGCAGGAGGACATGTGGGTGGCTGTCACACCTCCCATGGACTCACATAAACCAGGGGCCTCCCTCCCCTGGCCCTGAGTTTGTCCTCATTTTCATTTTCATAGGAGGTTGGAGAAGAGAGAGGATTGGGGGATGTGACTATGTCAACAGCTGCTTCCAGCTCAAAGAAATAAAGATAATGGAGGGCAATGAGGAAAAGAGGACAAGCTAGCACAAAGGAAAACCTGTGCCTGCCAGCTCAGTGTCCTCAAGTCATTTCCACAACACCACAGGATGGTCTGGAGATTGCTCTGGGCCTTCACATGTGCACCAGTTGCTGATGCCTGCCATCCTAGCTACTCAGGAGGAAGAGATCTGAGAACCACAATTTGAAGCCAGCTCAGGCAGACAAACCTGCAAGGCTTTTATCTGCAATTAATCCATAAAAACAAAACAAAACAAAACACAGAAGTGAAAATGTGGTTCAAGTGGTAGAACCTCAGCTTTAAGCAACAAAACCAAGCAAGCATAAGAGGTCCTAGGTCCAAGCCCTAGGACCTACGCCCAAAAACAAGAGAAAAAGAAAAAGAAGAAAGGGGAGCATGGGGAGGAAAGGGGGCCTGATGCAGGGATTCGGGAGCTGGGTGGACATGTAGCAAGTCTCATATTACTACTTAGACTGGTGAGGAGTCTTGGACCTGGAGTCACCCAAACCTCAGTTTTAATGGGGTGGGGGGCAGGGAAGAGGTGAGACTGGGTCCAAAGTACCTACTACCATTTGGTGACACTATGAACAAATTCAAATGAGGGGAAAAAAACAACAACAGATGTCAGCATGCACCTCAGGGCCCCTAGACCCTTAGCTACCCCACTTGGTAGTGCAGCATGGGTTTAAAACCTGGCACCTGAGGCTGGGGCTCCCCTTCACATCAGCCTGCAGAGGACTGCAGGCAGCTTAGTGCTTTACATTTCAAGAAACATAACTCTAAAGAAGATTCAGAAAATGTCACACTGGTTGCTGGTAGTGCAAAGGGCCCACAGAGGCCTTGGGTCTGATGATCAGCACAAAAGGGAAAAAGGAGGGGCTGGCAATGTGGCTTAGTAGTAGAGTACTTGCCTAGCATGCATGAAGCCCTGGGTTCTATTCCTTAGTACCACATAAACAGAAAAGCTGGAAATGGTGCTGTGGCTCAAGTGGTAGAGTGCTAGCCTTGAGCAAAAGAAACTCAGGGACAGTGCCCAGGCCCTGAGTTCAAGCTCCAGCCCCAGGACTGACAGAAAAAAAAGGAGGAAGGGGGAGGAGGCCAATATACAGAGGGAAAAAAAGGGAGGGAAGGAAGGAAGAAGAATAGGGGAGAAGGAGTGAGGGAGGAAGGGGAAAAAGGACAGAGAGGGAAGGGGAAAAGAAAAGGGAAGAAGGGGGAAAGAGAGGGGAAGGAAGTTCGATCAACAATGAAGGTGATGCACCATGAGAATGACAATGAAAGACTGCTGTTTGGGAAGGCTGCCAGATGCAGAAATGCTCACTGCAATTGGCCCCAAGAAAGAATGGACTCTTTAACTAGTTGATTCAGGTAGGAAGCTTACTAGGAAAGATAAGGCACTCTCTGATGGAAATTCCTGAGCTCGGTGGTTGAGTCTGCCAGCTGGGTTACCATGGAAGTGGTGCACGTTGCAGAGCTACAGGTTGGAGCTCTGCATGGGATCCTTCAAGTTAGATCTTGAAGATCACCATGCTCTGGTGATTCCAACCACAGCACACTGTATCAATGAGAGAAACTGGGAGGGGAGCATTCCTTAGATACTGTGGTGGGGAGAAGAAGGATGGGGGTAGAAAAGGAGCTCAAGCACAAGCTATAGATCCATCTCTCACTTGTTTCAAGCAGTATTTATGTGTTGGTATTGGGGTCTGAACTCAGGGAATGGGCACTGTCCCTTGGCTTTTTCTCTCAAGGTAGGTGCCCTACCACTTGAGCCACAGCTGCACTTCCAGCTTTTTGGTGGCTATAGGAAATAAGATTCTCATTCCTGCCCAGGATTGGCTTTGAATCATGATCCTCAGATCTCAGCCTCTTGAATATCTAGGATTCCAGCCATAGGCACTCAGGTGGTCCATGCAGGCTTCTTGAACTAAATAAAGTACTACTCTACCAAGGGAAATAAGAAACACAAAAAAGCAGAAGGGCCACAGCAGATGCCAAGCCCACTTGTACTTTAAATGGTTTCAGCCCAAGCTGTGGAGACCCAGAGGAATAATTAGACCAGTCGAAAGTGAGGCAAACGGAAAGCTGGGGCAGCCAGACATCTCTTTAGGCTGAGTAATAATAACTGGCGCTAGAACAAAAGGCTAGTGGGCAGTTAACCAAGCGGGGCCAGTCATAGGTGGAGGTTTATTCCAAAATCAATCTATCTTGTCTAGCTGGAAACAAGGGGAGGCAATTATCCAGGAGGAACCCAGAGCTGCAGCTCCTCCTCCTCCTCTCCCACTGGGTAATTCTCCCTGCCAATCCAGTGAAAAGAGCTCAAAGGAAAGCTGCTGATTATTGTTAATGATCTGGAATCCTGGATGAAAGACCCCTCACTGGCCCATTAGATGGAGGCACAGCTATCAGAATTGTGATCTGGCCCTTGTTGTTCCATAGCCACCTGAGATGTGGAGAGATGCAGATTCAGTGGGCATAGCCTCCTTGACCTCAGCTTGACAATGTCACAGCAGAGCGGGAGAAAAAAAAAAGAGATGGGTAAATTTTAAAGATAGGGAAAGCTAAGATGGCTAAAATTCACTAACAGGGGTCATCACTCTCTCTAGGTCCCTCTGTGTCCCTCTCTTGAACTTGGTCACTCTTCTTCATTCAAGGCTGGCGTTCTACCACTTGAGGCACAGCTCCAACTCAGCTTTTTTGCTGGTTAATTGAAGATAAAAGCCTCGTCAGTATCTCATGAACTCTTACCCGGCCTGGCTTTGAACGAATCCTCAGATCTCAACCTTCTGAGTAGCTAGAATTACAGGCATGAGCTACCATGCTAGATGGAATTTAGCTCTTGACAGAAGAAAGAGAATTAAGGATGAAAATGGGGCTTCCAGAGGACACCTAAGTAAAAAGGAAAGAAAGGATGTAGCCTGTGACCCTGCTGTGCTGAAACAGTGGAGTTGAGAGCAGCCAGCCACCCCCAACCAGAGGTGTCTTCCTCAGTCTGAGGAATGGAGTTCCATTCCAGCACAGTCCATTTGGAGCCAGGAGGCCCGTGGGGCTCGGGCACTGAGAGTGCTACAACAGACAAAGGGACGTTGAACTGTCTAAGGAATTTACCTCATCTTCTTCCATTCCTTCATTGTGTGTTTACTAATTTTTCAGCATGCCAATCAGCAGCTTAAACTTTGCCATCTCTAACCTTTCCTGTCACTGGCATACAACATGTTAACGGTCCACTGACAACAGGCTCCCCCTCCTGTCCCTTGGAATCCCATTCCATACATTCAGCACAGACATAGGATCCCAACACATTGTGGCTGAAGAAGAAATTAGCTAAGCAATGAACTACCTTGTTCTCATAGAAGAGGACTACTTGAAACATGTCACAAACAATGCAGAGCCTCCTGAATGAACCAATGCCTTTCTTTGGCTTTCTTTCTCTCCTCAGCCCCAGGGTCCTAAATCTACAAAGGCCGCCTATTAGAGCCCTCTCCCACCTCCAGTCTGGAGGATTGACTTAAACTTCACCCATTGACCATGGGGCAGGCATACCCCCTTCTCGATGCTAGGCCTGGAAAGGCAAATCAGTAAAACAGAAATGCCTGCCCCTAGAGCCCCATTACAGGATAAAGACACACAGACATGTGTGAATGAGTACAGTTAAGTGCTATCATCAGTACACTTTTAAAAGGTGGCAGGAAAGTAATTAAATCTTATTGAGTAGGCAGAAAACCAAAGAAAGGGAGTGACATGAGCTGGGCTTTGGTGGATGAGTAGGAGTTCTCTAGCAAGAGAAAGTACAGTCTGAGAATGGCAAAAGGTTCTCTAGAGAAGGAGCATCAAAGGCAGAATGGAAATGAGGGAGGAAGCAATAATGGGTATAAGGATGGCTCAGGGCATGAGGTCAAAGAGTCCATGGGCTCCATTTGATAAGCAGAGAGCAATCACAGATATTTTTTTACAATATGTCCCGAGTTTATAATTCATTGGGTTTTAGTATTTTACAGAGTTATGTAACCATCGCCACAATCTAATTTTAGAACATTTGCTTCGGTTCTAGAACAAACAGTGGGGATTAGTGGCTACTCTTGCTGGTCCTCTCCTACATTCCACCCCTACAGACGCCCCTATAATGGACAATTCAACCAGTAAAATCCTATACTATATGATCAGTTGAGACTGGATTCCTGTACTTTACAAAGTATTTTCAAGGTTAATCCCTGTTGTTGCAAGTGTGTTCATTTTTTGAGTCGAGCTAAATTTTCATTTTTCTTAGAATGGAAATGCAGCATCAGAAAGTAACTATTATAGTTACCATTTTGTGGAACAACCAAACTGTTTTCCAAAGTGGTTGTGCCATGCCTGAGGGGGTCCTGCTTCCCCATAGCCTCCTCAATAATTCATAGTGTCTGTCCTTTTATTACAGTGGTCCTGGTGGATACGAAGTGGCATCTCTGTGGTTCTGTGTTGTGTATTCCTATTGATGAATGATATTGAACATCATTTCATGTCTTTACTCTCCCTCCAATCATGCTGAGGATTGAACCAGGGTCTTGCACGTAGTAAGTAATGAGGAGAAGTTAGGCCTTCGGGACTAGGTAAAAGATGGCTTCCATCTTGGGGGTACATGAGAGGAATGACTCATCAAGTTCCAAGAGAAAATGAAGCCAAACCCTAGGAATATCAGTGAGCAGAGTTTATGTGCAAAAAGAAAGCCATATTCCAAGTACTTTGTGTCCTTATATATCAAAGATCTTTTAGCAAAAGGAGTAGCTAGGTAGTAATAAATCAAGAGATGACTTGGATAAGAGAGAATGGTAATATAATTCAGGGAAGAGTTAAAGAGTTCCTGGGCTAGAATAGAAGTGTTAGAATAGTAATGAAGATAAGAATGAAGACAGGTGCTAGTTGCTCGTGACTATACTCCTTAGTTACTTAGGAGGCTTAGATCTAAGGATCCTGGTTCAAAGCCAGCCTGGGCAAGAAAGTCATGAAAGTGGAGTTGTAGCTCAAGTGGTAGAGCACTAACCTTAAGCAAGAAAGCTGCAGAACAGCACTATAGCCCAAAGATCAAGCAGTAGGACTGGCACCCCAAAAAAAGAAAGTGGTGAGAGAGATCTGGATGCTCTTTCAGAGGAGGAACCACTGACCTTAATAAAAGACTGGATGTGGGACACCATAGAGAATAGTGGAGAAGAGGCATCAAGGACAAAGTTCCCAAAGTGTCTAGCCTGAGGAACCAGAAAGATGGTGATGTTATGTTAAGCTAGAGAAGAAGGGAGCCCCAGGATGGAGCCAGGAGTTCAGTGTAGGCCATGTCAAGACTGAGGTGCCTCGGAGACAAACCTAGGTGCAGAGTTGAGAGGGCCCCTAGAGAACTACTGTGGGCTCCAGAGCAAGCTAGAGATACAGCTTTAGGGATCAGCAACATTCCAGGAGCAACTGTTGATTCTCAGAGATTGTAAACACACTAAGGAATTTGCACCATATGTTAGGAAGCTTAAACAGGGGTTCTGTCATGGCTGTGATAGGATACAGGACATTAAACTGATCTGAAGAGGAAGTAGAGGGTCTGGGTAAAAAGGAAGCTGGTACAGAGTGCATCTTATCTCCATGGACATCCTCCCTCCACATCCATTGTATGTCATTGTATAATATCCATTGGATGTCAGGAGTATCAAGGAGGCTTCCTTGGGGCTGGGAATATGGCCTAGTGGCAAGAGTGCTTGCCTTGTATACATGAAGCCCTGGGTTCAATTCCTCAGCACCACATATATAGAAAACGGCCAGAAGTGGCGCTGTGGCTCAAGTGGCAGAGTGCTAGCCTTGAGCAAAGAGAAGCCAGGGACAGTGCTCAGGCCCTGAGTCCAAGCCCAGGGACAGGCAAAATAAATAAATAGATAGATAGATAGATGGATGGATGGATGGATGGATGCATGGATGGATGGATGGATGGATAGATAGATAGATAGATAGATAGATAGATAGATAGATAGATAGATAGATAGATACGGTGGCTTCCTTCCCTTCAGATATGACTTTGCACCTAAGGGACAGAGGAGGCAGGCTGAGAGGAATTATTCTGCTGGGTAGGCTCCGCCACCTTTCTCTAACACTTACCAGGCTGGAATCTGCCTTCCTCTCTGCCATGATCAACCTAACCCGCAACGTGGGGCTCAGAGGAGCAGCCATCTTGGGACCACTCGTGGCTCCCATGCTCTTGACTATGGTGACAATGCTAGGAACACTCATGAACATGCTTTTGCGTTTATGTTTGTTTTCATTATTCGTTAAATGTGTAGGATACTAGTGACATGCGTTACTTTCTGGAACACTGCTAGAATATTTCTAAAATAGCTAAATTGTTTCATTGATGAAAAGAAGGTAATTGGGGTCTTTTTGAATTTTCACTTTAGTTTGATCTTTTTGTTTTCATTTTGGATTTTAATAGTGGTGAGAATATTTATGCTTTTTCTGCTTCCTCTGGTTTTTTTTTAATTGATGTGTGTCGCAGTTGTTAAATAAGAATATTTTTATTGAAATTACTAAACCTTGATAACCCAAGTTATATAACATTGCAAAGCTTCCTTGGACATAAAAATATTTCCCTTTACATTTATGTCTATATTTTAAAAAATGAATAGAAAAATTGCAACCAGTGTAAAAGTCTATTTCCAGTCCCCCTGGACCCAATTCCACTCAATTCACTGGCTTTGAATTGTAAGCAAATTCCATTTCATTTATTAGGCATAAACTTTTGGGAAATGATTTTCCATCCCCAAATCTTGATCACATAGTATAAAATATGCATAATACCAGTGATAGTAGAACAGTGTTATTCTTAAAGTTAAAGAGATAAGACAGAACTGGCAATACCAGTCATCTGTTGTTTATTCACCTGAATTCCATTTATGCTTGAGAAATCACATCTAATCAAGGCATATTAGCACTAGGTCAGATACTGTAACACTAAGAAACGCTGTATTACCTGGAGCTGAGTAGTCTTTCACATCTGAAATGTCATAGGATTCAAGTATTGATCTTGATCCTGGGAAACTGCAAAAATGGAGAGCTACCTTTTTACCTTTCTCTTATTTAGGGTGCGATAATACACATCTATACGTATATATGCATATATACACATATATGTATGTATATATGCATATATGTAAGTGTGTATCTATACATATGTACATATACAACCTCAGGTGATATACATACATGTAGATACACATATATGTATCTATGTATATATATATATATATATTGTATACTTGTAGTGGTGGTGATAACTGGTGCTTGAATTCAGAGCCTGGATACTGTGTTTTGCTTTTTCACTCAAGGCTACTGCTTTAAAATTTGAGCCATAACTCTACTTCCAGTTTGTTGCCTGTTAGAGAAAAGAGTCTTAGGAACTTTCTAGTATAAGCTGGTGTTGACCTTTAATCCTTAGATCCCAGTAACATTTGTAGGTAGGATTACAGGTGTGAGCCACTGGCACCTGGACCATTTTCTAGTTTTTTTAACTTAATTGTTTTTGGAAGCCATCCAAATCATCTACTTCCTTGTTGTGGGGAATTTTACAGTCAGAGAGAGTAGAAGGAAGAATCCGTGAAGTCTTTTCAATTCCTCCTTTCTCCCATAGATGTAGTGATGTGGGCTGTTTTCTCACTTGTGTGTCCCCCAGGTTTATTCAACTGCTCACTGAATAAGTGTTCAGGATGTCCAGCCTAGTGTGACCCATAGATGTTTCCAACATGAAAAAAGAACTCTAAGTGACAGACCAGGAAGATAAGTCTAGCTAGAAAAGGGGAAACTTGTTATTTTCAGGCTGCTGGAATTCAGGTCATTGTTTTCATATACGAGAATACCTGCAGTGGTCTTCTGCTCCATGCCCCAGTGGCTCCCCTGTGTCCTAAACCCACCTCTCACTAATATCATCTCTCCACACCTCAGCCCAATCACTCCCACTAAGTCTCTCAGCACATTCCTTGTCTCAAGGGTTTTCACCTCTGGTCTTTCCAAACCTCTTCTGTTCTCACTGGAGGCTACTCTGGCTGGTACCTGCTTACTTTCATCCTGAAAAGTCCTTCCTCCCTCTTTATTCCCTGAGTAGGGCAGCACCTGCTCACTGATGTCAGGACTGTCACTTCCACAGCAGTGATAACTGCTACATAGTGGGCATTATGTACATTTCAGTTGTATCACATCTGGCTTGCAAACTTTTAGAGGCAAGGTGACTCTTACAAGTCTCCCTCTCATAATGCCTACTCGTATTCAAACCCAAGGAACTTCACTGCTGGTGGTATATTTGTCCTTTTGTTAAGATGTAAAGAAGTGGACTGGGAATATGGCCTAGTATCAAGAATGCTTGCCTCCTATACATGAAGCCCTGGGTTCGATTCCCCAGCACCACATATATAGAAAACGGCCAGAAGTGGCGCTGTGGCTCAAGTGGCAGAGTGCTAGCCTTGAGCAAAAAGAAGTCAGGGACAGTGCTCAGGCACTGAGTCCAAGGCCCTGGACTCGCCAAAAACAAACAAACTAACTAACTAAAAAAAGATGTAAAGAGTTCTTCAAGTAGCAGGGGAAGCCAGGAGAGAATCTAGCATGACAAGGTGTCCAGTTTTTTCTTTATGCTGTACGCTGTACGCATGTGACACTTCAGACATTTGAAAACACATGGTTGCTGAAAGCATAGCACTCACTTATTATTTTCCTTCTATGTTCCACCTTCCAAAGCCATGGCACTATTTTCCCCAAGAAGTTTCAAAACCAGGACTTTAACTCTTGTCCCTTGTGTGATATTTGTCCTGGGCAACCTACCAGTGTCCTGTCTGTTCTGCACTGCACCATGGCCAGAGGTCTTCACCAGCAGTTGAGGAAGATGCTCCAGACAGTAGCTCTGAGTCTTCGGTCCCATAACTCCACTGGACTGCCTCCATCTTGGATGTAAGGAACATATTCCCCCCAGATCATTTTCTAGTATTAAAATAATGCACACTTCTTATTATTTTTCTGATCATTTTTTCTTTATTAAAATGATTTTCCCTTATCCTTTTTTGTCAGATTGTACTGCTATCAATGATTGCCTTAGAAATAGCCCCAGGAAGCTGATTCTAGAGCTCTGCATGACTGGAAGGCCTGAGGACCACCGCTTCTCCTAGTGAATCATGAGTGCATTCATGATTATATTTCAGACCTAATAGCAATTTTTATTACACACATAAAAGCACAAATAAATATTGGTTCATTTAAAACAGTGTTCATTTTTATAAAATTTTAAGATACATTAATTACTTGAGTCAACACATTATTACGTGAATCAGTAATATACATCTATTTATGGTAGTAATTAAAGTAGTGATATCATCTTACAAATTTAAAAAACTATCTTCAAATTTACATCACAACGTGAATCTTCAATGACTTAGTGTAAGATCCTCCATAGTAGGACATGGGGACTTTAAGACGATGTGGGTCCTCTGAGTAAGCTGTCCCAGTTGAGTCCTTCCTCATCTCCATCCAGTATCACACACAGTGTGATAGAGAGTCCAGGAGGCAAATCCACAGAGGTTGTTCTGGTCTCGGGCCAACTTTCCATAGCCATTGATGCTCCAGTTTTTGCCCTAGCTGAAGAATAGCAAGTTTTATATTTAATAGATAAAATAATGCACAATGGCTTTAGTAACACTCACATGCTATTGATACTATGCTGGAGAAAACAGACTCAGAAGGGAGAATTGAGATGGGCAGATGTTCTTCTTCCTTTCTTCATCTAAATCTGCTCATAACTCCTGGGCCAACTCCAAAATTATGGCTTTGCATTGGACTCCAAAAGCAGACAGAAAGGGCTCATCTGGTACCAAACTTCCAAAATTTAGAAATATAGTAGATATTATATTAATATTAATTGCTATTAATATACCATATTAATATCTTAGTGCTAGAAAATTTGTGGTGGAATCTAGTTACAGAGTTATACATTAATTGTCCAAAGGAATCAAGTCCCCTCTGCACAATATTCAGTGGAGTTATTTTGTTAGTCATGGTGGTAGTTCGTTTTTTAGGAGCTCTTTATGTTTTCTAGGTTTTTTTGTTTTTTTTTTGCCAGTCCTGGGCCTTGGACTCAGGGCCTGAGCACTGTCCCTGGCTTCTTCCTGCTCAAGGCTAGCACTCTGCCACTTGAGCCACAGCGCCGCTTCTGGCCGTTTTCTGTATATGTGGTGCTGGGGAATCGAACCTAGGGCCTCGTGTATCCGAGGCAGGCACTCTTGCCACTAGGCTATATCCCCAGCCCTGTTTTCTAGGTTTTAATTCCTCATTTCATACATGATTTGAAAATGCTTTCTGGGGACTCATTTTTCCATTCTATTCTAGATCCATTGACAAAAGTTTTTCATTAGGATGATATCTATTTTCTATTGTTTCATTATTACTTTTACCCTATTTGCAATAATTTCTCAGTCCCATGGTCAAAGCTTTTACCCTATGATTTTTTGTTTACTTCTCTCCTATGCTTTACCTTTATGATTAAACGTTTGATTCATTTCTGTTCCTGCTACAGGTGAAAAGATGGTTTATCTAGCAGTTATTGAAGAGAAGCTTCTTTCCCTTTGAGATAACATTTTTAATCTCCCTTAATGTGTTTAAAACCTAATATATGACAATTGCATTCTAAGATCTTTAACAAACTTAACAATACTTTTTTTTTCCACACCTAGGGGCTGAAGCTCTGGTGATTGTAAAACTACACTAGATTGCTAGTGACTGGAAGGAGATCATTGATGGCATTTTCTTTTGAAATACTTTGTGGAATTCAACAGAGTCATTCAAAATATCTACCTTAGAATTCTAAAGCAGAGGTTTTACAGTTGCCCCTTGGCCTCCTTTCCAGGAGGTTGAGGGAGAAAACCTTGTGACTGCCTTGGCCCCACCCACCCACTGAGCTTGACCAAACTGAGTGACAGCTGCTGCTCTCAGCAGCAGACTCTTGGTTCCTTGGAAATTAACAAACCCTAGGGTAGAGGCTGTGGCCTCATTTTGTACCAAGTGAGCTTGACTGGAATTGAACCAAAAGACCCTAGCTTTTGGAGAAAGCTGCAGGAGAAAAAGAAGAGAAGGTAGGGTTTACACAAACTGGAAGACATGACTGCTCCAAGCTATCAGTGTCTATTTATACAGTACCAGTGTTTATTTATTAAAAATCTCCTTAAAAATGCTCCTAGAGAGGTGGGGTTCTAGCCATTTCTTACAAGTCCCTACTCTTGTATCCCCTAGGTCATGGTAAAATGCCTTTGGTGGTGGCTGATGGACACATTTTAGTCACATGGCCAACCTTGTATCTTTATTAGAAACCCAGGTTGTCAGAGCTTCCAGTTCCCATGTATAGTGCAGTATCTGTGAAAGTATCTTCCTCAGGTGATCTGCCCAGATTCTTTTTCACAATAGGAAGCGGGACAGGATTCTCTCTCCAGTCCCATTATATCCTGAGCACAAGTACACCTAACAGATCTCTTGACAACGGGACACCCTGATATCACTGAACACTGAAACAATGTGAGATTATTAGTTTAAAATACATGGATTACCTTTGAAAAGACTGTCTTTTCCAAAGAAAATTAGCATTATGAGCATTATCTAGTAAAAATTCAGTTGGAAGATTTTATGTTTATATATATGTATATGTAATATATATGTTAAAATTTTATGGAAAACTGTTAGAGAATTGATATTCATATGACTTATGAGATAATTTCATTCCTGAGGATTTTTGTTTTGCTTTTGTGCAGTTACTAAGTCTTGAAATCAGAGTCTCGTATTTTCCTTAGGCTTTTCCCTCAAGGATGATGTTCTATCACTTGAGCCACATCTTCCCTTCCAACTTTTGGCTGGTTAACTGGAGATAAGTCCTGGGAATTTTTCTGCCCCAACTGGCTTCCATCCATCATTCTTAGATTTCAACCTCAGATTATGCAAGAATATAGACATGCGAAACTAGCGAGCACCAACCACATTCTGGTTCTTTGTTTCTTGTTTTTTCTGGAGGATTAAATCATCTGCCAATTTACTAAGTAGACAATTGAATCCACCATTAAGAATCCTTGAAACTCTACTGGGCATCTGTGTTTCAATCCTGGAATCAGAAGTATGTAGAAAGTGAGATCTGATGATCAAGGTTCAAAGCCTTTCTGGGCAGGAAAAATTTTTGACACTCTTCTTGAATTAAATACCAAACAACTGGAAGTGGAGCTGTGGCTCAAGTAGTTGAGTGCTAGTCTTTTAGCACAAATGCTAGGGACAGTTCCTAGGCTCTGATTTCAAGTGCAAAACTGCCACAGTAATAACAATAATAATGTTAATGAAGCTTTCCAGGTACCCATGTCTGAAGCCTGTCATCCTAGCTTGTCTGGATGCTAAGAAATGATGATTGCAGATCTGAGCCATCAGCATGGTCAATGAGACTATTATTTCCAATTAACCACCAAAAATCTCAAAGCAAGGTATGGTTCAAGTGGTAGGGCAATAGTCTGGAGTTAAGAACACTCAAGGACAACACACAGGCCCAGAGTTCAGGACTAAGGGCCACCTTTATACACACACACACACACACACACACACACACACACACACACACATGCAGAGAGAGAGATTGACAGACAGAGAGAGGGGAACAACAGAATTAATGAAGCACTTTCTTCTCCTAGTCCTTTATTTGTAGTTTGAACTTTTCCTTCAGATTCATCTATGTGTACCTTCCCTAACAGCTTCTCAGAGGCTCAGCCACTCCATGTTAGCTCTCAGATGACTACAATACTCTTATTTTCACAGGATAGGTACAGAACACAGCAGTTGTATTGAAATGACACTATGGCTAAGCATCCTGGTCCAGGGGCAACTGGGAATTACCTTGAGTGAGTAATCCTACATTCTTCACAATCATTCTAAATTTGTAGTCCCTAACATCCCTTAGAGGTCAGGGATTTTGTTCCTCAGGTCTGATTTGACCTTCTTGACTCTTCTGCAACAGGAATGTGAAAATACATGTAAAGAGTAGGAATTGTAAGCCAGCCACTAGTGGCTAACACCTGTAACTCTAGCCACTCCAGAGGCTGAGAGGATGGCAGTTCATAGCCAGTTTGAACAGAAAAGCTCATGAGACTTGTTTCCAATAGTGTACAAATAAAAACTTGGAAACAGTGCTGTGACTCAAGTGTCAGATCCCTGGCCTTGATTACAAAGAGCCCCAGGCCCCAGGATTAGCATGCACACACACACACACACACACACACACACACACACACACACACACGCCTATGTATATATATATATGTGCATTCATATATATGATATCACATATATATATGATAGAAAATACCGTTAAAATTGTTGCTCCCTTGTCTTAGGATGAAGCATTCCATACTGAGCTCTTGAGTCTTAGTGCATCTGGGCTCTTATAAGCAACCTGGGATAAAAACCAAGTACCATACTCAGAGGCTAGGTGAACTCCAAAAATACAAACTGGCTCCTGAGTGAATCCTTCCCAGTTGAAGATGGAGCCAGGGACCACAGTTCCCACAATTAAGTGAGAACAGATACAGCAAGGCAGATGGGGCAGTCACCACAATGAGCAGGTGTACAAGGGAGACTGCAACCAGGGAAAGAAGAAAGCAGGGAAGTCATTGGAGTGTCAAACTTAGCAAAGCTTATGTTTGGAAACTTTGGTTTTATGAAAATCCTAGAACTGGAGATCTTGATTACATGCATCTATTTCTTTTTCCTAATCGTATAAATGTGAAAGTGATTTTTATATGATTTTATAATTGGTGAATGAATGAACTGCATATTTTCAATAACTTTAATTTAACTGAAGTTTGTTTGCTTGATTTAGTCTCAAAAACCTGCTGTTAAATGATTCTAGAAAGAGGCTGAACTTTTATTTCCTGAAAATGACCAATGGAGGACTCAGGCAGGAGGCACAGAACAAGGGGCCTCCTGAGTGCAGGAGAGCAGAAAGCTGTGGCACCCAGCCCTGTCCACATGACAGCCCTCCACACTGTGATCTTTTGTTGTTGTTGTTTGGCAATATTGGGACTTGAACTCAGGGTCTTGTTCTTGCTAAGTAATTCCTACACCACTAAAGTCACACTGTCAACTATTATGCGTTAGTCTTTTTCAAATACTAACTTTCTTCTTTCTTTCCTGGGCTAGCCCCCAACCACTATCTTTCAGAATAGCTAATCTTACAGCTATGACCCACTGCACTTGAAAAAAATATCCTGTTCTTCATACCTGATCAGATTCCACTTCCATCATGCACCATTGATGTCTGACCAC
Organism: Perognathus longimembris pacificus; assembly: GCF_023159225.1. NCBI lineage: Eukaryota > Metazoa > Chordata > Mammalia > Rodentia > Heteromyidae > Perognathus > Perognathus longimembris. The sequence continues at coordinate 80,841,682 of NC_063161.1, read as the reverse complement.
TCTGGCCAGTGGTTATGAAAAAATGAATTAGGTGTTTCATTGATGAAAAGAAGGTAATTGGGGTCTTGCCTGAACTGTCACTCCAATTTGATCCTTTTTCTTTTCATTTTGGATTTAATAGTGGTGAAAATATGTTTGCTTCCTCTGCTTCTTCTATTACTTTTATTGATGTGTTCCAAGTTGCAAAGTAAGAATATATTATGTAAGATACTAAGCCTTAATAGCCCAAGTTACACAACATTGCAAAGCTTCCACTTTTCTAGACTTTTCTACTTTCTACTTATGTCTACATATTTTTTAATGGATAGAAATAATGCAACCGGTGAAACAGTGGATTTTCAGTCCCCTTTGGCCCAATTCAACTCAATTCACTGGTGTTAAATTAGAAATAATTTTCATTTCATTTATTAGGTATGAACTTTGGGAAATGATTTACCATCCCCACATCTTGATCTCATCTATTATAAAATGTGGATAACACCAGTGACCATACAGAGTTGTATTTAAATTTAAATGAAATAAGACATCATTGGTATGACTACTTATGTGTTGATTCTTCATCTGAATTCCATGTATGCTTGAGAAATGACATCTAATCAAGACATATTAGTACTGGTTCAGATACTGTGACATTATGAAACTGAATATTGATGCTGTATATTACTGGGAGCTGAGCAGTCTTTCACATCTGGAATCATAGGATTCATAGGTTGATCTTGGACCTGGGAAACTGTAAAAAGAAAGAGCTAGCTTTGTAGCTTTCTTTTATTTAGTGTGGGAATCTTTCAGACTCTCTCAGAATACATATGCCTGTATCCTCCCTCTCTCCCTTCCTCCCTCTCTCCCTCCCTCCCTCCTTTCCTTCCTTCCTTTTTTCCTCCCCTCTTTCCCTCCCTCCCTTCCTCCCATCTTTCCTTTCTTCCATTCTCTTTCTCCTTTCCTTTTCTTTTGCCTCCCTTCATTCTTTCCCCTTTCTTTTCTTTCTCCACAGTCTTCTTCTCTTTCCTTTCAAAACTTGTCTTACTACCTGTGAGCTGGTATCATTGTGATTCTGATTTGTATTTCTATGATGAGAAATATATACAATATGAAACATCTTTCATTGCTTATTTACTGTTTATATATATTCAAGAGAAGAATATCTACTCAAGTCTCCTTTTGGATTATTCAATAGAGTAATTTTGTTAGTCATGGTAGTTGATTTTATTTAGGAGCTCTTTATATTGTCTAGGTTTTAGTTCCTCATTATGTCCATGATCTGTAAATGTTTTCTGTGTATTCACCTTCCATTGTGTTCTACAGCCTTTGAATGCATAAAAGTTTTTCATGAGGAGATGTAACTTGCCTATTATTTCTATTATTACTCACCATATTTGAAAATCATTGCCAAGTCCCGTGTCATAAATATTTTACCTTATGATTTTTTGTTTGCTTCTCTTGTATTCTTTACCTTTATGATTAAATGTTTGATTCATTTCTGTTTCCATGATACAGGAGAAAAGATGGTTTTCCTGCCATTGTTATTGAAGAGAATCTTCAGTGTTCAATCTTTCATTCTCCTTTGATACTTTTTAAACTCAAGGTATGCAGACTGTATTCTAAGATCTTTAAAGAACTTAACCCTTCTTTCCACATCCAGGGCTGAGCTCAGGTGATTGTGAAACAATATTATATTGCTAGTGACTGGAAGGAGATCATTGATGGTCTGTTCTTTTCAAAGACTTTTTGGAATTCAACAGAACCATTCCAAATATCTACCTGAGAATTCTAAAGTAGTGGTTTTACAGTTGCCCCTTGGCTTTCTGTTCAGGAGTTTGAGGGAGAAAGCCTTGTGACTGCCTCGGCCCGACCTACCCATTGAGCTTGACCAGGCTGAGTGGCAGCTGCTGCTCTCAGCTGCAGACTCTTGCCTCCTTGGATGGAAACAAAACCTAGGGTACAGTCTGCGGCCTAATTTTGTACCAACTGAGCCTGACTGGAATTAAACCAAAAGGCTTTAGCTGCAGGAGAAATAGGAGAGAAGGTGGTGTTTATATAAACTGGAAGACATGAGCCCTCCAAGCTATCAGTGTCTATTTATACAGTACCAGTGTCTAGTTTAAAAAAAAATGCTCCTAGGGAAGTGGACTTCTTGCCATTTCTTTCACATCCCTACTCTTCTATCCCCCATGTCATGGTAAAATCCCTTTCTCTGATGGTGAGTGAAGGATACATTTTATTTACATGACTAAGCCTGTGTCTTTAAATTTCATGAGGCTCTCCTATAACCTATGCAGAAAAAGCCAAAAGTTGTGCGGTGGCTCAGTGGTAGATGGCTGTTCTTGATTACAATGAGGCAAAGGGACTACACCTATGCCCTGAGATGAAGCCCCAGGACTAGCAAAAATAATAAATTTAAATAAATAAATAGAATATGCTGGTAAAATTTGTCACTCCCTAAATTGGATTCAAGCATTCCATTCTGAGCTCTTCAGTATTAGGGCATCTGGCCAGGTAGAAGCAACCTGAGTTGAACACCAGTTCCCATGCTCAGGAGCTGGGTTAATTCTCCAAATAGAAACTCCTCAGTGAATACTTCCCAGTTTTGATGGAGCCAGGAATCATAGGTCCAGGTGTGAGGTGAACACAGTTACATTAAGGCAGAGGCAGCAACCACCAAAATGAGCAGGTGTGCAAGGGAGACTGCTCCCAGGGAGAGAAGAAACTAAGAGAAGTCACTAGAGTGTGTAACCTAGCAGAACTTAGGTTTGGAAACTTTGATTTTATGAGAATCATAGAGGAAATGGAAGGTCTTGATTACAGGCTTCTATTTCTTTTCCCTGATCTTAGAATTATGAAAGTGATTTTTGTGTGTTTTTAAAACACGTAAGAGTGGAACTGGGATAAAATGGGTATTCTTAATACTTTTAGATTACTTGAAGAATTTTGCTTGATTTAGGTTTTAAAGGCCACAGCTAAATGATTCTAGCACCAGGCTGAGACTTTTGGCTCCTACTAATGACCATGGGAGGACACAGTCAGGAGACACAGGGCCAGGGGCCTCCTGATTACTGGGGAGCAAAAAGTTGTGGCACCCCAGCCCCTTCCATATGACATACCTTTGTGTTTTGATCGTGGTTACTTGCACGGACCAACTCTGTTCACGCTTCTGAATCCTTTTCTGGTCCTCTCTATACACTTCTAGGTTTAGCAAAGGATCCTGATAAGTCAGATTTTTTTTGCTTTGTTGTTGTTGTTGGGAGTCTTGGGACTTGAACTCAGGGTGTTGTGCTTGCTAAGCAATTCCTGCACCACAGAAATCACACTGCCAATTCATTTTCCATTAGTTATTTTTCAAGATCCATCTTCCTCTTTCTTTCCTAGGCTAGCTCTAGGCACTATCCCTCAGAATAGCTAGTCTTACAGGTATGACCGACTGCACCTGACAAAAACATCCTGTTCTTCATATCTGTTCATCCTTGATATCTGATGAGATTCCTCTTCCACCAGGCACCATTGATGTCTGACCACTCTGGCCAGTGGTTATCATAATTGTGTCAGGTCTGTTTCACCAGAATCAACCAGTATTGCTTCTTTCTCCTTGTGAGCTTTCCATCCTGACATTCTCTGATGAGTGGAAATGAATTTCTACTAGCTCTTGGGCATGCTGCATTTGAGGTTGAGTGAAATCTCCATGCCTTAGTGCAGGAACACATTGTAGAAGTCCCTATACCGGTCTAAAGGTCCTTGAACAAATATTCCCAGTTGGGCTTATACAAGTTTCATTTAACTGCTGTATTTCTTTGTGTTTCATAGTTTTTGTTGTGCTAAGGTTTCGATTCATGGCCCTGTGCTTGTACCATAGGTTTTCTATGCTATAAGCCCTGCCTCCAGCAACTTCATTCCGTGTTCAATTTCAAGACTGTTATTTGCTTTATGCCAAGGCTGGCATGAATGTCCCTCCTCATAGTTTTGCTTCCCAGTGTCATAAGGGGATAACAGGTACAAACCACCATGCTCAGCAATTGTTAGCCTATCTAACTTGGATGCCTGGGCTGGTCTTGAACTGTGATACCCTAATCTCTACCTCCCAAGTAGAAAGGATGGTATAAGCTTGGACCTATCATTATGGTTCTTGGTAGTAATTGCAATACACTTGTCTTTCCCTTCCAGCAAGACAATAGGTGAAGCAGCATGTGTACCAAAGTCTTGATGCTGACCTGTGGGAGCCTTGGGGCTTTGCCCCCAGTGGCCTCAGCACTGCATTCCAGATCTCCTGGCAGCAAGAAGATGGAGAATGGGGGTGTGTGGAGAATGAAGGCTCCAAAGCTGAGTTTTCTTTCCTAAGCCCCACTTTCCTAACTTGCAGTAAAGGTATCTCTGCACTTCAGAAGGGATTTGACACTTATCACTCTTTTAACTTTGTGCAGCAGTATTGGAGCTTAAACTCGGGGCTTTTTCTCTCAGGGATGGCACTGGACTGCTTGAGTTACAGTTCCACTTGTAGCTACACCTGGGTAAAGATAAAAAGTCTCAGACTTTTCTGCCCAGGTTTGCTTTGGACCATGGTCCTTCAGAACTCCTTTGTAGCTAGAATTGCAGGCAGGAGCTACCTTGCCCTATAGTTACCAGGCTGGAATCTGCATTCCTCTCTGCTATGATCAACCTCATCTGCAGCATGAGGTGCAGAGGAGCAGCCATCTTTGCACAACCTTTTGCTCCACTCTTTACTACTATAACTATGCTGCGAATATTTGTGAACCCATTTTTGCATGTATGTATATTTTTCTTTTTCTTAAAATTGTAGGGTATTTTTGACATGCACAACTTTCTGGAACACTGCCAGAATATTTGTACAGTAGTTAAAATGTTTACTCTGTTTATTTGTCATCAAAATAATTGAAGAAAGTAAATAATTGGAATCTTGTCTGAATTCTCATTTCCATTTGATTGTTTTGGTTTTCAGTGGAGAGACTATATATGCTTTTCCTGCTCCTTTTGTTATTTTTATTAATATGTGATAGAGGTATTACATGGGAATATTTTAACTGAAAATAGTAATTATCCTTTTGTTAAAGTGTAAACAGTTTCTTGGGGCTGGGAATATTGCCTAGTGGTAGAGTGCTTCCCTTGTGAACCCTGGGTTCAATTCTTCAGTATCACATAAACAGAAAAAGCCTGAAGTGGTGATATGGCTCAAGTGGTAGAGTGCTAGCCTTGAGCAAAAGGAAGCAGCAAACAGCGCTCAAACAGTGAGTTCAAGTCCCATGACTGGCAAAGACAAATTTAAACAGTTTCTCAATTAGCAGAGGAAGACAGGAGAGAATCCAGCAGGATGTAGCCGCCAATGTAGATGGAGGTGGATGAAGTGTGCTATAAGCTCTGTGTGCTGGAACCACAGTTTTCTTGAGAGCTTGTTTGGAGGTTCTAGCAGGGGAGCGCAGCTACTCGTATACCCTTGACCAAAGACCAGTCCTCCTCTATCGGGGGTGGTCGTCCTCTTCGACCGAGTGTGCAGCTTCGGGAGGGACGCACATGGAGCCGTGAGGGAGGAAGGGGACACCCGCCTAGCCAGCCTGATCAGCCAAATCAACCCTGGCGATCAATGGGGTGACAGATGTCCCGCAGCCAGATGGCCCTCACATCCGGAACCACAGTTTTCTACCCGACTTTCCCTAGGGGATGATGAAATTTATACACCAAACTGTGTTTTTGTTTGTTTGTTTGTTCGTTCGTTTTTGCCATTTCTAGGGCTTGAACTGAGGGCCTAGGCACTGTTCCCAAGCTTCTTTTTCTCAAGCCTAGCACTTTACCACTTGAGCCACAGCACCACTTCTGACTTTTTCTGTGTATGTGCTACTGAGGAATCGAGGTCAGGCTTCATTCATGCTAGGCAAGCATTCTATCACTAAGCCACATTCCAAGAAACACTAAAAATGTTTACTCTGTCTTTATTCTTACATGAGACATTTAAGACTCTTGAAAAATACATGGGCAATGAAAACATAGCTCTCATGATTTTCCCTCTCTGTTTCACCTTCCAAACTCATAGAACTATTTTCCCACCAAGTCTCAAAACTAGCACTTTATCTCTTGTCCCTTGTGTGATGTTTGTCCTGGGCAACCTACCAGTGTCCTGTCTGTTCCGCACTGCACCATGGCCAGAGGTCTTCACCAGCAGTTGAGGAAGATGCTACAGACACTAGCTCTGAGTCTTTTGTCCTATAACTCCTTTGGACTGCCTCCATCTTGGATGTAAGGAACATATTCCCCCCAGATCATTTTCTAGTAGTAAAATAATGCATGCTTCTCATTACTTTTCTGATAATTTTTTTTCTTTTTTAAAACTATGTGCCCTTTTCCTCTTTTGTCAAATTGTACTCCAATCAATGATTGCCTTAGACACAGCCCCAGGAAGCTGATTCCAGTGATCTGCATGATTGGAAGGCCAGAAGACCACCCACTTCTCCTAGTGAACCATGAGTACATATACGTCTACACTTCAGACCTAATTGCAAGTCTGAATACACACACACACACATACACACACACACACACACACACACACACACACAAATTAATATAGAGGCATTGAAAACTTAAAGGGACTTCATTTTCATAAAAGTTTAAAATTTTATTAATCTTGAGTCAACACATTATTACATGAATCAGTAATATACATCTATTTATAGTAGTAATTAAAGTAGTGATATCATCTTACAAATTTAAAAAACTATCTTCAAATTTACATCACAATGTGTATCTTCAATGACTTGGTGTAAAATCCTCCATAGGAGGACATGGGGGCTTTGAAGACAATGTGGGTTCTCTGAGCAAGCTGTCCCAGCTAAGTCCTTCCTCATCTCCATCCTGTATCTCACACAGTGGGATAGAGGGTCCAGGAGGCAATTCCACAGAGGTTGTTCTGGTCTCTGGCCAACTTTCCATAGCCATTGACACCCCAGCTTTTGCCCCAGCTGAAGAAGAGCAAGTTTTATATTTAATAGTTAAAATAATGCACAATGGCTTTAGTAACAGTAACATGCAGACTCCGCAGGCAGAATTGAGATGGGCAGGTGTTCTTCATCCTTTCTTCATCTTAATCTGGTCATGACTTTGGGCCCAGTTCCAAAATAATTATATTACATGGGATTATAAAAGCAGAGACAGAATGGGCACATGTGGTACAGAACTTTCAGAATTTAAAAATTGAATGGTAAAACTACAAAATCAATAGCTTAGTGCAGGAAAGCTTGTGGCAGAATCTACTTCTATAGTCACACATTCATAGTTGACTAGAAACAAGATTTGTGAAGCCTGTGTCCAACTATGGACTTTGAACAGTAAATTTTCTTTTGAATTTCTACTACAGATACATTAAGCAATTTATTTCCCCCTCCATACCTCCCTTTCATCTTCCCATCTTCCCTTCCTCTCTTTCTTCTTTTTTCCTTCCTTTATTCCTTCCTCTCTTTTCTGGTCTTTCCTTCCTTCCTTCTTTCATTTTGTTTTTGTGATGGTGCTGCACCTTGAACTCAGGACCTGGGTGCTGTTCATTTTGCTCAGGCTGGCACTGTACCCCTTGAGCCACAACATCACTTCTGATCTTTTGGTGGCTCACTATAGATAAGGGTCTCATGGGCTTTCCTGCCTGGGCTGGCTTGGAAACTTGATGCTCACAGCTCAGCTTTCTGATTAGCTAGCATTACCTAGCTAGTTATGAACCTCTAACACTGGATGTTTTGGCAATTTCTTACCTGTTCTTGATCAGCCAGTATTTGTTCGTTGCTGTTTCTTTTTCTCCTTCATATCCATAGCCAACAATCAGAACAGCATGAGTCAATGGGCGTCTGGCACAGTTTTGATCATGATAAAGGCCTAAGAAAGAAAAGCAAAATCTATATGAGGCTCCAGGAACCTGAGAGTGTCTCACTGTGAGGAACAATAAGGAAAGTATTTCTAAATACACCAAAGTAGTATAAACTCCATGTAAGGCTTCAGAACTATACTATGGAAGCTAGGAAGCTAGGCTGAAAATGGACAGAAATACAAAGGAGCACATATTCCTGGGTAAAAGGCTTGTCTAATAGTGTAGAAGAACACTGTATGAAATCTGGTCATTTTATTTCTAGGAGGTTGCCTAAAATTCAGAGGTCCTTGAATCAAGAGTGTCTTTTTAGATCTAAATACGAAAGTATCCAGATGTAGTGAGTGGCTCATGTCTGTGATACTAAACACTCAGGAGGCTGAGATCTGAGAACTGCAGCTCAAAGGCAACCTGAGCAGGAAATTCCATGAGGATCATCTCTACTTAACCAGGAAAAGGGTCAACTTGCAGGAATGTCTCAAATGGGACAGTATCACCGTTGAGAGAAAAAGCCAAACTAAAGCACAAGGGCCTGAGTTCAAGATCCAGTAGTGACATAAAGAAAGGAATAAACAAATAAAAATATGCAAAATTAAAAGAATGGGCAATTTATAAATACTCAATACTTGAATAAAATTTAAGTTGTACTACATATATTTAATGACAAAGTTACTTAAAATTGTTATCAAGATGGATATGGACACATGCTTGGAATCATGTCTATTGGGAACATGAAGTCCAAAAGGATTGCATGAAAAGACTGAGAAACCAGGTGCCATGCATGGCCCTAAATATCTCCATCCATTCACACTGAATACCAAGTCAACTGTTGGGACACTTTTGCAATGCATCTGCATTTTTCAACAAAGAGCACACTTACCTCCCTTATAGTACTTGAATGAATCACGGAGCGAATGAACACCAGCAGCAATGGGACCCACAGTGGCCACAGCATGCATAAGAGCTTTCTCATTTGGGGGAATATTGATGAATCCAGTGACATTAGCAACAGATTTCTCAGGGTTATATCTGCAGGGTCCAACCTTTTAAGGGAAAGGGGGAAGAGACTTGATTATAGTCATCCAGCTCCTAACGAACACTCCGAACACTCCGTTTGCAACTTAGGGTTTTTGATTCAGTGCTGTTATAACCCAGAAGGGGAAATACTGTTATTAGTTGATTTGAAAGTGAAAATCCTCTCATGTCTCTGTGCATTATGCTGCTTCTAGCAGTTCATACAAATTGTTCACAACAGACAGATCTTAGATAGAGAATAACATACATATACTTTGTGTTCCATAGAAATCACATCACCTGGATGTCAAGCATGTGTGTGCACTGGCCCACAGAACTCCAAAAGAGCTCATGACTATAGTGTGATAGAACAGATAGTTGAGAGAAAAGATGCTATCATTGGCAGGGCAAACTGGGAAGAATAAGTCTCATCTTTCAAGTTGTTCCACTGTCTACAGTTGTGACAATCAAGGGAAAGAGCTGCAATTACCCTTGCTTCATATGGGTAGGATTCCTCTGAGTCCAGGCCTCCGATCTTCTTAATATATTGGTAAGCCCAGTCTGGCCGGCCACCATCACAGCCATAGTTGTCTTTAGAACAGTCCATTAGGTTTTGCTCACTGAGTGACACCAGTTTGCCAGTTTTCTTGAACATCTGTCCTTCTAGCGCACCAGTTGTGCTGAAAGTCCAGCAAGAACCACAGTTTCCCTGTTAAGAGAACGAACATCTTTCACACAAAGAACAAATAACAAGACATTGACATGGGCTCCTAGGTTTGAACATTCTGCAAAAGAAAAAGGAACTCCCTGTCACTCCAGAGTGGGCCAAAGGAAGTGACAACTCTTCCTAGGTTTGCTATGGGCAGTGAAAGGGGCCCCTGTGACGCTGCCATACCTGATCCTTCACATGAGACACGTAGCCTTTCTCTCTCCAGTCCACAGAGGCAGGCAGCTCATCAAGTAGAAATTCCGGGTACATTTGTCCTTCATTGTGCCCATCGGGCTGAAAGTCACTTCCTGTTGGATTAAATTCTATAGTAGTCTTCATGAATTCTTCAGTGGTCTTCAAGAAAGAATAAAGAACATATGGAAAAGCAAGGTCATTTTGTGGAGAACTGAGGAGAGCAAGCCCAGTGGTAAGCAAGGCACATGACACTTACCATGTCTCCAAAGGCGTTAATTTCCATGGTATAGCTATGTTTCCCTTGGCTGTATTCCTCATTGTGCACGGCAATCATTTTATAGTTCTCCTCCCATATTGCTCTCCTGAAAATATCTTCATCCTAGGATTAAACACAAGTGATGACCACTCTGTCTACTAAAATCCAAGCCCTGGTCACTAAAATGGACCTGCAGACAAAGATGGACAGAGACTCTGGCCAGGATGCTGTCCACCTTTGGATGCTTATCTCTAATGTCAGAGAAGAACAACATATCTGCCCCCATTGTGCTCTTATGACTACTTAGATTACTGCTTCGTCAGACTTGGTTTCTAGAAGCTGCTCTCTGGTTATAAAGTCCCATCAGCAAGTCTCTTGTCTCTGGGGTCCTTCTGAACACTTTGGATGTTACCCACCGAGTTGTAGCTTTTCCCATATTTTGTCTTCCACTCCGTCCACTCTGTATCCAAACTGGGATCAAATGTTGGAGCAGCTGAGGCCATTCCCAAGCACAGGATGGCCAGCAACAGACAAGGATCCATACTGAAAACCTGGAAAGGGACATAAAGCCGGGATCTCATGTGACTCTTGCTTTTGAGCAGTCTTCTTAGCCTCATCTGGAAAATCATGAAGGCTCCCTTGATGACTTAAATCTTAAAATTGGTCTTTCAAATATTTCTTCAAATCTCTGGAGAGGTTTAACTGTATTGTAGAATTCAAATAGCCAAGTGGAGGGGAGCGGTCAAGTTCTGGGCATAAAGAATATCCTGCCCAGAGCTCTAGGGGGTGAAGCAAAGTTTGCAAGGATAATGGTCACTTCCAGTTTGATCACTCAGGCAAAAAATCTCAGTAAATGGGATGTCTGATCTCAGCTAGGGGCAATGAAATTTGTCAAAGTTCAGAGACCACTGGCATCTCCTTAGCCAATGCATAGCAGAGGATGGATCAGCTGTGCCTTGGCATCTTCTTGGGAAAGACTCTTCCAGAATACACTTCCTTGAAAAAGTAGGAAGACAGCACCCCACATTCCCACAGTTTCTCCATGTCACAACCTGCTGTCCCATTTATGGACTTGGTCATGTCCACGGGGTAATGCAAGCCAACGCCCCCAGGACAAGCACCTGGACAGGAGCAGGCTGCTTAGGGGGCGCCAGGCTTAGGTTTGCGTCAGCCCATGCCCTACATGGGTCGAGGTATTGACTGTCCAAGAACATACCTTCTGTTTCTACCTTCATCACATTTTCTTGGAATGTGTGAACCTTACCCAGTATTGATGCACAAGGGAATATTTCCTGGTGGTTCAAGAACAGGTGAGCTTCTCAGTTCAGTTTAAGGGAACCCTTATGGATCCTGACAAGATGCAGACTGAACCAATTGCACAAACTAAGATCTTCTGGATATTGGAATGGCCACACTGGGTTTCTCTCTGCTGCCAACCCACCCCTGCCACCCTTCTCTTCTGTCCCACAATGTCAGTGAGGCAGAAACCAAAGTTGAGTCTGCTTGTGATCTTGTCCCTGAAAGGCACTCTATTCCATCCCTTGTTCCCACCATTCCTCCGAGCGTTGGAATGCTCACCTGAGTCAGAAGCTGTGTAGGAGCACTCTGCAATGCAACTCTCCAAAGACCGCTGTCCTAACAGTACTGGCCTGGATAGCAGGTTTTAAAGCCTCAGGACCACTAACTGGCCTGGAGTTCTCCCACCTCCTGAACTATGATTGGCTACTCCAGCCACAAGGAGGGACCTGTTCAGCCTTGGACAAGGTCAGCTTCACTTCTGTCTCCCATGTTCACCCTCTGTTCTTCTGCTATAGGATGCCCTCTGCCTTGGCATCAGCCAGCAAGAAGGTCCTTACCAGATGCTGGCACGTTGATATTGAACCGCTCAGACTCTAAATCTGCAAAGCAGCATTTTCTGATGATAAATTACACAATCTGTTGAATTCTGCTACTGCCACAAATAATAGAATAGGTACTGCACAAGTAGAACAACACATAGAACACATATCTGTCTTTTTGTCTCTGAAGAGTTCATTTAGCATAGTATTAACAAGGCTTATCCATGTTGTAGCATGTGTCAGAATTTTATTCTTTGTAGACACTATATTTTGATTATTGGGTGTTTTAGTTGTTTGGGCATTTTGATAATATTCCTATCAACATAGATGTACAAATATCTTTTGTGTATGTACTTAAAAATGAAATTGTTAAATAAATAACTGCATGCTTGATTTCCCTCCCTCTATTTTCCACAGTTGATTTACCATTTTCTTTATTAAAACCAATGTTTCCAAATCTAATCACCTCTTCACTGTTTTTTTCCTTCTTGTCTTCCTTCCTTTTATCCTTTTTCCTTCCTTCCTTCCATCCTTTCTTTCTTCCTTCGTTCCTTCGTTCCTTCGTTCCTTCGTTTCTTCTTCTTTTCTTTCATCATCTCTCTCCTTCCATTTTTTCTTCTCACACTCCATTCTTTCCCATTTCTTTTCTTTCTCCACTCTTTTTCTCCTCCTCTCTGTACTTATCCTATACCTGTAAGTTGGCATCTCATTGTAATTCTCATTCGTATTCCTGTGATAAGAAATAAATACAATATGAAACATCTTTTCATGTGCTTATTTGCTATTTCTATAGAGAGAGGAGAAGAATATCTACTCAAGTCTCTTTTGGATATTATTCAATAGACTTTTTTGTTTGTCATAGTGAAAGTGGGTTTTATTTAGGAGCTCTTTATATTATCTCAGTTTTAATTCCTCATTACCCCCATGATTTGCAAATATTTTCTGATGATTCACTTTCTATTCTATTCTAGAGCATTGAGTGTAGAAACGTTTTTCATTAGGAAGAGATCTAACTTATTTATTTTTATCCATGATTACTTTTACTATAATTGAAAAATCATTGCTAACTCTCATGTCTTAAAGCTTTTAGCCTATCTTTTTGTGTACTTCCTTTGATTTATTTACTTTATGCTGAAATGTTTGATTCATCTGATTAATTTATGTACCCACAGTACAGGTGAAAAAAAATGGCTATTCCATCTTTAAAAAAAATCTTCTTTCCCTAAGAGATAATATTTTCACTCTCTGGTAAGACTTTTTAAATTCAATACATGCAGATTGCATTCTAAGATTTTTCAAGAAGTAGCTCCCTATTTCCACATCCAGGGCTGAGCTCAGGTGTTTGTGAAACTATAATATATTGCTAGTGACTGGAAGGAGATAATTGATGGCCTGTTCTTTTCAAAGACTTTGTGGAATTTGACAAAACCATTAAAAATATCTACCCTAGAATTCTAAAATAGAGGTTTTACAGTTGCCCCTGGGCCTCCTCTCCAGGAGTTAGAGGGAGAAAGCTTGTGACTGCCTTGGCCCCACCCACCCATTGAGCTTGACCAGGCTAAGTGGCAGCTGCTGCTCTCAACAGCAGACTCTTGGTTCCTTGGAAATTAAAAAACCTTAGGGTACAGACTGTGGCCTCATTTAGTACCAAGTGACCTTCACTGGAATTACGCCAAGAAGTCCCTAGGTGAAGGAGAAATAGGGGAGTAGGTGGTGTTCAAAAGAACCTGGAAGACATGAGCTCTCCAAACTATTTATACAATAGCAGTACAAATTCTTCTGAAACCTGAAGCTTGGAAAATGGGCAATTTTCCAATGGAAAATAGCAATTTCTTTCACCTCCCTACTCTTCTGTCCCCCACATCATAGTAAAAATCCCTTTGGTGGTGGATGATGGACACATTTTGGTCACATGGCCAACCCTGGATCTTTAATAGAAACCTAGGTTGGCCGAGCTTCCAGTTCCCATGTACATACAGTGCAGTATTTGTGCATCTGCCCAGGTTCTTTCACACATTAAGGAAGCATGACAGGATTCTCTCTTCGGCCACAGGACATTCTGAGCAACAAGAAAACCTGAGAGATCTTATGTGAACCCAACACCCTGATGTCCCTTAACACTTCTCCCTAGGAGGACAACTGGAGATTATTAGTTTGAAATAACTGGATTACTTTTGTAAAGACTGTCTTTTCAAAAGTAAGTCAGCATTATCAGCATTATTCAATAAAAATTCACTTGCAAGATGATGAATATGTACCACTATAAATTTATATACATATATAAAATTATATGGAAAATAGTTAGTGAATTCATATTCATATGACTCATGAAGCAATTTTATTTGTGAGGAGTTCTCTTTGTTTTTGTGAGGGTACTGAGACTTGAATTCAGAGTCTTGATTCTCACTGGGCTTTTCCCCTCAAGGCTGATGCTCTACCACTTGAGCCATACCTCTGCTTCCAACTTTTTGATGGTTAATTGGAGATAAGTCTTGAGAATTTTTCTGCCCCAACTGGCTTCCAACCATCATTCTCAGATTTCTACCTCAGAGTAGGTAAGTATAAAAACATGAGAAACTAGCGAGCATGCAGAGATTTCTGGGCTTTTTGTGTCTTGCTTTTTCTAGAAGATTAAATCATCAGCGAATTAACTGGCTAGGCATATGATCCACAATCAAGAATTCATGAAATTCTGCCAAGAGTCTGTGTCTCAATCCTGTGATCTCAGATCTCAGGATCCAAGCTCAAAGCCAGGCTTGGAAGAAATATCCTGGAGAATCATCTTGAATTAAATACCAAGCACCTGCGGTAGAGCTGTGGCTCAAGTGGTAGAGGGCTAGCCTTTTAGCACAAAAGCTCAGGGACAGTGCCTAGGCCCTGAGTTCAATCCCTTGATCTACAACCTCCACCATCAATAAAAAGAATAAGAATAATCATTAATGAAGCTAGTCAGGTACCTGAGTGTGGAGCCTGTCATCTCTCTCTCTCTGGGGGCTGAGATCTGATTATTGGAGATCTGAGCCATCAGTATACATAGTGAAGTCCATGAGACCCTTTTCTCCAATTAACCACCAAAACTCTCAGAGCAAGTTGTGGCTCAAGTGGTAGAGCACTAGTCTAGAGCAAAAAAAAGGCTTAAGGACAAGACCTAGTCCTTGAGTTCAAGCCCCAGGACCACCTTTATACACACACACACACACACACACACACACACACACACACACTCACACACACTATAATTAATGAATCATGAATCTATCACTTTCTTCTCCTAGTCCTTGATTTGTAGTTTGAACTTCTGCTTAGGATTCATTCATGTGTACCTTTCCTAACAGCCTCTCAGAGGCTCAGCCTCTCCATGTTAGATCTCGATGACCACAACAGTCTTATTTTGGCAGAGATAAGCACAGAACAGAGATGTGTTGGAAGGAAACTGTGGTAGTGCACCCTGGTACAAGAGGTAATGGGAAATTACCTTGTAGGAATAATCCCACATTTTCACACTCATTCTAGATTTGTGGTCTCTAGCATCCTTTAGAGGTCAGGGATGCTGTTCCTCAGGTCTGATTTGAGCCTTCAGTTACCCCCTGACTCTCCTGTGGCAGGTATATGACAATGCATGTAAAAAGTAGGAAATGCAGGCCATGTACTGGGAGTTCATACCAGTAATCCTAGCCACTCAGAAGGCTGAGATCTGTGGATGGAAGTTCAAAGACAGCTTGGGCAGAAAAGTCCATGAGACTCTTATCACCAATAATGTACTCAGAAAAAGCTGGAGGTAGTATTGTGGCTCTAGTGGTATATCACAAGCATTCATTACAAAGAGGATCAGGGAAAGCACCCAGGACCCGAGTTCGTTCAGCCTCATGACCAGTCAAACAAACAACAAACAAAGAAATAAATGGAACAGAAAATGCAGATAAACATTGTTGCTCCATGAAATTAGGACAAAACATTCCATACTGAGCATTTGAGTCTTAGTGCATTTGGCCTCTTAGCAGCAACTGGGGATAAATACCAGGTACCATACTCAGAGCCTGGGTTAACTCTCCAAATACAAACTGACTCCTCACTGAATCCTTCCCAGATTTTATGAGAATCATAGAGTATATTTTTCCTAATCTTGTAAATGTGAAAGTGACTTTTATGTGTTTTTAGAATTGGTAAATGAATGAACTGCATATTTTCAATACCTTTAGTTTTAACTGAAGCATTTTTGCTTGATATGGTCTCAAAAACATTCAGTTAAATGACTCTAGGAAGAGGCTGAACTTTTATCTCCTAAAATGACCAATGGAGGACTCAGGCAGGAGGCACAGGACAAGGGGCCTCCTGAGTGCAGGAGAGCAGAAAGCTGTGGCGCCCCAGCCCTGTCCACATGACAGCCCTCCACACTGTGATACGGTTACCTGCATGGACAAACTCTGATCATGCCTCTGAATCCTCTCTGGTCCTGTCTATACACTTCTAGTTTTAGCAAAGAATCCTGGAATGTGAGTTTTGTTTTCTTTTTTTGGAAGTATTTGCACGTGAACTCAGGGTGTTTTGCTTGCTAAGCAATTCGTGCACCACAGAAATCACATTGTCAACTCCTTTGGCTTTAGTTATATTTCAAATACTGTCTTCCTGCTTTGTTTCCTAGAATAGCCTCCAACCACTGTTCTTCAGAATAGCTACCCTAACAGGTATGGCACACTCACTGCACCTGATAAAAAAACATCCTGTTCTTCATATCTAATCATCCGTCATATCTGATCAGATTCCTCTTCCACCATGCACCACTGATGACTGACCAATCTGACCAGTTGTTATCAAGAATTGTGTCAGGTGTTTACCCAGTAGTTTTCCTTGTGAGCTTTCCTTTCTGATCCTGATGAATGGAAATGAATTCCCACTAGCTCTTGCCATGCTTCCTTTAGGGTTCAGTCTAATCTTTGCCCCTTACTGCAGGAACCCATTGCTGTAGTCTCTATAACTGTGCCAAGGTCCTTGAGCAAATATTCCTAGTTTAAGTTTCATTTAACTGCTTTATTTCATTGTATTTCACAGTTTCTTTTGTGATGGGGATTCACTTCAGGGCCCTGTGCTTGTAACTTAGGTGTTCTACCCAAAGAACCATGCCTTCACTCACTTCTTTGCTTCAGTCCATTTCAAGACTGTTACTTGCTTTATGCCCAGGCTGGCATGAATGTCCCTGCTTCTAGTTGAGCTTCTGGGTGTCTTATGAGGTCAACAGGCACCAGCAACCATGCATTCATCATTAAGGAATCTATCTAACTTGCATGCCTGGGCTGGTCTTGAACTGTGAAACCCCAATTTCTACCTTCCAAGTAGCTATGATGATATAAGCTTGGGCCTATCATTATTGTCCCTGGAAGTAACTGTGATACACCTGTCTTTTCCCTTCCACCAGGGCAGTAGGTGAAGCAGCATCTGCACCAAAGTCTTTTTTTTTTTCTTTCAGGTTTTTTTTATTTGTTTTTTAATTGAACACAAATTTTTTTACAAGGTGTTGTGCAAAAAGGGTACAGTTACATAGTAGGGCAGTGTGTACATTTCTTGTGATATCTTACATCCTGTTTTTCTATCCCTTGTCTAGGTCAGGTAGACATATGTACAATATACAATGTATCAAGAACATATACAGTATTCACAGACTTGGTCTCTACTGTCTCTCCATCTCCCTTTGTTAACAGTCATATATCAGGGAGATCATGCCCCTTTGTTTTCTGTGTTCTAGGCTTGTCTCGCTCAACATTATTTGTTCAAGTTCAGACCATTTCCCTGCGAGCAACAATATTTCACCATTCCTAATCGCTATGTAGTATTCCATTGTGTGTAAGTACCATATTTTTTTGACCCAATCGTCTGTGGAGGGGCATCTGGGTTGTTTCCATATTTTGGCTATTGTGAATTGTGCCACGATAAACATGGAAGTACAAATGTCTTTTTGATATCTTGGGTTTTGCTGTTTAGGATAGATGCCTAGGAGTGGTATGGCTGGGTCATAGGGTAGGTCTATATTGAGCTTTTTGAGAAACCTCCATAATGTTCTCCAAAGTGGTTGTACTAATTTGCACTCCCACCAACAATGGAGGAGGGTTCCTCTTTCCCCACAGCCCCTCCAGCATTTGTTGTTTCCTGAGTTCAAAGTATAGGCCATTCTAACTGGGGTGAGGTGGTATCTCAGGGTTGTTTTTATTTGCATTTCCTTTACTAGCAGGGATGTTGAGCATTTCCTCATGTGTTTCTTTGCCATTTTTATATCTTCTCTTGTGAAGTCTCTCTTTAGCTCTTTTGCCCATTTCCTAATAGGTTTATTGGGCTTGGAGGGGCTTAGTGTTTTGAGTTCTCTGTAGATGACAGATATCAGGCCTTTGTTGCTTGCACCAAAGTCTTGATGGTGGCCTGTGGGAGCCTTGGGGCTTTGCTTCGAGTGACCTCAGCACTGCATTCCAGATCTCCTGGCAGCAAGAAGATAAGGAAGAAGGCTGTGAAGCGAATGAAGGCTTTCAATCTGGCTTCCTCTTCTAAGCCCAGTTTCCTGTCTTGCAGTAAAGTTATTTCCGCGTTTTTGAAGGGATTTGACACTCCTCACTCTTGATTTTGTGCACCACTATTGGAGCTGAAACTCAGAGCTTTTCCTTTCAAGAATGGCACTCTACCGCTTGAGTTACAGCTCCGCTTCTAGCTTTCTGCTGGTTAGAGATAAAAGTCTCACAGACTTTCATGGCCAGGTTGACTTTGAACCACAGTACCTCAGCTCAGACCCAGTTGTAGCTAGAATTGCAGGCAGGAGCCACTTGCCCCCAACATTTACCAGGTCAGAATCTGCCACTTGTGCCATGAGCAACCTCCCTTGCAACATTGGGTGCAGGGGAGCAGCCATCGCTGAATAACTGTTTGCTCCACTCTCTTGACTACTGTGACAATGCTAAGAACATTTGTGAACATGCTTTTACATGAATGTTCATTTTCATTTCTCTTTAAATATGTAGAAAAATTTTGACATGCATAACTTTCTGGAACACTTCAAGAATATTTCTAAAATAGCTACGCTTTTTCATTGATAAAAAGAAAGCAGTTTGGGTCTTGTGTGAATTTTCACATCAGTTTGCTACTTTTTGTTTTCATTTTAGATTGTAGTGCTGGTGAGAATATTTATGGTTTTGGCTTCCTTCTCTTTTTAACTGATGTGTGTTAGACTTGTTAAGTACAAATGTTTTATTGAAAATACTAAACCTTGGTAACGCAAGTAACACAACCGTGCAAAGCTTTCACTTATATAGACTTTTCTATTTCACACTCTTATGTACATTTTTAAAAAATGAATAGAAATATTGCAACCAGTGAAACAGTATATTTCCAATCCACTTTGACCTGATTCTACTCAAGTCAGTGGTGTTGAACTAGAAATAATTTCCATCTCATATATGAGGCACAAAATTTTTGGAAATGATATACCATCACCAAATCTTGACCTCCTCTAGCATAAAATATAAGTAACACCAGCTAGCATACACAGTTGTGTTTAAATTTAAAGGAGATAAGACAACATTGGTATGCCCACTTATGTGTTGATTCTTCACCTGAATTCTATGTATACTTGAGAAATGACATCTAATCAAGACATATTAGCACTGGGTGAGATACTGTTCTACTAAGAAACTATATTGATGCCGTAGTCTTTCACATCTGGAATGTCATAGGATTCAAGTGTTGATCTTGATCCCATTAAACTGTAAAAATGAAACACTAGCTTTCCAGCTTTTTCCTCTTTAGGGTGGGACTCTCGGAATACATATGCATATATACACATATACGCATATATACATATATGTATAAGTGTATATATGTGTGTGTAATATATACTATGTGTATATAATATACGTGTGTATGTATATGTACATACATATGCACATATATACATATAACTGCTGGTAGAACTCAGGATCTGGGCACTGTTCTTTTGCGTTTTCACTCAAGTCTACTGCTTTAAAACTTGAGTCATAGGGCTGGGAATATGGCCTAGTGGTAGAGTTCTCGCCTCATATACATGAAGCCCTGGGTTCGATTTCTCAGCACCACATATATAGGAAACAAGAAAAACAAACATGAGCCATAGCTCTACTTCTAGCTTGTTGCCTATTAGAGAAAAGAGTCTTAGTACATTCCTGTCCAAGCTGCTTTTGAACTGTCATCCTTAGACCTCAGTACTCTTCATAGTTAGGATTACAGGTGTGAGCCACTGGCACCTGGACCATTTTCTAGTTTTTAACTTACTGTTTTTGAAAGCCATTCCTAATGCTGGGCCTTCCATGTTGTGGAGAGTTACAGTCAGAAGGAGTAGACAGAAGAATTCGTGAAGTCTTTTCAATTCCTCCTTTCTCCCATAGATGTAGTGATGTGGGCTGTTTTCTCATTTGTGTGTCCCTGAGGTTTATTCAGCTACTCACTGAATCAGTGTTCAGGATGTCCAGCACAGCGTGACCCCCAGATATTTACAGGATAAAGAAAGAACTCTAAGTGACAAACCAGGAAGTTGAGTCTAGCCAGAAAAGGGGAAAATTGTTATTTTCAGGCTGCTGGAATTCAGGTCATTGTTTTTGTATACGAGAATACCTGGAGTGGTCTTCTGCTCCATGCCCCAGTGGCTCCCCTGTGTCCTAAACTCACCTCTCACCAATATCATTTCTCCACATCTCAGCCCAATCACTTCCACTAAGTCTCTCAGCACATTCCTTGTCTCAGGGGTTTTGACCTCTGGTCTCCACTAAGATGTTCCTCTCTTCTATTCTCACTGGCAGCTACTCTGGCTGGTACCTGCTTCCTTTCATCCTGAAAAGTCTTTCTTTTTTCTCTTTCTCTTTAAATATATATATATATATATAAAAGAACAGCAGCATTTGACTTCAAAGGAAAGTAAAACAACACAAAAACAGGCAACAAAATAGACTGCTCCTTCTATGTGCTAGGTACTGGACTCTGGTATTGAGAATCCCAGTGTCAGTCCTCACTTCAAACACTGCATCAAAAAAAGCATGACAAAAAGATGAGTCACCTTCAATATGAAGGATGTGAATTGTGTATACTGACGACACTCTTGAAGGTACAACAGCATTGCAAGAGCAATACCAGTGAATGGACCTTTGTGGAAGGTCAGAAACTCATGCATGAGCAGATATTTGGTTTAAACAACTACATTAATTTTTGGTTTAATCAAGGCACTTGGAAAGAACTATCTTTGACATAAATGGATTCCTGGATGCTGTTAGCCATGGGTGATGGCATAACTAGTTGGCCACAACATTCCATTGAACCCAAGAACTATGCTTTGATGGCAAAGTCACTTGTCACATTTAGGATTTCAAATACAGATTCGATTAAACTTGCCCCAAATCATGACTTTTAAAAAAAATAGACCATGGTTAAACAGAAAGGCTTTACTTAAGGTCTTGAGACTCCAAAATTATAGTTCATCTTCCCCCAACACCATCCAATACCCTAAAAGTTGATTTGGCTTTTCTTCACAATATGTAGAACAGACCTCTTTCCTCTCTTCTGAGTTACTTCCAGGAGAAAAAGTTGAAAAACCAACTTCAAAACACAAAATAACTTTACATCGTTTCACCAACAATTAAATGTTCAGATCTCCACTCATAAGCTGGCTTGAGTCTCAGAGCTATTTGCATAGCCCTTTCACACATTCCTCATACCATTAACACAGCTTTCCATCACCATCAACTGTCCTTCCTCAAGTTTTCCTTGCCCATTGTGAAAGCTAGTGAATTGAGAGGGAAGACAGGAAGGGTACTGGAAGAAAAAAATAAAGGATTAAACAAAAATAGTTCCCAGACTGTTAATTGATTATCTAGAACAAAATGTTGAATAGAGTCATATGGATACCAACACTAACTTCTCAAGTGGCTCCTATTTTTCTGTTGCCAGGTCCTAAAGGCTCAAAGCTAAACCTATTGATGGAAAGTAGCAAAGGCTTCCTAATATTGAGCAATACAGACCTAGAATTGCATGGGGACTACAACAGGTCAAGATCAATCACTAGGTTGCTTAATTCGTCGATAAGAGGCCAAATTCTCTATTCTGCCCCAGCTCTGCCATTCTGGGAACAGGCCACTAGCCAGCCTCAGACTGCCAAAGACTCAGTCCGACTCAGTCTTAGGGGGCATCTGGTTGAATGCACAGTTCTGGCGTGTCATCTGCATCTGCACCCCATCCGGTTTCCACGGTAATTCTGACCCTCGTTGTTGTCCCGGAAGACTTGCCCATTCGCTTGGTAAGAAAAGCAGAACTCAATTTTCTCCTCCGTTGGGATGACGGAGGGTAAATCAATGGTAAAGGAGAAGGTGTCACTATCTGAGCTGCCATACACATTCTTCATGTAGACACAGTCCACATTCCTGTAGCTTCTCCAGGAGTCAAATGTAATGTGGACCTGAACCCTCTTCTCAAAGCTCACGTTTTTCACTTTGATTGTCCTAGTCACTGTTTGTTCTTGCAAAGAGCAGCTTTCCAGACAAACAAAGTTCTTCTGAAAATGATTCTGGAAACTTAAGTAATCAGTGGAAGGCTGAGGAAAATCTAAAATCAGGTTTTGCTCCTCATGGAGTCTTAAACCAGAGGCGATATCATTGAGGTCCAAGAGATCCAACTGGTGATCCCATGCAGGTTCTTCTGGAAGGTCGGAGAAGACGTGGACTGCAGTATGAGAGAGGCCCTTGGAGTCAGCAAATACAACCCACTTCTTGGCTTGGTTGTGTGAGTGTTTCCATTCTTTCTGTGATTTGATTTGGCTTCCTGTTTGAGATTGAGACATGGTTTCAAAGGCTTCAATTTATTCAAAAAAATTTTTCGTTGTAAGTCATTGTAAGGGCCCAGGAAACTCCTCATAGGTGGCGAAAGAGCCAAACAAAACCTCATGGCCATATCTACTGGCATGACTGAACTTGTCAGAGGACGTGGGTCCAGAACCTGGATCATTCTGGTGCAGCTCATGAGGCTCTTGGGTCCTTGGATGGCAACAAAAACCTAGGGTACAGACTGTGTCCTCATTTTGTCCCAAGTGAGCCTGACTGGAATTGAACCAAGAAGGCCCTAGCTGCAGGAGAAATAGGAGAGAAGACAAGAAACTGGATGTCATGAGCCCTCCAAACTATCAGTGTCTATTTATATAATACCAGTGTCTATGTGTTCAAAATTTCCTCATAATGGATAAAGGAAAGTGGGCTTCTAGCCATTCCTTTCATGTCCCTACTCTTCTATCCCCCATGTCATGGTAAAATGCCTGTGATGGTGGATGATGGACACACTTTAGTCACATGATCAACCCTGTATCTTTAATAAACAACAAGGTTGGCAGAGCTTCCACTTCCCATGTACAGTGCAGGTTCTGTGAACGTATGTTCCTATGTGCATCCTACCAGGTTCTTTTTCACATTAAGCAAGCAGAACAGGATTCCCTCTCCAGCCCCAGGATGTTCTGAGCAACAAGAAAACCTGAGAGATCTCATGTGAACTAGACACCCTGATATACTTAACACTTCTCCCCAGTGGAACAACCTGAGATTATTAGTTTGAAATGACTGGATTACTTTTGAAAAGACTGTCTTTTCAAAGTAAGTCAGCATTATTGGCATTGTCCAGTAAAAGTTCACTTGCAAGATGTTAAATATGTATATACCACACACACACACACACACACACACACACACACACACACACACACATACACACACACACATACATTTATGGAAAATGGTTAGTGAGTTTATATTCATAAAATAATTTCATTTCTGAAGATTTTTGGTTTGTTTTGTGCAGGTACTGAAACCTGAATGCAGATTGCCAAATTCTCATTGGGCTTTATCCCTCAAGTTGATGCTCTACCACTTGAGCACACTTCTACTTGCAACTTTTTGCTGGTTAATTGGAGATAAGTCTTGAGAATTTTTCTGCCCCAACTGGTTTCCAAACTTCATTCTCAGAGTATGTGAGAAAACACTTATGAGAAACTGAAACTAGTGAGCACCCAGAAATTTCAGGATTTTTGTGTCCTGCTTCTTTTGGAGGATTAAGTCATCAAATTAACTGGGTTGTATATGTATCCACCATGAAGAATTCGGGAAACTCTACCTGGCAATCATGTTTTAATCCTGCAGTATTAGCTATGGAGGAAATGAGATCTGAGCATTAGGTTCAAAGCCAGGCTGGGCAGAAAAATCCATGACACTCATCAGAAGTAAAATACCAAAAAACTGGAAGTGGAGCTGTGGCTCAAGTGGTAGAGGGCTAGCCTTTTAGTATAAAATCTCAGGGATCATGCCGAGACCCTGAGTTCAAGCCCCAGAACTGTCACCACCACCACCACCAATAATACTAATAATACTTCTACTACTAATAATAGTTACAATAGTTAATGAAACTAGCCAAGTTCCTGTGTCTGAAACCTATAATCCTAGTTAGTCTGGAGGCTGAGATCTGATGATTACAGATCTGAGCCATCAGCATGGGTACCAAAGTCCATGAGACTCTGATCTCCAACTAACCACCAAAAATCTCAAAGCAAGCTGTGCCTCGAGTGGTAGAGAACTAGTATGGAGGAACAAAAGCTCTGGGACAAGACCTAGATCCTAAGTTCAAGCACGAGGACCACCTTTACACCTACACCCACACTGGAGACCACATAAATAATAGAATTAATGAAGCTACCACTTTCTGCTCATAGTCCATGGCTTGTAGTTTGAATTTTTGCTTAGCATTCATCCATGTGTACTTTTCCTAACAGTGTCTCAGAGGCTCAGCCTCTCCATGTTCCATCTGAGATGACCACATTATTCTCATTTCCACAGAGATAGGCACAGAAGAAGGCAGATGTGCTGAAATGAAATTATGGCCAAGCATCCTGGTGCTTCAAGTAATGGGGAATTACCTTGTGGGAGTAATCCCACGTTCTTCACACTCAGTCTGGATTTGTGGGCTGTAACATCCTTTAGATATCAGGAATTCTATTCCTCAGGTCTGGTTTGAGCCTCCTGAGACCCACCCCCTGTCTCTCTTGCAGCAGGAATATGAAAATGCATGTAAAGAGTATGAAATGCAAGCCAGGTACTGGTAACTTAGGCCAGTAATCCTAGCTGCAGAGATGTGAGGATGGCAGTTCAAAGCCAGCCTGGGCAGAAAATTCCATGAGGATCTTATCTCCAATAACCTACTCAGAAAAAGCCAAAAGTAGTGCTGTGGCTCATTGGTAGATGGCTATTCTTGATTTCAGCAAGGCTCGGGAACAGCAGCCAGGCCCTGAGTTCAAGTCCAAGGACCAGCCAAAACTAAATAAATAAATAAGTAAGTAAGTAAGTAAATAAATAAATAAATAAATAAATAAAAGAGAAAATGCAGGTAAAAATAGTCACTTCCTGAAACTGGAACCAAGCATTCCATACTGAGCTCTTGAGTCTTAGTGCATCTGGCCTGTTAGCAGCAACCTGGGATAAACACCAGGTACCACACACAGAGGCTGGGTTAATTCTCCAAATAGAAATTGGTCCCTCAGCGAATCCTTCCCAGTTGAGGATGGAGCCAGGGATTACACTCCAGGAGTGACGTGAGGACAGATACAGCAAGGCAGATGGGGCAACCACCAAAATGAGCAGGTATGCAAGGGAGACTGCAACCAGGAAAAAAGAAACCAAGGGAAGTCACCGCAGTGTCAAACCTAGCAGAGCTTATGTTGTGAAAACATTGGTTTTATGAGAATCCTAGAGGAAACTGGAGATCTTGATTACATGCTTCTATTTCTTCTTCCTGATCTTGTAAATTTGAAAGTTATTTTTATGTGTTTTTAGAACACATAAGAAGAAGAATTGAACTCCCATGAACTGTGATGTATTTATAATACCTTTAATTTTACTGAAGCAATTTTACTTGGCTTAGGCTTTAAAGCACACAGTTAAATGATTCTAGCTTAAGGCTGAGCTATTGTTCCCTAAAAATGACCAAGGGAGGACTCAGTCATGAGGCACAGGGCCAGGGGTCTCCTTAGATTTGGAGAGCAGAAATCTGTGACACCCCTGCCCTGTCCACATGACATACGTTTGCATTGTGAGGATGGTTACCTTTGTGGACAAACTCTGATCACACTTCTGAATCCTCTTCTGGGCTTGTTTACATACTTCTACTTTGAGCAAAGAATCCTGGTAAGTCTGGGTGGATTTTTTAGTTTTGTTTTGTTTGTTTGCAGTATTGGGACTTGAAGTCAGGGTCTTATGTTTTTAAGCAATTCCTGCACCACAGGAGTCACACTTTCAATTTCTTTTCCATTAGCTATTTTTCAAAATCCATCGTCCTTCTTTCTTTCCTAAAATAGCCTCCTACCATTATCCTTCAGAATAGCTAGTCTTACAGATATGACCCACTGCACCTGACAAAAACATCTGGATCTTCATATCTGATCATCCTTCATACCAGATCAGATTCCTCTTCCACAATGCACCATTGATGTCTGACTACTCTGGCCAGTGGTTATCATAGTTGTGTCAGGTCTGTTCAGCCAGAATCACATAGAATTGTTTCTCCTTGTGAGACTTCCATCCTGACCGTTCTCTGATGAGTAGAAATGAATTCCCGCTAGCTCTTGGGCATGCTGCATTTGGGGTGGAGTAAATCTCTGTCCCTTACTGAAGGAACATATTACAGCAGTCCCTCTACCTGCCTAAAGGTCCTTGACCAAACATTCCCAGTTGGGCTTACACGTTTCATTTAACTGCTGTATTTCTTGGTATTTCATTGTTTTTGTTGTGCTTGCAATTTGCTTCAGGGCCTTGGGCTTGTAACATAGGTGTTTAACCCAATGAACAGTGCCTCCAGCCACTTCTTAGCCTTGGTCAATTCCAAGACTGTTACTTGCTTTATGCCCAGGCTGGCATGAATGTCCCTCCTCATAGTTTTGCTTCCCAGTATCATAAGGGGATAACAGGTATGAGCCACCATGCCCAACAACTGTTAAAGAGTCTATCTAACTTGGATGCCTGGGCTGGTCTTGAACTGTGATACCTCAATCTCTACCTCCCAAGCAGCAAGGTTGGTATAAGCTTGGCCTATCATTATTGTCCCCAGCAGTAACTGCAATATACCTGTCTTTTCCCTCCCAGCAGGACAATAGGTGAAGCAGCATGTGTACCAAAGTCTTGATGGTGACCCATGGGAGCCTTGGGGCTTTGCCCCCAGTGGCCTCAGCACTGCATTCCAGATCTCCTGGCAGCAAGAAGATGGGGAATGGGGATGTGTGGAGAATGAAGGCTCCAAAGCTGAGCTTCCTCTCCTAAGCCCCACTTTCCTGACTCACAGTAAAGTTATTTCTGCACTTTAGGAGGGATTTGACACTCCAGCTTGATTTTGTGCAGCAGGACTAGAACTTAAACTCAGTGCTTTTTCTCTCAAGGATGGCACTCGACTGCTTGAGTTACAACTCCACTTCTAGCCTTCTGCTGGCTAAAGATTAAAAGTCTTACAGACTTCCCTGCCCCATCTGGCTTTCAACCACGATCCCTCACATCTCAGATTCCTTTGTAGCTAGAATTACAGGCATGACACACCTGTGCCCAACACTTACCTGGCTTGAATCTGCCTTCCTCTCTGCCATGATCAACCTCATCTTCCACATTGGGCACACAGGAGAAGCCATCTCTGAACAACCCTTTGCTCCACGCTCTTGACTACTGTGACAATGCTCCAAACATTTGTGAACATACATACATGAATATACATTTTCATTTCTCTTTAAATATGTAAGATAGCATTAACATGCATAACTTTCTGGAACACTGCCGAGATATTTCTGCAATAGCTAAATTATTTTATTTTGGTCCATTTAGATTTCGTCAACGTAATTGATGAAAAATAAGGTAATTGGAGACTTGTCTGAATTTTCATTTTCATTTGATCTTTTGGTTTTCATTTTGGATTATAACAGCAGTGAGAATATGTCTGTTTTTCTGCTTCCTTTGTTATTTTTATTGATGTGTGTTAGAGTTGTTATATAACAATATTTTACTGGAAATACTAAACTTTGATTACCCATGTTATACACCATTGCAAAACTTCCACTGATATAAACTTTTGTTACTTTTCACTCATGTCAACATTTTTTTAAATGAATAGAAAAGTTGCAACCCACAAAGCAGTGAATTTTCAGTCCCCTTTGACCCAATTCTGCTCGACTCACTGGTTTTGGATTGTAAATAATTTCCATTTCATTTATTAGGCATAAACTTTTGGGAAATAATTTACCATCCCCAAATCTTCATCTCATCTACTATAAAATGTGCATAATACCAGTGACCATACAGTGTTGTGATTAAAATTAAATGAGACAAGACAGGACTGGTGTTCCCTGATCATCTGCTGATTTCTCATGTGAATTCCACATAGGTTTGAGGTATGACTTCTAATTAAAGGTATGTCAGTACTGCAGCAGACATTGTGCTACTCCAAAACTGTATTTTGATGCTGGATATTGCCTGGAGCTGAGCAGTCTTTCACATCTGGAATGTAGTAGGATTCATGTGTTTTTTTTCTTCCTGGGAAAACATAAAAATGACAGAGCTAGCTTTGTACCTTCCTCCTATTAGGATGGTTCTCTCTGTCTCTGTCTCTCTGTCTCTGTCTCTGTCTCTGTCTCTCTCTATATATACACACATATACATGTTTTTGTGTGTACATATATGGATATATAATATATAAATATATGTGTATATGTATTTCTTGTTGTGCTGTTAACTGGGGGTTGGTCTCAGGGCTTGGGCATTGTCTTTTAGCTCTTTCACTCAAGTCTAGTGCTTTACAACTTGAGCCACATCTCTACTTCTGGCTTGTTGATGGTTAGAGATGAGTCTCAGGAACTTTCCTGTCCAAGCTGGCTTTGAGTTGTCATCCTTAGCTCTAAGCCTCCTTCATATCTAGGTGTGAACTACTCAAACCTGGCCCATTTCTTCTATTTTTTAGACTTATTTTGTTAGGTAGCTGTTCCAAATGTTGCTTCTTCTTTGTACTGGGGAGGTTACAATCAAAGTGAGTAGAAGGAGGACTCAGCAAATCCTTTTTAATTCCTCCTTTCTCCCCACAGACCTAATAGTAGTGGACTGGACCAGGTCATGGAATGTCTTGAGCATTGATCTCATCACTTAGGCAATAGAGGTAAAAATGACACTTTTCTCTCACATTGAAGTAGAGATTAAATAAGACAATGTAGGAATTTATAGTACAACTAATTTAATATTGTGTTGTTGAGAGATCAGAGTCAAAATTGTTCAAAAAACTTGATTAGTCAAGAGAATATTTACTCTAGGATTGGCTACAAACAGAACCTTCACTTAGAGTCTTACTGATTGGTGGAGTTAATCATTGAATCACAGGGATTAGCATACATGTCAAAAGTAAAGCAAAGCTTCACACAGGGTGCCAATGACCCATGCCTGTAATCCTAGCTAATCAGTAGACTGGAATCTAAGGAGAGCAGTTCAAAGTCAACCTAGGCTGGAAAGTCTGTGAGACTTTTATCTCTAATTATCTAGCAAAAAACCAGAAGTGGAGGAGTGGCTCAAGTAGTAGAACTTTAGCCTGGAGCAAAAAAAAAAAAAAAAAAACCTTAAGAGATAGAGCTCAGGCTCTGAGTTCAAATGCCAGTACTATACACACACACACACACACACACACACACACACACACACACACAGTAAAGATTCATTTAATAAATAATCAATTCTAGACCTGGACTGATCAAATTAGACAAACATTTCTATAACATTACCCAGAGAACCTAAAATATAATCACTGTACTACATGTTTGGCCTGACTTTACAAAGACAACACATTTAAAGTCCTTGGTGTCTTATTAGAATTAAGGATGCCATTGAAGGGTATCAGTGGGGTGGGGGAGATGGCACATGCTTTTCCATAAGTGATTCAAGTTTACAATAAGATGACATTCCACACCAGAGGAATGGATGGAATTTAGAGTGTGGCAATACTAAGTGTGAGTGAGGAAGTGGAACACCCAGAACTCCCATGCACTATTCCTGGAAGTGTAAAATGTGGGACCATGCTGGAGAAGGGTTCACCAGTTTTTTCATAAGTTGAATCCAAGCTCCACTCAATGCTTCCACATGCCAGTCTTGGGCATACGCCAAAGAGAGAATGACACACCACGCCATGTGTATGTCATTTACCTGTGCCCACGATGTTATAGTGGAGGCAGTAAACTCATATCAACGTCAAATAAATGAATGAATGAGTAAAACAGGTGAAGTATCAAACTACACACTGGCAGAATGATACTTGTGGATAAAGGATTTTTATCCAGGAAGGAGAAAACACCACTATGGGGCCACAAATCCTGCTAAGGCTGTGAAGCCTCAGACCTGGACAGGCAAGGTGTCAGCAATCGATTGATAAGGTCTCAGCAATATCCACTAACCTGAAGATGGTACTGACCAGTGCTGCCTAGGATGTCTGGCTGAGCACCAAGCTATCCCACCCTGAAGGGCCTTATGGGTCTTACAGGTCTCCATTTCTGTTTTAAAAAATTAAATTAAATTAAATTTTATTGACAAGGTGATGCATAGAGGGGGTACAGTTACGTAATAAGGTAGTGAGTACATTTCTTGTCATATTTATTACACCCTCTCTCATTTTTCTTTCCCTTCCCTAGTTCAGGTGAGCATATATACAATATCCAGTGTACCAAAATCATATACAGTAACCACATGGGGTATACCAAAGGAAGTTCACCTAGTATGTTAAACATAACAACAATAAAATCCTCCTGTTTCTTTCTCTTGGAGTTCATTTTGCTTAGCCTCATCTTATATAATCATATGTACATAGTTGTTGAGTATTGTGATCCTCTGATAGGTCTATCCTAGACCTTTTTATGTTTGTTTAGTAATTGGTTTTAGATACATAATGTAAAGTCGCTGACTCAAACATGTGGAAATACCATTTGAAAAGAAGTTGGTTATTTTACAGACCTGGTCTCTACTGTTTGCCACTCTCCCCTACCCCCCGCCCACAATCATATATCAAGGAGACCATGCGCCTTTATTTTCTGTGTTCTAGGCTTGTCTGGCTCAACATTGTTTGTTCAAGATTTGGCAGTTCCCACCAACAATAAAGTTCCTTTTTGGCCACATCCTCTCCAGCATTTCTTATTGATGGGAATGCCAACTTGTTCAACCCCTCTGGAAAGCAGTGTGGAGATTCCTAAGAAGGCTAAACATAGAACTCCTCTATGACCCAGAAGCCCCACTTTTGGGCATCTACCCAAAAGATTACAAACAAGAACACACTAAAGCCACCAGCACAACAATGTTCATTGCAGCACAATTTGTCATTGCTAAAATATGGAACCAACCCAGACGCCCCTCAGT
The DNA here is from genome assembly GCF_023159225.1 of Perognathus longimembris pacificus. Taxonomy (NCBI): domain Eukaryota; kingdom Metazoa; phylum Chordata; class Mammalia; order Rodentia; family Heteromyidae; genus Perognathus; species Perognathus longimembris. The sequence goes on along the minus strand of NC_063161.1, from coordinate 80,810,385 downwards.
AGTCGAGTGGATCAGGAAAATGTAGTACATATAAACAATGGAATTCTATGCCTCCATCAGAAGGATCGACACTACCCCATTAATAAGAAAATGGAAGGACTTGGAAAAAATCATACTAAGTGAAGTGACCCAGATCCAAAGAAACATAAACCTACAGTGTCCCTCATAGGGAATAGCTAGTACATGAATAGGCTAGTTATGGTAGAAGATCAAAATACTCCAATAGCTAAACCCATATGATCACATATGACGAGGCCAAGTGAAATGAACTCCACGTTATGGAAACAAGAGTTATACCGGGCTGGGGATATGGCCTAGTGGCAAGAGTGCTTGCCTCCTATACTTGAGGCCCTGGGTTTGATTCCCCAGCACCACATATACAGAAAATGGCCAGAAGTGGTGCTGTGGCTCAAGTGGCAGAGTGCTAGCCTTGAGCAAGAAGAAGCCAGGGACAGTGCTCAGGCCCTGAGTCCAAGCCTCAGGAATGGCCAAAAAAAAAAAAAAAAGAGTTATACCACTGTTGTAATTATTTTCAACATTCCATGTGAACTCGTACTACTTTTTTCTCTTCTTCCTTATCTGTTTGTTTGACTGATTGGTTTGTTTAGTTTTGTTTCTCTTGTACTCCTTTCCTGTGGCCATACCCTCACTACCACTGTATCTCATCTGAGTACCCTGGATACTGTTTATACGTGTATTCGAACTGGGAAGGGAGAGGGAATACCAAAATTGAGAGATAAAGAACAAAAAGACAAACCATTCAAAAAGCAACACTTATAAAAACCATTTGGTGTAAACCAACTGAACAACTCTTGGTGGGAGAGGGGAAGGGGAAGAGGAAGGGAAGGGGGAGGAGAGGAAATGAAGGAGGAGGTAACAAGTAGAACAAGAAATGTACTCACTGCCTTTCATATGAATCTGTATACCCTCTGTAAAACACTTTGATAATAATAAAAAAAAAAGATCTGACCATTTCCCTGCGAATACCACTATTTTATGATTTCTAATTGCTATGTGTTCCATTGTGTATGGGTACCACATTTTTTGGATCCATTCATCTGTAGTGGGCATCTGGGTTGTTTCCATATTTTGGCTATTGTGAATTGTGCAGCGATAAACATGGATGTGCAGATGTCTTTATGGTATCCTGGGACTTGTTGTTCAGAATAGATGTCTAGGAGTGGTATGGCTGGGTCATAGGGTATGTTTATGCTGAGTTTTTTGAGGAACCTCCATATTGTTCTCCAAAGTGGTTGTACTAGTTTGCACTCCCACCAACAGTGGAGAAGGGTTTCTCTTTCTCTGCATCCCCTCCAGCATTTGTTGTTGCCTGAGTTCAGAGTATAGGCCATTCTAACTGGGGTGAGGTGGTATCACAGTGTTGTTTTTATTTGCATTTCCTTACTGCCAGGGATGTTGAACATTTCCCCATATGTTTCTTTGCCATTTTTATTTCTTCTCCTGTGAAGTCACTCTTTAGATCCTTTGCTCATTTAATAATTGGCTTACGGGTTTGGAGGGGGTTAGTTTTTTGAGTTCTCTGTAGATGATGGATATTAGGCCTTTGTTGCTGTGCTGGTGAAGATCCTTTCCTATATGGTTGGCTGCCTTTCTAGATTAGTGGCTATGTCTTTAGCTGTGCAGAAACTTCTTATTTTGTAGTAGTGCCATTTGTCAAGTCTCTCCCCTGTCTGTTGTGCCCCTGGGAATCTGTTCAGGAAGTTTGTACCTGTGCCTATAAGTTCTAGTGCTTTTCCTACTCTGTTCTTCAGCAGTTTCAGGGTCTCAGGTCTGATATTGAGGTCCATAATGCATTTTGAGTTGGTCTTGGTGCATGGTGATCGGCTTGGGTCCTCTTTGAGTTTTCTACATGTGGCTGCCCAGTTTCCCCAGCACCAGTAGTTGAAAAGGCTATGTTTTTTCCATTGTATGTCTTTAGCTCCTTTGTCCGAATATCAGCTGACTATAAGAATGCGACTTTATTTCTGGGCCTTCTACCCTATTCCATTGATCTTCAGGTCTGTTTTTATGCCAGTACCAGACTGTTTTTGTTATGATGGTTCTATAATAGAGCTTGAAGTCTGATACCTCCTGTATTGCTTCTTTTGCCTAGAATTGCTTTGGCTATTGTAGGTCTTTTGTTGTTCCATTTGAATTTATGGGTTGTTTTCTCTATTCCAGTGAAGAATGTAGCTGGGATTTTGATGGGGATTGCATTGAATTTGTATAACATTTTGGGCAGAATGGCCATTGTCACTATATTGATTCTGCCTACCCATGGACATGGGAGGTCTTTCCATCTCCTGGTGTCCTCTTTGTTTTCTCTTTTTAGATTTTTATAGTTCTCATTAGATAGGTCATTCACGTCTTTGGTTAGGTTAATCCCTAGGTAATCTTTTTTTTATTGAAAATGGTATTGTTTCAATAATTTTCCTTCTCTGTTTGTATATTGTTGGTGTACAGAAAAGCTGCTGATTTTTGTGGGCTGATTTTGTAACTATGGGTCTCCATTTCAAGTAGTATTTTGTGAGGGAGTGAGGGTGCCTGCTTGCCCTAACAGGACTGAGTGGAAGATGGTTGAAATGACCCTGAAAACCCAGCCTTGATTTGGAGGAGGAAAGGAATCACTGGGAACCAAAACTATGCTCCATAGTATTCCTCATTTCCTCTCCATGTGACTCACATGTCTAAAGAAAGAGTTAACATATGTGATTTCCACATGTTTTCCTTTTACATGAAAATATACATGCCATTTACTTTCACACAATCATTAACACAGTCATCTCTTTAGTGTGCACAGATCTGTTAAATTCTATATTTAAACATTTTCATAATTGCTTTCTGGAAATGTAATAATTGCATATTTATGATGCACACCTTGATGCAATCTTTAAACATTACATCTCTTCATCTACTTAATACCCTCCTAATGTGTACTGGAGCAGAATGGGATGCAAGTGGGTGAAAATGGAAAATCTCTGGCCTGGGAATGAGGCTCACTGGTAGAGTGCTTGTTGCTTAGCATGTGTGAGACCCTGGGTTTCATTCTCAGCACCATAAAATAAATAAATAAAAGAGAATAATTACTTTTCAAATGAAAAGTCTAGGTGTTGGTGGCTCACACCAGCAATCCTAGTTACTCAAGAGGATGAGAGTTGAGGATCACAGTTCAAAGCCACCCTCGTCAGAAAAATCTGTGAGACTCTCATCTTCAATTAACAACCAAAAAGCCAAAAGTGGAGGTATGGCTTCAGTGAGAGAGCACTGTTGTTGAGCACAAAAGCTCAGGGACAGTGCCCAGTCCCTGAATTCACGCACCAGGACCAGCATACACAGAAAAATGAAAACTGTAGATGGCGTATAGTTGAGCATAGTAAGAAACAAATAATATTGGATCCTAAAAGTCCTGGGACCAGATTTGCAGCATTTATTTACTCTGCTTTGTGGGTAAATACTGGGTACTAGAATATCTTTAAGATTCTTACTCTAATGTCCATAGACACATGAATAGGTTAGTCAATATTTTCCAGAAAAAAAATGGATCAGAATTTGGTAGGTGGATAAGCAGACAGGATTATTATAGGAATTGACTCATATAGATATGGAATATGAGAAGTCTCCAGGTCTGCAGATGATCAACTGGAGAACACTGCTGGACATTCAGTTTGAGAGCTGGCAGCCTCAAGACCCAGGCAGAATTTATGGTTCAGTGTGTGACTCAAGGCAGGTAAACACTAATGTCCTAGATTTTTCAATGAGGAGCAAGATGTGTCCTCTTTTTCAGGAATCTGAACTTATTTGATCTATTCAAGCAGTCAGCTGAAGAAATCTGCTTTATTCCATCTTGTGACCCTATCAGATAGACAAAGTTAACCACCACAAATCCATCAGATAGACATAAAGTTAACCACCACAAATCCAGCCTTGCCAGCTTAGCACAGATACCTAGCTCCTTCAACCATATTGCATCTCAAATAGAAGCAACAAAATGGCCATAATCCTGTCTGTGCACAATTGAAAATGTAGCACTGAAAAAAAAACAAAAGAAAGCAGTTGATGAAAGGGGAGACACAGATCCAGAAGCATTGCACTCATAACTGAACTATAGAATTGCAACCTCCTTCTACAAATACTTAATAATAAAACAAATAGGGCTGGGAAAATAGCCTAGTGGTTGAGTGCTTGCCTAGTAAACATGAAGCCCTGGGTTTGATTCCTCAGCACCACATATATGGCATTGTGGCTCAAGTGGTAGAGTGCTATCCTTGAGCAACAAAGCAACCAGGGACAGGTGCTCAGGCCCTGAGTTCAAGCCCCAGGACGGGCAAAAAAATAATAAAACAAATAAAAATTCCTTAAAGAAAAGATATGTAGAGCTGCTGCTAAAGAAGGAGAAGCAAAGAACACGAAGGATGCTTGCTTGTTTTTTATACCATGAACCTTACGCATTTTGATGTAAATTAACAATATTTCAATGTCATGAGATAGCCAATACATCATTGTTATGCTATGAGAAAATGATATAAGGAAATAAATCAAGATGGTATACACACACATCATCATCCTTCAGTATCTGTGAGTTGTTTCCAGTGAACAAACCTCTATCTACCCTAGCAGATTCCACAGCTATCCATAATTGCATAGTATTTGTGTGTAAAGTACAGATCTTCCCATATCCCCCAAACCATCTCTAGATTAATTATAGGATGTATATGGATTTATGTTGTTTGATTGTACATGGCTATTTTGCACTTTTGATGAAATGAAAGTTCACATAACAACTGCACAGAGCCTGTGTTTCAGCACAGTTTATCCAATCCACCTGTGTTCACCTTACTCCTCTGTTTCACACTTTGAAAATTGGCACAGTATTTCAAGATTTTATATCTGTTTGGTGGATCTGCAATCTGCAATCAATGCTGTGTGTGTGTGTGTGTGTGTGTGTGTGTGTGTGTGTGTGTGTGCACCAATCCTGGGACTTGAGAACTCAAGTCTTGAGTTCTGTCCCTGATTTTCTTTTGCTTAAAGTTAGCAGTCTTCCAGTTGAGCCACAGCTTCATTTCCTGCTTTTTGGTAGTTTATTGGACATAAGACTCTCACAGACTTTGCTGCTTGGGCTGGCTTTGAACCACAATCCTCAGATCTCAGCCTCCTGAGTAGCTCTATCATTGATTTGTAATGTTATTATTGAGATCTTTTGGGGGCGCCATGAGTTCCACCCATTCAGTCCCTCTACAGTCCTGAGCAGAGAGCCACATTAAAAGTAATCAGTGAAGGCATGTGTGCTGCCTGTTCCACAGATGGACAGTTCCCCTCTCTGTCCCTCTCCTAGAGCTTCCTAACTCTGCCTGATACATAGCACTTGGAAATTTATCTGATTAACAGCCCTACTGTGGCCTCAAAGAGTTCAAGGTAAAGGAGGAAAGCACATTTCTCACTTGCCACCAAAAGCCAGAAATGATCAACTGTAGTGATCCAAGCATGGTTGAGACAGGCTGAGTGGGGTCTCTTGTGCTACATAGTGTACCAAATTTGCATGCAAGGGAAGCATTTTTTGAAGGAGACTGGGAGATGAGTGGTGAGCACAAGGGTGGACAGGCGAAGACATGCAATCAACCAACAGGTAAATAGAATACAGGTCATTGTTATGGAAAGTAAATTGCTCTGGGTTCAAACCTTCATTTTACTTTGTACCAGCCAACCAACCTTGAGCAAGATATTGAAACTGACAGAGCCTCATTTTATCACCTGTGAAAGGGGAATTAGAAATATCTGCCTGTGTGTGTATATTGAAGGAACTGAGGGAACAGGTTATATGGATTCACAAACAGTCCCAGAATGGGCTTCCATTGTTCTCTTTTGGCATGTTTGGGAATGTAAGCATGAACTTGTCATTCAGACATCCTTGTCAGCATCATACCTTAAGATGATGTGATCTTTAGGTAGAAAACTTAGGAACCAACACAAATGGGTAGATTATACCTCAGACCTTTAAGATCATAATGGTTTTAGATAAGAGTTTATTACAGATTAGTGGCAAGAGGCCATCAACACTGGCCTGGAGCCATTTCAATTTATGACCTTGGTATGCTCTGTCTGGGCTTTGATGTCAGGCTGAATTCCTAAAACTAGCCAGCTTCAATCACCATTGCTTTTCTTGTTTTCTTGGCTCTCGAGCCCTAACATTTGTGTGAGACTCTAAAATAGGTCACGGTGAGTGAGACCAGACCTTAAAATTTTAGTCTTTATGTTCTGGCCTCTTCAAAGTCAATGAAAATGGCTTTGTTTATTGTAAAGTATGTGGAATATAAATTTTTCCATTACCAAGCCAACCAATATACCAATCAGTTGACTAGCTCATAAGTTCATAAGTAATACTGTCACATACCCTCCGTACCTGACTTGATTTCTCTTCCTGTGTAGCTCCCAGTGAATTTGGCAATTGCTTTTCCCAAGGATTATCAGAGAGGACTTGGTCAGTGTTTGTCTAATCATTTTCTATTAGTACTGAGTATTCTTTCAGCTAAAAATAAACAATAGAGTATCATAGGTTCACACTTATAATCCTGGACACTCAGGAGGTTGAAATCTGAGGATTGTGGTTCACAGCTAGCTGGCTCATGGCTCTCACCTCCAATTAACCACAAAAAGCTGGAAGTTTCCAGGCGTTAATGGCATACCTATAACCCCAGCTACTCAGGAGGCTGAGATCTGAGGATTAAGATTCTAAGCAGCAAAGTCTGTGAGACTCTAATTAACTACTCCTCCCCGCCCCGCCAAAAAAATTCCTAGAGTAGAGTTGTGGATGAAGTGATAGAATTATAGCCTTGAGCAAAAAGCTCAAGAACAGTACCCAGGGCCTCAGTTCAAGCCCCAGGACTGGCACAAAAAAACAACAAAACAGCCAGATGTGGAGCTATGACTCTAATGGGAGAACCTTGAGTGAAAAAGCTAAGGTACCCTGAGTTCAAAACCCAACATACCACACGCATACACATGATAATTATGAGCAACTTAGAAAACAATGTTAGGAAGTTGCCCTGCTCCACTGGTAGAACACTAGCCTTGGGCACAAAAGCTCAGGGATAGTGCCCAGGCCCAGAGTTCAAGCCCCAGGCCCAGAAAACAAAAACAGTAAAACGTTGGGCCGGGTTGCAGCACAGTGGCAAAATGCTCACCTAGCAAGTACAACATCCTGGGTTTGAACCCCAATACCGAATAAAAGAAAATGAAAAAAGAAAACAATCCTAGCCAAAGATGCCACGATGCTGCTTTTTGATCTGATGAGACAAGTAGTCCATTGAGAACATGTTGCTCATTTACATGAGAAAAACTGGCACAACCTTTGCACTGTGATATTTGATCATATAAATCTTCTTTTAATCTTTATAAAATAGGTTATATTAAACACATGAAAAATATAATCTGTTGTTTTTCAGGGAGCTGTTTCCCCTCCCCTTGTATAGCCTAGAACACAAGGCCAGCAAACTTGTCTCCTGATGTCCTTAGCCAATAAGGAGCATTCCATGTTAGAGTCCTACTGGCACATAGGATGCCAGAGTCCAAGAGAAGCTGCTCTTTATAGCAAACCAACGTTCAAGATCAGGGAGAAAGTAAACTTCATTTTTATTTCCATTTTCAGGCTAGGGTTCTTTCATAATGATGAGTGAAATTCTAATCCAGCCTTTGGTTTGCTTCTGTCCCATTGTTGACAAAGGAATTAAAAGGTCAACAATTGAAAAAAAAAACAAAAAACAAAAACAACTTCCAGGATCCACAGCTTGGGATGTTTTGCACCATCACTTCCCCGGTGAAGGGCCTGTGATAGGGTCCTCGTGACTTGTGTTGTGGCTCTCACTGATTCCTATAGCCAGAGTACAGGTACCAAGGTGGGAGCAAGGCTGAAGAAGGCTGACGTCCCCTGGTCCTGAGAAGATTGATCCACACAGAGAATGGACCAGAGCCTGGGTGCACCTGCCTTCCAGAACAAGGAGCCTTCCAGAAATCCAGGCCAGATGCCAGAGCAGGACATGGATGGCAATTTGGGAGTAGGGTGTTGACAAGCCAAAGAGTATTTAAAATCAGTCACTTGACAGGAAAGTGTGAAAGGTCAAGGAACCCTGTAGCTTATACTTAAAGTAAAAATAAATAGGACTTCACAGTGGTTTTCTAGGTTTGACTTTACATGTTTATATAACTTGTTTGTATAACATTGGCCATATGGATTTTCAAGATTAAGTTTTGAAACTAATGGTAGTTGTAATTGTTGATGAATCATTGAAATATATCATGGGAAAAAAGAGAAAAGATTGACTTTCTTTCCAGTCTTACTATATCTGTTTCTACTCTATGGTGTTCATGTACATAAGGGTAGCAACCGTGCATGGTAAAATTTATTATAAAGTGTTGAGAGTTAATAAAAATTCTTCTGGGTGAAAAAAATACAGAAAAGAATCCAAATTGCAATTCTTTCTCAGCAATAGATATGGTTTTCTCCCTTCTGATTTTAATTATCATGCGCCAAAAGTAAAAAAATATCCAAACATATGTTTATATTTCATATTCAGTTGAAAATCAGTGTAATTTTATATTTCAGATTCAGTTCAAACTGCAACAAAAGAACTGGGATAGCTTAAGTGATAGATCACTTGCCTACTGTATACTAAGCCTCTTCAATCTTCAGCTCTACAAAACAGTATCAAAAACAAAGTATAAACAGAAAAAAATAATTGTGCCTAAGGATGTTCAGCCCAGTTATTTTTTTATTTATTTTTTTTTTGGCCAATCCTGGGCCTTGGACTCAGGGCCTGAGCACTGTCCCTGGCTTCTTCCTGCTCAAGGCTAGCACTCTGCCACTTGAGCCACAGCGCCGCTTCTGGCCGTTTTCTGTATATGTGGTGCTGGGGAATCGAACCTAGGGCCTCGTGTATCCGAGGCAGGCACTTTTGCCACTAGGCTATATCCCCAGCCCCAGCCCAGTTATTTTGACAATGGGGAAGTACTTGCATGTTTCACAGGAGAGAAAGCTAAGTAAATCCAAATACGACACGTGATTACAGTGTTAGGCAACCATTAAAATTGACACTCCTGGAGAAAGAAGCTTTACTAGAACTGATAAAAATCATGGCATGATGGTACTTTTTTTTTCAAAGTCAGTATAAAATCAGATTCTCTATATTATTTCAGTTACTTCAAAATATATGTACATAAAACAATTGAAGTAGACATTGTCCATAAAGAAATGTAACTCATTATAACTCCTTTGTACATTGTCTTTATATTAACAATTTTAAAAATTAAAGTAGAAAAAAACAAACAAACAACTGAAGTGAGGGAATAACAACTGTACTTCCTTGAACCTTTATTCTTTCCCCCAAAGCCTCTCTCCTGCCCCAGGTGAAGTCCACAGCTGTTGGAATTGCTGCCTCCAGCACTCTGGCAGGTGCAATGGGGCAGCCCAGGTGCACTTTTCTCTTTCCTGTGTATCAGTCTCAGAAGCAGGTGATTCAGAGGACGTGTCTTCAGCAGCTCCAGGGTGAATGGCCTTTTTTCTTGGAAGACAGTGATTTATGTCTTAGCCAAGTACCTTGCACAACTCTGAGGGGTGCCAGCTGGAGCTGGACCCTCAGATTCTGAAGCCAAGGATGGCGATGGGTGGGACAGGGTAGAAGAATGTTCTCACCCAGAAAAGATCTTGTCAGTCCCCCTGATGGTAGGAAACACACACACACACACACACACACACACACACACACAAACACACACACACACACACACCAGTCATCCAGGATCAGGGGCCCAAGCCAGAACAAATCCTATGGCTAGACAATTGTCCATGCACACATGTACCATATTGACATAACACACATGTGCACATCAACACCCTAAATGACCCACACTTACTTATTTACATGCATAGTAAACACCTATAGACAAACTCTCACAACTAAACATGTACATATGTGCACATGCATACCAACTCAGTCACACACAAGCACACAGATGTATGACACACAGGTACACATATGCTTGTGTGCATGTTTACATGTTCACGTGTGTACATGCCTGACACACAAATATATACTCATGAAACTCATTTACATGTATACACAAAGCACATTATAGTGTTAACTCATGGCAGAGCCTTATAAAGGGGTCATAAGGGGCCATTTGTGGTCAGATGACCTAACGAGTCAGAATTTCGAATCTGGATGTTGTTGAACTAATTCATCTCTAAAGCTTCTTGTAAAATTTTGTGACTTCAGTGACACAAGATGGCATCCTCTAGAGTCCCTTATGTGTAACCCCATGGAGGACCCCTGTAGATTACAGTCACAACCTTGAGTAATAGGCAGGGCCACTCTTACCCTAATGTCAGCCTAGCAGCAATGGTATTGTGGGAAGCCCAGGGCCTAGACTCTGCTGTAGGCACTTTGTGACGTCCCTCCTCTCCATGCCCACACTGCTTCTCTCCTTTCTGGCAACAATTAGCCTTGGGAGCACAAGTCACCAGCCATTTTTCACCCAGAAGAGGAATTCTAGAGCAAGTACCTCTTAGGGACACTTCTGCTCTGTACCAGACTTTTGCTAACGGTCCCTTCCTTCCCAGGAAAGTATGTATTGCCTTTTGGTTACTGTAATAAATACCTGAGATAATCAATTTACAATGGGGAAAGATTTATTTTGATTGGTATAGTTTTGGAAAAGTCAATTCATGGTCATTTGCTTTTGGGAGGATGGCAAGACAGTATATTGCAGTGGATAGAAATTTCCCTAAGGGCCAAGACAGAACAAAAGAGAAAGAAGGAGAGAATGGATGGGGTTCTATAATCTCCCTCAAGGGCATCAGGCACAGCCTGATCCAAAACCTCCCCCTAGGAGGTTCTGCCACCTTCCAATAGTACCACACAGAGAACCAAGTATTTAACATGTGGTGCTTTGTGGGGGACATTCCAGATTCCATCACAACAAAGAAGAAGATACCAGTTACTTCTTAATTCCCTTTCAAGGGCCTTACCTTAGCCTACTCTGTGGCCAGGAGAGCCCATTCCTCTGGTATTCACACATCTGGAAGCTGCTGGGTGCTGGGAATGAGACCTCTGGAGGTTCTAGCCTCTCAACACCTGACTGGTAGCTAATGGTAAAAGCCAACATCAGCCTTGGTTGGCACCCAGTACCCCCTGCCATCTCTGAGAACAGCCCCTGTCCAAGGCCCTGGAACAGTTGAACAGCTGAACTCATGGCCAACCTCCTGAGCACTGTAGGGCTCCTCAGTGGGCTCTCTAACCCTGTGCATAGTGCAGGGCTGGCTGCACCACAATAGGTCCTCAACACAGCTGAGGATGGTGGATGGGTGTGCTCTGCTCCTCATAGAGTTTGGCCTACCAAGTCCTCAAGAATCCAATCTGTGGTTCAATCAAGGTAGGTATTCAAGTGAAAACAAATTGATTGTAAATGAACAAAAAAGTCAAAGAAAATGCATTTCTGCTCTTTTCAAAAGTGTATTAAATTCTTTCTAAAACAATCTACTTTTTTCATATCTTGTTTTCTTAATTTATTATTTCTTTTTTGTAATTTATTTATTAATTAAACAAAAATGTTTTGACAAGGTGTTGTGCAGAAAGGGTACAGTTACATAGTAGGGCAGTGTGTACATTTCTTGTGATATCTTACACCCTGTTTTTCTTTCCCTTCCCTAGGTCAGGTAGACATATATACAATACACAATGTACCAAGAACATATACCATAGCCACGTGGCCTACACCCAAGAAAACTCGCCTAGGGCTTTAAATGTAATGTCCACATTAGACAATATGTCGACAGTAGTCTTATGTACATACATAGCTTTTGAGCTATTGTATTCCACTGAGAGGTCAATTTTTTGTCCTTTATATGTTGAGTAGTTGTTTGGTTTTAGTTACATACTGTTGGGTCACTGCCCCAATCCTGTGGGAAATACCATTTGACAAGCAGGTTTTGGTTTCACAGACCTGGCCTCTACTGTCTCTCCATCACCCCATCTTAACAGTCATATATCAGGGAGATCATGCCCCTTTGTTTTCTGTGTTCTAGGCTTGTCTCGCTCAACATTATTTGTTCGAGTTCTGACCATTTCCCTGCGAATGACAATATTTCACCATTCCTAATCGCTATGTAGTATTCCATTGTGTATAGGTACCATATTTTTTGGATCCATTCATCTGTGGAGGGGCATCTGGGTTGTTTCCATATTTTGGCTATTGTGACTTGTGCAGTGATAAACATGGAAGTGCAAATGTCTTTTTGATATCTTCGGGCCTGCTATTCTGGATAGATGCCTAGAAGTGGTATGGCTGGGTCATAGGTAGGTCTATATTGAGCTTTTTGAGAAACCTCCATACTGTTCTCCAAAGTGGTTGTACTAATTTGCACTCCCACCAACAATGGAGAAGGGTTTCTCTTTCTGCGCACCCCCTCCAGCATTTGTTGTTGCCTGAGTTCAGAGTATAGGCCATTCTAACTGGGGTGAGGTGGTATCTCAGGGTTGTTTTTATTTGCATTTCCTTTACTACCAGGGATGTTGAGCATTTCCTCATGTGTTTCTTTGCCATTTTTATCTCTTCCCTTGTGAAGTCTCTCTTTAGCTCTTTTGCCCATTTCCTAATTGGTTTATTGGGCTTGGAGGGGCTTAGTTTTTTTATTTCTCTGTAGATGACAGATATTAGGCCTTTGTCTGTTGCTGTGCTGGTAAAGATCCTTTCCCATATGGTTGGCTGTCTTTCTAGTTTGGTGGCTATGTCCTTAGCTGTGCAGAAACATTTTAATTTGTAGTAGTCCCATTTGTCGAGTGTCTCCACTATTTGTTGTGCCCCTGGGACTCTATTCAGAAAGTTCCTTCCTGCGCCTGTAAGTTCTAGCGTCTTTGCTACTCTGTCCTTCAGTAGTTTCAAGGATTCAGGTCTGATATTGAGGTCATTGATACATTTTGAGTTGATCTTGGTACATGGTGATAGGCTTGGTTCTACTCTGAGTTTTGTGCATGACTGCCCAGTTCTCCCAGCACCAGTAGTTGAAGAGGCTATGTTGATTCCATTGTATGTCTTTAGCTCCTTTGTCGAATATCAGCTGACTGTAAGAGTGCAGTTTTATTTCTGGATCTTCAATTCTGATCCATTGGTCTTCCGGTCTGTTTTTATACCAATACCAGGCTGTTTCTGTTATGATGGCCCTATAGTAGAGCTTGAAGTCTGGTATTGTGCTACTTCCTGCACTGCTTTTTTTTTGCCTAGAATTGCTTTGGCTATTCTAGGATATTATTTCTATTTTCATGTATTTATCTATTTCTTTCTTTTCTTTCTTTCTCTTTTCCTTTCTTTCTTTCTTTCTTTCTTTCTTTCTTTCTTTTTCTTTCTTTCTTTCTTTCTTTCTTTCTTTCTTTCTTTCTTTCTTTCTTTCTTTCTTTCTTTCTTTCTTTCTTTCTTTCTTTCTTTCTTTCTTTCTTTCTTTTTGCCAGTCCTGGGGCTTGAGCTAGGGGCTGAGCACTGTTCCTAGCTTCCTTTTCATCAAGGCTAGCACTCTACCACTTGAGCCACAGCATCACTTCTGACTTTTTCTGTTTATGTGGTGCTGAAGAATCAAAACCAGGCTTCATACATGCTAGACAAGCACTCTACCACTAAGCCCCATTCCCACCCCTCTATTTGTTTAGTTTTGCAATGTACATGTAGGGTTATGCTTTGCTGGACTACTTTAAATAACAATAAGTCATCTTGAATATTGCTCCATAAGCTTCATTATTTCCTTTTATCCAGTTTTATCTCTTTACTCTTTTCTTAAAATGTGGCGAAATGGAGCTGACTGCTGCTGGCTCACATACATATGACTAGCTACTCAGGAAGCTGAGAGCTGAAGCTCTCAGTTTGAAGCCAGCCCAGGCAGAAAAGTCTGTGACATTTTAATCTCCAATTAATCACCAAAAAGCCAGAAGTAGAGGTGTGGGCCAAGTGACAGAATGCCAGCTTTGGGCAAATAAACCTAAGCAAGTGTGCCAGGCCCTCAGTTCAAGCCCAGTACCAACACACACACACACACACACACACACACAGACACACACACACTGAAATAGCGACAAGATCAAACACACACACACAGGGGCTGGGGATATGGCCTAGTGGCAAGAGTGCTTGCCTCGTATACATGAGGCCCTGGGTTCAATTCCCCAGCATCACATATATAGAAAATGGCCAAAAGTGGTGCTGTGGCTCAAGTGGCAGAGTGCTAGCCTTGAGCAAGAAGAAGCCAGGGACAGTGCTCAGGCCCTCAGTCCAAGCCCTAGGACTGGCCAAACACACACACACACACACACACACACACACACACACACACACACACATACACACACACAGAAATAGAGACGAGATCAAACATACCACTTTAATCATGCACAGATCTATGGCAGTAAGTACATTCTCATTGTTGTGCAACTATCAGCATCCATCTCTAGAACTCTTTCATCTAAGAAGGCTTCCTGCTCTTAATGAGGTCCCTGTACTTCTGAGCTCTGACTCCTGACTTGCCCTCAAGTCTTATACATAGCTGGCTGTAGCAGCTGTTGATGTAGTTAAATGCCAGGAATTCACATGGTAGTGTTTCTTCCAGTTATACCTTCAGGGTTTATTTAGTTCAGGAGGGCTCTGGATATGGATGGAGTTCAATGTAGGTCAAGATATCTGTGAATTTTGCAGCTGAATTACTATACTACCCCCTTACGACAAAACACCTACCCAGAATCCCATCCAAAGTTCTGCTTCCTTCTGGAAATGGAATCCAGAATTCGGGATCAAATAGAACTCAAAAAAAGGCCTCTCTTGCTCTAGGCCCGGGATGCCTTATCCATATACCCTTCAGCCTCAGGCACCCAGGAATGTCCACTTTGGTTTTGCTACCCAGGGGCAGCTGTAGCTCTGGAATGAGAAAAGGGACATTCCACTTACATGCATTTCCTGGTGATTCTAAAGGAAAGGCCTCATAAGTGGCTTTTGTTCATGGCATCTAAGAACTTGCATTCCTCGATTCATACTATTTAATTATACTGTTTCTTTCTCCTGGAGAAGGCAGACTTGGCATGCTCTACCATATGGTGGGGCTAGGCCAAATAGTTTCAAGCTGACTATAGCTCCAACACAGAGGTCCTTGCACTTCTCCCTGGCATGTCTCAGGATGAGGCAGTGCTCCATGATGAGCTCAATAAACTCTTGATGTGTGGGTTTATAAGAATTCCTGAGTATGGCTTGAATTTCAAGAGTCAGGGAATCTCAAATTATTTGAATAGGTACCCGACTTGGAACTGTCTACGGGGAGGCGGCGCGGGGGGGCTCTTGTCTTCCTCTTATCTGCTTGCTAACATTCCTACCCACTTCTTCTATTAGCTGGGACAATGGTTTGAAGCTAGGCTGAGTAGGAAAGCCTATGAACTCCATTTCCAATTAAGTAGCAAAATGTCAGATTGCAGGCATGGCTCAAGTGGTAGAACATCAGCCTTGAACAAGAAAGCCAAGTGAGAGTTTAAAGCCCTGAGTTCAAGTCCCAGTCCTGGTACACACACACACACATACACACACAGAGTCACAACTTCAATTTCATCATTTCTAGGCTATGTACAGCTTTAAAATTATTCACCAATAATTATTTTCTTATCCTTTCCTGTGGATAATTTAGGCAAAGTAAAAGGAGCTATATTCCTATGAGAATGGTGAAAAAGCATTGCCATTTTAGTATTTTCCTTCGCAGTCATCTTCTTCTGTTCTACTTTTTAAAGGTAATTTTAAGATTTTATTCAATATTGGTTTGTACAGGTACTAATATTGGTACCTGTTGTCATGTGCAGGTACAGGCAGGTCAACACTAGAATTCCTAATGAGGGGAGGGGAGCATAGTGTAGTTTCTATTTAAAGACCACCCAGGAGATAAGTATCTTTTCTCTTGGTCCTGGTGTTCTGCTCTTTCCTCTCATTTTGGCATAAAGTAGCAACCTCTATCTGTCTCTGTTGCTAGTACCAGAAGATGCCATTTTGTTTACTTACCCTTGTTACCCTTGCCACTCCTAGTTTTAATAATCAGTATGAGTTGTTTTCCAATACCAGAGGTTAAGTTTCTTTATCTTTTTTTTTTTTTTTTTTTTTTTTGCCAGTAATAGGCCGTGAACTCAGGGCCTGAGCACTGTCCTTGGCTTCTTTTTTGCTCAAGGCTAACACTCTGCCACTTGAGCCACAGTGCCACTTCTGGCCATTTTCTGTATATGTGGTGCTGAGGAAACGAACCCAGGGCCTCATGTACACGAGGCAAGCACTCTTGCCACTAGGCCATATTCCCAGCCCCAAAATTTAATGGCTTGCTATGTTGTAGATTTGTTTGTGCTAATATGTGTGTGTGTGGGGGGGGGGATTGAAAAACCAATGAACAAAAGAAGAAGAGAGTTGCTTTTGAATTAAAGACAACAAATCTGATGCAATAAGCAACAGTTTATTTATAAAAAAATAAAAGAAAAGAAAAAGAAATAAAAAGCCAAACTTAATTCTTTTAGGACATAATATAGATTAAGTAAAAATACCAGTATTAATATATATGTATATACATAGTGCATATATATATGTATATATATATATATACAGATGATATAACATTAACATTACATGCTTCTTGGGACAGAAGAATTAGGACATGTTCCCTCAAACCAATCAAAATTCTATCACAATTTAAAACAACTGCAAGAAAACTTGCTTCCTGTATTCTCTCATTTTAAATTTCAAGTACAAGAAGTGATCAAACCAGAATCTAAACGTAGAAATCATCTGGTATAAACCATCAACAACGACTGCCAGGAGTTTGGGGTTGGGGAGTGGAGTCTTCTGAATTCTCACACAGGTCTCCAGAACCTTAAAACTGTGTCAACCTTCTACCTGAGATGAGAGGGGATGAGGAAGCATGACAGTTTATATGTCTCGTGTGCACAATCACATGGACATCTCAACAAAAGCAACTGGCAAACATCATTTTAGAACAATACTGGCCATGAAATCACCCTGGAGGAGGGTTCCATTCTCACCTATCTTTGCCAAATATAACATAGACATTGCTCCCCACCCCCAACCCCTGAAACGAACACAAAAACAAACAAACTCAGGGTGAAGCACCTCTGGCGATGATCAGCATACAGCAAAGGACAGAGAGGTAGCATTTCCTTGGTGACAGCTCCGGGCTGACTCAGATGATTTCAACACACCCTCTTCTGCAAAAGGCACTCACATATTGTCTGTTTATAAATCATACAGTGGGGTCCAAGCATGGAAGTTTCTCCTACAAATATAAAAGAGATAAGCTGAGGAGCTGGTATAGCAATGAAAAGAATCTAAGAAATACACATTGTGGATAAATGTGCACATTCTTTTCTTTCTTTCTTTCTTTTGTTTTAAGATAATCAATAAAGTAGTTTAAAAAAATTCATTGAAAAGTTCAGAATTCCAATAAAACTATCAGTAAGAAGCAAGGTATTGGAGGAGGAGAGATGGAGTCCAAAACACTGCAAGGAGGGACTCTAGCGAGCAAAGTGCAGGATGTGATCTGCTCTTGACAGAAAAACCATCCACAGACAGGGTGTGAAAGGGAGGGAGGTGGAGGCAGGGAAAGAAGGAAGGAGGGTGGCATTGTCAGGATGTAGGCACGGGGAGGAATGTCTGGGAATATCCAGTGGGAAAGTTGGGTTGCGGCCCCTTGGTGCCTGCACTCCAAAAACACCCTGCCCAAGCCAAGGCTGCCCTCACCGGGACACCACCGAGCTAATGGAATTATAAGACGTGCCACTGTTGCAGCTTGAGGCATAGGCTTCCTGGCCATTGCCATCGAGGTTGATTTTGAACACGGAGGAGGCCTTCAATAAAAAATCTGCCGCATCCCGGCGACCCAGCTCTCTCAGTTTGGACATGAGGATGCCCACGGTGCTCTCTGGGTAGGAGGTCCATTCCCGCAACAGGGCGTGCACTGGGCTGGGAAGGAAATCCCGAGGAGCCCCACTGTTGCTGTTGTACTTGGCCACCAGATCTGGCAGGCCCAAGTTCATGGCGAGAAGGCACCAGTCCTTGCCCATAGGGTCGGGAGGGTCGAGAAGGCGACTCAGTTTCCTCCGGGTTAGGAGGTTCAGATCTGAAGCATGGATGTCCATACCCAGGCTGGCCTGTGAGTAGACATCATGACAGCCGAAACACGTGATGCTACTGAAGCTCTCCTTGTACCCGCCCATGGTGTTGGTCAGGGAGCTCTCTTTCAGAGTCTGTGCTCGGAAGAAGTCTCGAGGCTGGTAGACCATGACAGGCTCATGGTGCTCCCGAAGCTGCTGGGGGCTCAGATAGTGTTTCACGATCAATAATCCGGGCAAGGTGGTGGCCATGACATTCTCGATGGTGCTGCACACGGAGTCGAGCAGCAGGCAGCACTTGATCTTTTCTGTCTCCAGTCCACGCACCTGCACCTCAATGCCCTGGCCATGGTTCACCAGCAGGACCAGCAGCTCGGCCCCCCGGTTGGCGATCTTGCAGCCGCCTACCCACAGGCGGATGTCCGCATCCCCCTCCGTGCTCTGCTGGTGGATCCACCGGCACAGATTCACCTGGACCTTGTGAAAGATGCCACACGGGAAGGGGGTGAGGTGTTCCACGGGCACGATGCGCACTCCACCGTATACCATCACCTCATCCTCCTCGTCCGTCCAGGAGCGCTGGAGGTTGTCAGTCTTGATCAGAGCAGGGACGTCCACCATGGTCCCGCTGCTCAGGTCCCGGGCACAGATGTCCATGGCATCCAGAATCTGCAGCAGCTCCTCCACGTCACTGTCAGGCACTAGCCGCTGGATGTCTTCCATGGTATAGCGGCCCCGGTAATGGTGCAGGGCCCGGGGGGTCTCCACAGAGAGCAGCTTCCCCAGAACATTGGTGCAGAGCCAGCGGGGGTCCAGCAGCAGCACGTCTTGCACCGTCTCACTCTGGATGATGTTGATCTGTCAGGGGGAACAACACAAGGTAACCATTAGAAACAGAACCCAAGCCATGGGCAACCCAACACTCAGCACACCAAATGGCTGGAGCCTGGTGAGGACTGGAGGCATTCTAAGGACAGGCACCCTAAGGAAGACCACAAGTCCACCTCTATAAGCAAATACTGGCCTACTAAACTAGGAGAGTGATTCTGAAAAGCAACTATCATTGAATGTTAAAAGATCCAATAGTAAAAAACAAAGAAAGGACACCACAGCTCTAAAAGAAGAGGTAAATAGCTGTGTGATGGTGGTTCAGACTTGTAATCCTAGCAACTTAGGAGACTGAGATCTGAGGATCATGGCTCAAAGCCAGCCCAGTCAGAAAAGAGATTCTTATTATCTCCAATTAATCAACAAAAAGTTTTATGTGGAGCTGTGCCTCAAGCAGTAGAGTGCCAGGTTTGAATAAAAAAGCTAAGGGACAGTGCCCAGGCTCTGAATCTACTTACAAGTGCCAGAACCAAAAAAAGACAAAAGAAGAAGAGGAAGAAGAGGAGAGATGACAACCTATACAGGGCAAAGGTGATTTTTTTGGTCATGATTTTGAGTCACCAAAAAACAAATCCATAAATGAACAACAAAATAGGCATAAGAGCAATTATGAGGAGAAGTAGAGTCCCCCTGTGTGAGGACTATATATTCAGCCAGAGTACTGTATCAATGTTGTGTTTTACATTGTGATCATCATGGGGTATGTGGTGGAATGGATCTCTGGAGATACAAAGGTGAAAGGACGATGTTTGCAAAATAAAGTAGAAAATGAATAGGAGAGAAAGAGTAAATTTCACAAAAACACTACAACATAGGAGTTGAATATGTGAGGATTGATGATAGCGTTTTTTATTTCTTTTGGCACTTGAGCCTGAACTCAGGGCTTGACCATTTTCACTTAGTTTTGTGTGTGTGTGTGTGTGTGTGTTTTGTTTGTTTGTTTGTTTTGCCCATAGCTGGTGCTCTACCATTTGAGCCCCAGCTCTACTTTTGGCTTTGTATGGCTAATTGGAAACAAGAGTCTCATCCACTTTTCTGTCCGGGCTGGCTTTGAGCCATGGTTCTCAGATCAAGAGTAGCTAGGATTATACATGGGAGCCATCGGTACCCTATGATGGCAGTGTTCTCATAGTTTAGTTTCTCTGAGGCTTAATATTTCCTCCCAATGAGTCAGCACGGTCTGTCAATCAACCATTATGTAAAGTTTGAACACTTTCATGAAAGAAAAGTCTGGAAAGAGGGCCACCATAATAACAACTTGCCCCGTGGAGAGGATGGCAATGAGACTAGAGATGATAACCAGTGGGTGTTTGATTCTACAGGTTATGCTTATTCCTTTAAGAAACCAAACGTTGCAATGAAAATTGTGTGACAACAGAAACTACTTGCTCACTTAGGGAAGTCACATTTCATTGGTCCCTGCTGTTCTAGGCTAGTTTTGTGAATAATGGTGATCCAAGGTGGACTCCTTCCTTACAACAGACTCAGATGCTACCTTTTGGGCACAAGCCTCTTCTGCCCCAATCTAGCTTAGACCTTAAGAAACCTTTCCTATATGGGTCTGTTCATAACGGTGTCTTACATAGAAAAATTCATGTAGCAGAGCCCATTTCTAGTCAGTTCTCAACAGGGTATTTGCTGGAGTGTCATTTGCAATTTACTACTAACTAATGCCATCTCTTTTAAAGACAAAAGCCTAATCTACTATCTGGAGTGCAGACTACAGAAATGATATGTTCAACTGCTATATGCGATCTTGGACCAGAAAAAAGAAAAGGACAGGAAAATGTGAATAAGATCTGCAGAACAGCTACAGGACTTGAGGAGGCCAGTTGCAGCCAGGACAGGGGCCAGAGCACCAAGGGTTCCTTCCCCTTCTCCTTCCTTTAAAGTTTTATTTATCAAAACTTCACGCATAGGAGAGGTGGTGGGATGTCAAATTAAGTGGATTATATACTATAATCTAAAAAAATTGCTAGACAAATATTAAAAGACAAGACAATGCCATGCTCAAGGAGTGTATTGTTATGGTTAAAACATGTTTTATATTCAGGCATTTCTTATTAAACTCAACTTTGGACACTGCACTTGTCTCCTTCCTGGCATTCAGCCAATATTGCTGGAGGAATCAGCTGATTAGCTGGTTGTTAACTGGGAGTTTAAAGTTTGATAACATCACTGCTTGAGGCCCTTGAGAAGCACTGGCTTCCTGATTCAGTCAGTGGTAGTTTAAAAAAAATTATGCAACTCAAAGACCGGTGCTGGTGACTCAAGCCTGTAATCCTAGCTATTCAAGAGGCTGAGATCAGAGGACCCAGATTAAAGCCAGCACACGCAGACAAATCTGAGAGAATCTTATCTCCAAGTAACCAGCTAAAAAGCTCTAAGTGGAGGCATGGCTCATGTAATAGAGCACCATCCTTGTGCAAAAAAGCCAAGACAGAGCTAGAAGCCTTGACTTCAAGGTACACACACACACACACACACACACACACACACACACACACACACACACACACACACCACGCTCCTCTAGTCATGATGTGGCACCCAAAAAGATAACAGTTGAATTTCTGTTTTCTAATATTCTCAGGACTGACTCCATTTGTTTATTCATATTTATTTTCTCTGCTTTTGGCCAGACTAGCCACACATTTCATGGATTGTACAGGATGGCAGAATATAACGGCTGTGCCCCTTTCTGGTGATGGGCAAAAATGCTGTACCCCAGTGCTAAACACACAATCAAAAGTTCCCATCACTTACCATTTCGAGTGGGCATTTCTTGTTGCCAGGGGACTAAATGTGTAACTCAAATTTTGATCACTCTGCACATCTGGGCACTGTCTTAGTGGAGCACCTCACTACTTTCTCCTCAATTACTTATCAACTCAGAACCTGTAAGGAATGGGACCCTCCCCACCCATAGGAGCAGCTGGCCACAAGGCTCCTGGGAAATGGGGCAGAGTGCCCAGGTGCCTGATGGGGCATGGAGACCCAGGCACCCAAGGCCAGGGGCCCTGTACCTCTAACAAGCAGGATCTGGAAGACTTAGCATCTTACACAGATGCTAAGGTAGAGAAGTTCTGAGGAGAATCACCTGAGGTGTAAAAAGCTGCAGGTCTACCAACCTGGCCTATGGCTTTGGTGGGTAGCTGAGCAGTTTCTGTTCTGTAACCCAGGCTGGGCCCTGCTGCAGAAGCATGACAGAAGTAAGTTCCCTGATCCCCCATAGCCCTGCCAGCTTCACGACGCTCTTACCTCGCCTGCACTGTGGAGCTGGTGCACGATGTGCCGGAGGTCCTCCTCACTGGCCAGGGGGTTCAGCTGGTCCTGCACATCGTACACAAACTGCTGCAGCGACATCAGCTGGTTGGGCCCGTTGAGCTTTCTCCAGGAAGGCAGCGTGGAGATGATTTTCTCACACAGGTGTGTCATAGGAGGGCAGCCCTAGAGTGTGTGGGCAGAGCAGGAAGTGTTAGCTACCAAGCTGCTCGGGGAGGGATGTGTGTCTATGGAGGAGCCTGCTGAGACCATGTCATTCTTCATTCACATAGACAGATGCTCTCATTAGGAATGCACCAAGGTGTTTTTGATGGAGTACTGGTACACAAATGTTTGCATGCTGCCTTGACCAGGATCTATCAAATACCACTTTGTGAGGATTCTTAGTTCTATTACTGATGCTAAACAGGCAGTGGATCTTCATAATGATGGATTTAGGATTGGGAACTCAACCAGGTGCCCATAGCTCACTGCTGTAATCCTACCTATTCAAGAGGCCAAAATCTGAGGATCGAGGATCTAAGTCAGCCTAGGCAGTCAGGCTCTTATCTTCAATTAGCCACTCAAAAGCTAGAAGTGGAATTGTGGCTCAAGTGACAAAATGGCAGCCTTGAGTGGAAAAAAACTAAAGGACAGCGTCCAGGCCCTGAGTTCAAGCCCCGGCACAAAATCAATATTTGGATCACTTTGTGAAGATTCGCAGTTCCATTACTCATGTTAACCAGTGAATTTTTATAATGATGGTTTTAGAATTGTGCAGTCAATCCATCCAGAAGTGCTAATTCCTAATGCTCTACTGTTTACTTTTTCCTCCCTACCTCCCCTCCCTTCACTCACTCAGCTCTTCCCTTTGGGGTAAGTACCTGCTCAGTCTGGCAATGGTCACTTTAGAAACACAGAAAGAAGAACTAAGAATGCATATTGTTCAGAGGAACAAGCTAGAGGTAAGGTTCGAATGGAAGAGCCTGTCCTTGCTGGTTGTTGTTTTCAGGGGTCTACATTTTATTTTTTTTCCTTGATGGCATTGGTTTGAACTCACAACCTTATTCCCTAGCCTTGCGTTTTCACTCAAAACTGGTGTTCTATCACTTGAACAACATCTCTATTTCCTACCTTTAAAATTTTATTAAAATAGCTTTATTGTTAGTACAAAGGTGATATACAGATGGGTTAGAGTTACATAAGACAGGTAGAGAGTATATTTCTTTGTGGACAGTGTTAGCCCTTCCTTCAATCTCTCCCAGTTTTTCTTTCCTGTCCTGTTTCCTAGTTTTTGCTGTTTAATTAGAGATGAGTCTCACAAACTTTTCTATCTTTGAACCATGATCCTCAGATCTCAGTCTCCTAAGTAACTAGAATTACATGCATGAGCTGCCTGCACTCAGTTTGAACCTCTATTTTTATAAGCTTTTCAGCGAGTAAATCATGGGAATCTCTGCTTCACAGTCAAGACAGAATCTGAAGCTGACCATATGGTCACTCAATGGACTTGTTGGCTTGCTGCTTTATACGTGCTTGTACATACTGCTTTGTCTTGGTTTATTAAAAAAAGACATAAACAAATGTTTTCTGGTTTATCTAGAAATAATACATCATTTTTGGTGAAGATTGATTTTGTATAGTTTATTTCAATCTAAACAGATGCAATTTTATTTTAATGAGAGAATGAACATGATAATTTCTAACATTGGAGTGGATTCTAACTAGTAAAGCAGATACTTTGGGAGTACTTTAGTTGAAATGTTTAGAGAAATTCTTAGTAACTGGCTTGAAGTTGGTTTTTAATGTACGTATGTACATGTATATGTGTGTATGAATGTCTGTGTGTCTCTGTGTGTGTTTATGTGTGTGGACTGGTCCCGGAGCTTGAACTCAGGGCCTGGGTGCTGCACATGCACACACACCCACCCATACATACACACACACACACACACACACACACACACACACAGCTCAACACAAAAGAATATTGTTGCTCAGTTGATAAAGCTGAGATTGTAGAGCTAGGGGTAATGCTGGCTCAAGGGGTAGAATCCCTTGTTTAGCTAGTGTAAAGTTCTGATTTCAAATCCCTAGTGCCACCAAAAAATAAAAATAAAAAATCCTGAGGTTACTAAGCCACTAGAACACTAAAAAGTAATTGGATTAATTATTATTCCCCCCTATTCACGGTCACTGTGCCTATTCAAGACAATAGTAAATGTAATTAAGAACACAGTATTCTCCAAGGATGTATCATTTGTCTGAAAACCAAATAAATCTAAGAAATTTGAGAGTCTGCCAAATAACCCAAATAGTGTTTAATATAAAGCTGCCATGGAGTAGGGTCATGAAGGGGCCAGGTATTGATTGAAGTGCTTTGTTTCCTGTAGCATTTTTTGATTCAGTTAATATTGTCTCAAAGTATTTTTACAGTTCACATGATTTGTGGATGTGTTCTATTTCTTTAAACTTGTTTTTATTATCTCTAAGTAGCTGTATATAACATATCCACTTGTCAGAACTGTAGGCTCTTAGTTTTATAAATCAGTCCACACAGATAAAAGCTTTTAACTATTTAACATATCCCCAGAGGAGTGGGAATTATAAAACATTATCTGGGCTGTTTAGCACATGTTCATACCAGTATTTTTAAAACATTTTGAAGCTATGGGCTGGTAGCTCACATCTATAATCCTAGCTACTCAGGAGGCTAAGATCTGAGGATCATGGTTCAAAGCCATCCCAGGCAGGAAAGTGTATGAGACACATCTCCAATTAACCACTAAAAAGCTGGAAGTGGAGCTGTGACTCAAGTGGCACAGTACCAGTGTTGAGTGAAAATGCTAAGGAACAATGTTCAAGCCCTGGTACTGGCAAAATAAAATAAGTAAATAAACAAACAAACATTAAAAAAGGACATGCTTCATTGTGGGATACTTGCCAAGGAGGTGGGGAGGTGAAATAGGACAAACATGGCCTATGTACTTCAATTGTTTAAAAAAGCTGGGGATTGGGGAGAATGATGAAGGGAGAAGATGGATGGGGTACCCTATATGCATGAATGGAAATGTTTGATGAAATTCTGCCCTCTTATATAAGTGTACCCTCATTTTTAAAAAAGCTTAGTCTCTATTTAGAAAACAAATTCTCTGAATTCTCACTGAATATATTTTATTTCATGACTTATATGTGCATATTAAAAAATTTAATCTATCAAATATTTTTCAGAGATGGAGGGCCAAGTAGTGAGAAGAGTCTTCCATGTTAGCCTGGGTCAAGTTCCTCTTACTTACACTTCCTTAATAACTAGGTGACAAGCACATGCCATTCAGCCCGATTTTCTGTTGACATTGGTCTCATTGACTTTGGTTCAGGCTGATCCCTGGTCCCTATATTCTGGGTATCTGGGATTAAGACACAAGTCAGAATGTTCGGCCCTAGTATCTTTTCTTTTGTACAAGCATACATCAATTATACATAGGTGTTACAGTGTGATATTTTCGTATATGCCTGAGTATTTTGATCATGTTCTTCCTCCCTGTTACTGTCCTACCTCTTTTATTGCTCTCAACAAATTCTATATTGTTTACTTACCTCAGCTTTCTAAATATTCTACAATAAAGCATACTAGAATTACTGAATTATTATTATATTTAAATAATCATACAAGGGATTTCGATTCAACGAACCAACTTGATCCATGTCACCCCTCCCATTTTTTTGCCCTCATTGCTTTTGTAGGTTGTAAAAAAAGCAATTTTATATTTAAACCATCAAAGAAACAACTGTAGGAATTTTGTACTCTCTCAGTTGGCACATCTTATCCACAAATCCACCATTTCCTAACACTCCCTATTTTTTTTTCTTTTCTTGCTTTACTCTAGAGCAACAGGTCCTGGGCCCTACTGTGGAGCTGTTCCCTGAACACCAATGCAAACCAAGAGGGCATCACACAGCTCCTGGTTCACCCTGAGCTGGTATGGTAAAAGTCTGGGGTCAGGCCCTCCAGGGCCTACTCACCGAGACAATCTGACTCCGAATTTCTTGCAGGTGATTCCGAAGAACTTTAATGTCCTTAGACCCGGAAGCCCCGGCATCCAGCACGAACAACTTATTGGAGATGTGCAGATCATTCCCAAACCTAGAGTGAGAGCAGAGACCTTATGAGCCCTGATTCTAGCTTACCAGGTCTTCCTGGGCAAGGTCCTGGCTCTTACTGGCACCAGTGGCTGGCTGGTCTCCTGGTGACCCTGCCCAGGCCCATTTGGGGACCGTGCTGGAGGACTAGATATAGAGGTGGAAAATAGGGGTTTGCTTTAGTCATATACAGGGAAATATCGGTTTCTAAGCAGATGCAGAACACAGTATAGAAAGCTGTCAGCTCCTCCTGATACAGGAAGGGCAGGCAAATGTACTCCTCTCCAGATGAGGAGAAGAGATGCTGCTCAAAGCTCAAAGTAATGTGACTAAGAAGAAGTAGAAAACAAGTGGTGCAGTGGTACATGCCTATCATCCCTGAAACACTGGGAAGCACAAGTAGGAATATCAATCACACCCTGGAAAGAAAGTGAGTTGAGCCCTTGAATTTAATCCTTAGTGTGAAAGAAAAGAGAAGGAAGAAAGAATGGAAGGGAGGGAGGGAGGGAGGGAGGGAGGGAGGGAGGGAGGGAGGAAGGAAGGAAGGAAGGAAGGAAGGAAGGAAGGAAGGAAGGAAGGAAGGAAGGAAGGAAGGAAGGAAAAGATAGAGGTTACAGTGCCTATTCTGAAAATACCCATAGAAGACAGCAGACATACTTCTCAGAAGGACAAATTCAGATGTGTGTTGAAGCATGTGATATAGAGCTGCTGGTTCACAGGTCTTTTACAAGTGATATCGTCTATGTTTTGGCTGTAGCATATCCCCAAGGGTTCAACCTTTAACAGGTGGGCTTAAATGAAGGCAGCTAAGGTCATCAGGATACTACCCAACCACCACCAGAGCTTTGGACATGGTAACAGTAGTTCTCAGAACAGGATTGTTACAAAACAGGGGGGCAGCAATCCTTGGATTTCTGTCTTCCTGCATCATGGTGTAACCTGTCCCTCTCTCTGGAGCGTTCAGTGATGCCGCAAGCCAGGATGTGACACTACCAGTGGGTGCCTTCACCAGATATGGTGACATTTGAGCTAAACAAACCTTTCTTTGTAAGTTCCCCAGACTCACCTATGTGGTATAGCCTTTGATGTGACTGATGGAAAGTCTGAGCAAACATCTGCATTTTACCTCTGACCTTGCCTGCAAATCCCACATCATAAATGACACCAAGATCCACAATACTTGAGATAAGATGCACTCTCGTCCATGTGATTCAATTCTGTTCCTATCTCATTCTGTCTCATTACAGAAAAAAAATTGTTCACACTGATTGTTTTATGGTGATGGCCAGGAAAAGGGTGAAGGTGACAGGAACAGACAGAAGTTCCCTCTGGGCAACCAAGCACAGACAGCCTGTCAGCTCCTATCACCTTCATTCTTTTCCTGGCTATCACCACAAAACAATCAGTGTGAACAACAAAGAAAAGTGCAACCAGGAAGGCCATTCATTCCTCCTGTGGGTCATATGACCTCTGCTGCATTTTCACACCTCCCTCAGGTCCCTAGGGCAGGAAGACTCCTCTCCACCCTTCCTCTGAGAGCCAGTGACCACCCCTCACCTGTTCTTTATCTCCTTCAGTAGAGAAGTATCTTTGTCATAGCCAAACTCCCCTCCGGCTGGACGGGGCACGTTCATGATGTCAGCATGTGTGGCCACCAAGACAACTCGGAGAGGGTTCTTCAGCTTGCCACCAAAAGCTGAGGGCACAGAATAAACTCTGTCAGGATAGAGACATTCCCCCCCCCCCCAACCTGGTGAGCTTTCCTGCCCAGGTGAAGTGGTGATTGGCCTCGTGCCTAGGTCCATTCTCCCATGATGTGCACCCTGTCCACTGGCTGGAGAGCCAGAGCCCACTGTTCACTGTGGCCCTCAAAGGTGCCAGGCCAACACAGATAAGCCAACCTGAGCATCAAGGAGGCTCCAGGACATACTCCAGCACAAAAGGTAGCTCTCAGGACCTCCTCCACACAGGGCCTGATAAGTGAGGGGAGAAGATTGGCTCTCTGATAAGGAAGTACCCCACAAAGGACCACAGCAAGCCTCTCAAGGCCGCCATTTCACAGACAGTCTCAGAGAGACACTGCATGCAACTCACACAGCAGGCTTCTTGCTAATGGCTCTTTCTAAGTCCACAAAGGAGAAGGCTGCCAAAAACAAACATGGTAGCACTGCAGGGGGAAATCAAGCTGAATTTATTGTCCCGTCTTTCTGGAACAAGAAATTGGCTACAGAGCAGGACATTTCCCCAAAGAAGAGCACTCCTCCTGTGGTAGATAACTAAAGAAGTCCACTCCATGTCATCTTCCCCTTTAGGAAGAAAGGCCACAGCCCCAGGCACACCCCCTGGTGTGCACTGGTCTGAATGGAGGCAGCTCATCCTGAGGGCCTGGGTCCTGTCCCTGGGACAGGAGTGAGTGCTACCATGGGGGATTCCACTCTGCACCCAGCAAGAATGACCAAGGATCTGAAGTGCAGAAGGAAGTGAGAATTGGCTCAGGGAATGGTCTAAGCTGAAGCCTTTGGGAAAGGAAGATGGAACCATGAAAGAAAAACTGCCAGTGGGAAAGAAAGGAAGGGAACCCTAGATGCAAGTCCAAGCTGCAGAGTCTAAGTGTGGCCATAGCTGGGTGCAAAGCCAGGGGCCACAGCAGAAAGGCAGAAGCGCACACACTGGCCCTGGGCTTGGCTCACCTATGGGCTCTTCTACTGGGACCAGAGACTTCAGGAAACTGAGCCAGAAAATCACTTGGTTCAACTGGATCTCATAGGGTTCTTCTAGACTAAAAACAACAACATGGATGGACGTGGGATCATTTGCAGCAAAATAGTCATAGCAGCAGAAGTACACAGGATTTCCAGAGAACTCCCACACACTGAAATCACCAACTCCTATGGAGAAAGAAAAACAGATGTTACTCTACTGAAACACCACCACTGACTTCAACCACAATTGTTCTGAGGGATTCTATTTAGGATCAGTGCTCTTATGGCATTCTTCTGTGTATAGGAATGTGCAGACACTGATAAGGACACCATTCAGGTATGTAGATACACACATACACTCAGGAGTACATCCTTCCTGATGCACAGGCCCAAAGTGGTGCTTACCTACCTGTGCCCACCATAGCCACATCTGTTTCTCTGCTTCTCTCTGAGTCTGATTATATCTCT
Source organism: Perognathus longimembris pacificus (assembly GCF_023159225.1). Lineage (NCBI taxonomy): Eukaryota > Metazoa > Chordata > Mammalia > Rodentia > Heteromyidae > Perognathus > Perognathus longimembris. The sequence goes on along the minus strand of NC_063161.1, from coordinate 80,780,753 downwards.
TCCTAAAAGCGTTCAGTGAATAATCTTTGCTATATTAATATCATTATTATCTACTCAAAATCTCCTGGAGAGGCACACACATGAGTGTGGTGTTTGCACAATCAGGTGCATATGTGGAAATTATATATTACAACCAATCACTATTTTTTCTCCCTCAAATATTGATATATAGAAAAGGAGCCATCCTCCCTGTGGTCAATTGCATCTGATTCCTCAGGAGTGTGCTCAGTAGCACACCCAATACAGTACAGCTTTAGAAACTTATCGGTTTAATATGCACTTTCCAGCTTTATCTGCAGAGCTAAATTCTGACAAGGAAGGAAATACAAAATCAGAGGAGGATTCAATAAGACAAACATGCGAAAAGGTTCCATGTTCTTCAATAGGTAGGAATATTTAGAATAGAATGAGATATAAAAATTTTCCCCATATCATTATGACTCTTCTCAAGTGATCCAGGGATCTGTTTTAGCTCTTCAGAAATGAGTCAGTCAAGTGAGTATCATTGCACATGCCTGCAATCCCAGCTCCTTGGGAAGGTTAAGGTAGACGTATTACAGTTGCAGTCTAGCCTAGGAAAAGTTATCAAGAGATTCCAAGCTAAAAGAGGACTGAGAAAGTAGCTCAAGCGGTAGAGTGCTTGCAGCCCTGAGCTCAATCCCAGGAAGAGGAAAAAAAAAAAAAGTGGGCAGGCTTCTTTGCACAGGAGAAGTGTAACTGATGGGTAGCTGGGGATGTGGAAGATGTGGGGAAACTGTGAGGAAGGAGATTCCATTAGATGGGAAGGGGATGAATAGGAAACAATGGTTGTGTTGAAGAAGAGCCACTGCTTCCAACATGCTGCTGTGGGCACAGCTGATCTCCCCAGAGTCTGAGGCAAGATTCTGACAGGGACTACCTGCAGAAACTAGGGCTTCCCAGTGACTGTCTAGACCTTGGGACGTGTGATGACCCCACCTCTACATTGCCATGTCCTACCAGGACAGTGCTATCTACCTCCTGGCCTCTGAGGCTTCCTCACAGGATTCTTGTTTCAGAATTAGAAGTCTCTTTCCTTCTGACATTCTCCTTTGGTGTTCCCAAATCAGAAACCAAGTAGTCAAGAGATCCTCTGTATTGGGTATGGTGACACATGCCTGTAATCCTACCTACTCAGGGAATTAAGACAAGAGGATCATAGCTCAAGGCCAGCCCAGGCAAGAAGCTTGGGTGAGCCTGCTGTCTCAACTTTGCAAATGCCATATACACCAGCCTGGGGAACAAACAAGAATGGGCTGAAGGCATAGCTCAGGTAGTAGAGTGCCTGCCTAGCAAACATGAGGCCATGAGTCTAAACCCCAGTAAGAGTCCCCTTAAAGGGGGGACTAAAAAGTCCCCTAAAAAGGAGTTGTTCTGTGAAATCTAAATGCTTTCTTTCTGCAGCCTCTCTTGGCACACAGGGTGACCATTCTAATCAAACAGCTGAGGTCTTGCATAGAAAGCAAGTCCTTTGAATGTTGGGGTCTTGACTTGCATAAAGATGGAACTACAGAGAAGCAGGTGAGGGTAGAGAGTGAGACCTGCCAGCAAACTTCCCTTATGTCTGTGCTGCTGGGGCAGCTCTGTTCTGAGTCACTCAGAGAACACTGCTTTGAAGACAGCGAGTACGCATGGACTTCTAGTCTGTGCAGCCAGTAGTTCTCAAACTACTGTTCCCAGAACAGCATCATTGCACCTCTGGGAAACCCTTGGATTTAATGAATTCTGAGTCACTAGGTTCTAGAGGTCCTAGCTGCTTACCTGTTACCACCACACTGTAGGTGATTCTCACTCATGCTGATTTTTAATAACAACTTTAGGCAATAAACACTGAATATTCTAATGTTTTACTGCTGTATATAAGGCTGACACAAGGATGACCCCCCACTGCTATTTTCTAAGGCCCTCCCATGCCAGATACATACCAGGCCCTATAGCCACTATCATATCATAGCCTCAGAGCTTCTTTATCAGACTATATTATTAGTCCCTGCTAGGAGCTGGCTGTGGATTGTCCTCAAAGGATTCGTGTACTGGAGGTTTGTTCCACATCAAGGTGGTTTTAAGAGGTGACAGACCCTTTGAGAGGCAGAACATGGTGGAGCCGGTCAGGTTATCTGGGATACCACCTTCAGAAGGAGACAATGTTGGTCTCTCTGAATTCAGTTGGTTTCTGTTGAAAAAGAAAGACCATCTACCACTGGTCTCTGGCTTCCTTTCTCAGTGCATGGCGCTCTCTCCTATGGCTAGCACGCCTACCCTGAAGCCATCTGCCATGTTGTGACATAGTCAAGGGGCACTCACCAGAGGCCAAATAAATAGGGCCAACTCACCTGGGACACTTAGCTTCCAAAATGGAGAGGTAAATTGATCACTTTTCTCTGTGACATACTCAGCATCAAGTATTTAATACTGCATCAGGAAATGAAGCCATAAGTAAACTGGCATGAAGTGGTGGTGGGCACAACATGGTTACATTTATACCTAAAACTACAGCCACCGCTCTGGAACTGCATAATGGGCAGAGATTGGAAAGGTTTTTGGGAATCTGATTAGAAAAATCCCAGAGTTCTGTAAGCAGACTGTTACAGGTGATTCTGATAAGGGCTCTAAAGATGAGGAGATTTGAGTCAGAAATGGGAGAAAAGACATCTTTGTTATGCAATAGTAAAACCTTATCTGTGTTATGCCCAATCCCTAGAGGGAGGTGCATGCTGGGTGAAGGAAATCTTCCCTAGCAAGACTCAAAGCTTCATCCCCATGCTAATGCTCAAAAGGGAAGGACACACTTAATAGGATGTGATGATGCATGATTGCAGTCCCAGCATCTAGGAAGCTGAGGCAGGAGAATGAAAAGTTAAAGGCCAGCTTGTGTTACATATCCCGCAAGCAAAAACAAATAAGCAGAGCACTTGAAATTTTCCATGTAGAAAAGGAAGTACCTATGTGCACACACACCATTAGCTATGACTCTAGATATAGCTAAAGACAATCTTTCATAAGCTGGGTGCTTGTAACTCATGCCTGTAATCCTAGTCAGGAGGCTGAGATGTGGAGGATCATTGTTTGAGGTCAGCCCAAGCAGACAAGTCTGCATGACTCCGTGTCTTCAAAGTAACTTGCAAAAAGCTAGGCTGGAGACATGGCTCAAGGGATGTAGCACCAGCCTAACACGTATAAGGCGCAGAGTTTAAACTCTGGTATAAGCACAATATTTTTTCCTCAAACTCAGTCCAACAAATTTAGTAGTAGGTGTGTTTTATAAGACTTCCATCTAAATGGGCATTCAGTTCTAACTGTGAAAGGTATTCTTTTATTCACCAGCCAGGTAGTGAACAGCTACTGTGGGCTCAGTGCTTTGCTAGGTGCAGAGGAAACCCCACCATTTAGATTTGCTTTTCAGGAGTATTAGCCAGTGTTCATTTCTGCGACCCTATCAGGGCCAGTTCATATGGGATTTCCTTTAGATGTGGGATCTACTTTCTGGGACAAGCTGCTTCCCTCTAGGGCAGGTGGCACATACCATTCAAATAGGCATTCTGGATGTCAATGGCCTTGGTGGATTGATCATCCGCTGAACAATGCAGGTGATGGGATGGAGCCACGAACACCTCCAGCATCCCCTTAGTGAGGCCAGGCTCAAACATCATACTGCGGCTCCTCACGCTCACATTCTCGCAGCCAGGGTACAGGTTGTTGATGCTCACAGAGACTGTAGGCCAGAAAAGAGGGGTGTGAGGCCTCAGAAAGGGTAATGTGCACTTGTTTTCCCCTCCTCCCAGCTCCACCATGCATTTTCCTTCTTGGGATGTAAAAGTCTACATCCCAGAATTTTCTCTCTTGCTCTCTGCCCCCAGATGTTGACCTTCTAGACTGCATTTTGGAAGCTGGCTTGCCAGTTGGGTTTAGTCTAGAGTCAGCAGAGGGGACAAGGTAAGGGAGTTTCTTCCTTTCTCATTTGCTGCTGCTTCTCTTATACTTTCTGTGATTCTCTATGACCCTAGCTTCTGCCCACAGCTCAGCATTCTCTGACACCCAAAATTCTGCATTCTTCCAGGCCTGGGATATTAATGGCTTCCCTCCTGGCTAGTGTGACACCTCTATTGCCCTGCCTTTTCCTCATGACCATCCTTTCATTCAAGTTTCATGGAGGTGTCTACCAGGCCCCCAAGGAACACTGATGTACACCAATGGGGTACAGGAAGCTCTTGTCTTTAGGCTGACTATGACGGGATTTAGACAGTTATAAGATATGGTATTAAATTCACTGACCCTCACCATGAGAATCCCTTGAAAGCCTTTGAGTTGCTCTGGCAGCAAGTCCCAGCTTGTGGCGGGAAGTCTCTCAGTAAGGGCTAACCTCCCTCCTAGTAAGGAGAAACACAGAGAGACTTCCACCACCTGCTTTTCTGTGTTTCTTTATTTTTTTTATTTTATTTTTATTTTTTGGCCAGTCCTGGGGCTTGGACTCAGGGCCTGAGCACTGTCCCTGGCTTCTTCTTGCTCAAGGCTAGCACTCTGCCACTTGAGCCACAGTGCCACTTCTGGCCATTTTCTGTATATGTGGTGCTGGGGAATCGAACCCAGGGCCTCATGTATACGAACTCTTGCCACTAGGCCATATCCCTAGCCCTCTGTGTTTCTTTTTAACTGTGGTGGTGGTACTGGTTTTCCACTGATAGGAAGGATATTAACTGCTTTGTTTTCAAACCAATGTATTTCAGTAAGTGGTGCTAGCGGCTCAAGCCCGATCTCGGGCCAAAGCCTGAGGGCAGGAAAAGCTCTGAGAACCTTATCTTCAAAACCAGCAAAAGGCCAGACATGGAGGTGGGGCTGAAGTGGCAGAGTACCAGTCTTGAGAGAAAAAGCTCAGAGACAGTGCTCAGGCCAAGTTGAAACCCAAGTACCCACACATTGAAAAACAGAAAAGACAGTAAACTGGAACTAATAATGGTGGCAGTGTGTGTGTGTGTGTGTGTGTGTGTGTGTGTGTGTGTGTATGAGTGTGCATTCTGGAGTGTGGAGATGTCTGGAATGTGGAGGTGTCTAGATCCCCTGCATAGAGGAATAGGCCCCAGCATCTTGCACTTCCCACAACTTAGCAGTCAGCCCCACATGTTGTGGGCAGAAGCCTCTCATCTGCTTCAGGGCCATGACTCAGGGTGTGATCTGTGACCAGTTCTATGAGAGTAGGGACTGAATGAAGGCACTGGGGAGGGGTTCGGTGAGTCAACCTTCACCACATGGTACAAATGGCTCATGCTAGTGACAGACATTGTAAGTGGCCAGAGAAATGATCATCTCACCTGGAAAGATAAGATAGAAATCCCATGTGGTGGGACCAAGAATAAGGACTCAATACGAAACTAATGGGAAGATCCATGGAGTGAGCCAGGAAAGGAAAGGCCAAGGCAGGTTGTGTACAAGGAAATGGGAAGGGTAGCAAAGGGGAAGGACTAAAAGCATAAAATGTGGCTGACAGGAATGTGAGAAGAAAAAGTGACACACCCAGACATGGCTGACGTCTCAGCATGTTTTTCTGTAGATCAATCTTCTGTGTCTCAACAGAGCTTTGGGAATGTATCTGTCTATCCCTGTGACCTGTACCTGTGTCTGGGAGGACCGTGTGTCAGGAGAGGACATGGGAGGAAAGCTCTTCCATGAAGAAGAAAGTAGGTGATATGGTAAGTGGCCGTCATCTTGTTGATGTTTTTTATGAGGAATGAAAGGTTTGTATATAGCAGGTTTCAAATAATAGCGTATTAAGAAATATTACAAATGGTGACATTGAAAACATTTTTGTGCGTTTTGCTCACTACTGCTCCCAGTGGTAACAAGTCGAAGTCTCTGAGGAAGAGCCCACTTTGGTGATAGAATCATATGACTGAGATGCATTTCTCTAGTGAGGACTCATGGAGGCCTCATCCGACAGATCCACAACTGAGCCATCAGGACCCTCAGTGAGCCTTGAAGAGGAGTGACATGCCCTATCTCCTGGCTGCGAGCTCAGCCTTTGCTTCCAGCATCTTCAGGAATATAGCAGTGCCAAAGGGCCAAAAGTGCAACATCAAGCAATCTCGTTATCTGAGGTAAAGACGTGCATCTGGGGGGTGAGGTGGGGTCCTGACATAAGAAGGACCAAGGTCTGACCATTCCAGGAGAGATTGCAAGGATCCCAAGCTCTGCCTGGGGGACAGCAAAGCACAGCCAGGCAGTGGCAGCACGAGGTGGCATGGCTGCTGCATATAGAAGCCGCTGAAGGCACACACGCAGGCGTGGCTTCTCCAGGGGCATAGAAACCAACAGCGCCTTCTGTTCCTCAGTAAGCGCAGCCCACTGCTAGACTCTGAGCTTCCCAAGGCCTCATTTATGGGTCAGGCTTGGCTACTCTGACATGCCATTTTCTGTTGTTGAGTCAGTTGTAAGGGCCAGGGTGTGAACATGGACTTCCCAGGGCAGAGCTGACGGGATTTCTGTGTTCAGTCCCCCCACCCCTGCACCACCAGCTGTGCATCTTTTCGTATCTCTTAATGTGAAGCCACCTACACCCCATTAGGGTGTGCTTGAACGCCTAAGACAGGAGGAAGATATTTCCAGGCTTGTGGGCACCACTCTGGCTTCTGCACAGGCTGCAGACAGGGGCTGGATTTAATTGCAGGATTCCAGGATGGATGGTGAAGATCTCTTCCTGCCCACTCTCTGGAGCAGCCAAGCTACTTGGGTGTCGAGCAGTGAAGGCTGCTCTGGTTGTTGCATCCTTCTGCACTTGCCCAGGTCTTCCCAGAAGACTCCCAGCATTGACCAAATGCAGTTAGATCCAATTTACCTCTCCAATTGACCAGGATCACCTTACCCAGGGGTCCTGCCCTTCAAATCCTTCCTGCTCCAAGTGGGCTGTCCTTTCTCCACTGGCTTGAAATATCACTGGCCACAGGGCAGACTGTCACACATGGGTAGGAGGTCTGCTTTTGTGTTCACTCCTGTTCTAATGGACGCTTGGGCTGTGGAGGGATACAGTTGGGAGGTACAGTGCGCCACCTTGTCATATGTGAGGCCAGACAGGAAGACGAATCCAGTGAGGCCGATGCTTCCCAGTTTCCAAAAGAAGCCAAATACTGAGTTTTCCAGGTGGCATCTCTTGATTTCAATACTGGAAATTATTTCTGTTTTCTTTATCCCTTTCTTAATTCTACACAATCCACAGCACCCTGTTAGGACAGGCCCATCTCATGCAGGAAGACACATCACACTTCTCTGGGCCTTGGATTCATTTGCTCTGTAAAAGGTTTATGATGTGACCTCCCAGAATTGTAATTATTAAATGAGATGATCCAGATTCAGGACTGGAATCCAGCTTCGCATGTGTTGTACCAGGCCCAGGAGACCTTGGCTTCTACAAAAAGTATCCACTTATACTCTGGAATTGCGTCTCTGAGGAGTACTCAGCTCGCAAGCTAGGGATCTTTGGCGGGTTTCCTTCCCTTTCTCTTATTCCTTCTCCTGACTTACACATCCCCACGTGGTCTGTCTGGGACTGCACTTTTCCCAAGCAGAGGGAAAGCACATGGGAGGATCTCTTCCTTCAGATCCCACTGGAGGCAAAGCTCCTGTCCTTTCCAATAACAGGATGCCAGAAAGACAGGAAACTAGAGCTTCATGGATTCAATCAAGAAGCGCCTTTATCTTCCTAACCATGCTATTGGAAAAGCCAGGATCTTGCTGCCTGGGTGGGGTGAGGAAGAAATAGGGTTCAGCAGCAGAAGACAGCTCTGAGGGCTGGGTGATCCAGAAGACAGGTGGGGTAGCACCCCCTACCAGATCTGCCATGGGTCTGCTAAGAGCAAATCATGTTTGTCCTAGAACCTAAGACCCAAATCTCCCCAAGCACCCCTGGAGCTCACGATTACACACGTCAGGACAGCACTAATGGAAGCCTACTTCAGAGACAGGATATGGAAAATGGACCCGAGGGAAGAGGAATGAGGCTGCTGCATCTGAGGAGTGGAGGTTGCCTGTGACTCTGATTTCACTCAAGATGTTTCCCTCCAGGGCTGGGACAGTTGGCCACTGGTGGACAAGAAGAGGATGGGCCCAAGGTCGACAGCCACCAAGGCCACCAGGGCTGTGAGATCCAGTCATCCCCAGGCCAATGACCCAAACAAAGCAATCTCCCTAGATGCTGACCAGAGGCTATGGAAGTCAAGGGCTCCTGGAGACACAGAGGCCACCCGGAGGCTCCTACCTGTGGGTTTAGCAGCCAGGGGGGATGGGGGGAACCGGGTAGAGTTGGTGGAGGAGAGCCTGGGCCGGCGCCTTCGGAAAAAGCTCCTGAGCAGCCCACACTTGAGAGACTCCACCAGCGTGGTTTTCCCAGACCCCGAGTGGCCAAACAGCTTGAGCTTGATTCTTGGCTGGAGATTCTGCGTGGGTCGGAGCTGCTGGATGAAGAGTCCTCTGTGTGTGTCCTGGTCGCATAAGAATAAGAGCTTGTTACTCACAGGATGCCCAGGGAACTATACATGATGACTCTTCAGGTTCCTAGCTATAATTTTTACTGATCTTACACATGCTCCCCCCCATCTCCACTGATGGGTGTTTGTGAGAGTGTGTGCCTATACTGGGGTTTGAACTCAGGGCCCAGGTCCTGCACCTTATCTTTTCTGTGCAAAGCTGGCACTCTACCACTTGAGCCCCAGCTCCAATTTCAGCCCATTGGTAGAAATAATCTCCATTTGTCTGCCTGGGCTGTCTTAGAAGCATGGTCCTCAGACCTCAGCATCCTGAGTAGCTAAGGCTTTCAAGCATGAGCCACCAGCACCCAGGCCCAATTGAAAATTTTGAAAATTGTAGTTAAGTAGAATACAAAAGTCATTAATGAAATGTGTGATTCAGAGGCTCTGTACAACCCCCCCATCTTATTCTATCAAAAGTCCCATCCCATAGGAAAGACTCTTATCTCCAACTAATCACCAAAAAGCTGGAAGTGGAGTTGTGACTCAAGTGGTAGAGTACGAGCTGTGAGCAAAAAAGCTTGCAGACAGTGCCCAGGCGCCGAGTTCAAGATCCAGAACTAAGGGGGAAAAGAAAAGCTCACAGAAAGAGAAAAAGGTCCCTCTTGCCTAGGGTAGCACTAATAAATGGCACATCTCATTTTAGCTCTTCTTTTGGGTTTTGTTTCATGGGCAGAGTCACTCGCTGGCTGATCTTAGTTTGAACACAATCTCCTACATCCTCAGGGATCCGGCTAGGGCTTCAATTCATTCCCAGAGAATCGGTCATAAGCTCAAACACTTTTTCCTAAATAGTGATGGTAATAATAAACAAGATTTAAAAACTATCCAATACAGTGTTTTCAATGTGGCTTTTATTCTGTCCTCAATTCTGAATGCTCAGGCATTCAAATACACACACTCTTCCTTTCCAAGTAGGGCCTGGGTGATAGCCCACAGGAAAAGAATTTCATGCCCCCAACTTCCTGCCTTCATTTCCAGGGACCTTTCACATCTCCCTGGTGCAGACCTTGCTCTCTTCCACCAGGAGATAGCAGACAGGGCTGCGAGGACCCACTGTTATTCTCCATGGCTTTGGAAACATACGTACGTTGGAAAACAGCCCTCTCAATCAAAATGGACAGAGCTCACGGCAAGCTTGAAAGACATGAAAAGGAAGACTGTCCTCAGGTCTTCTCCATTCTAATGAAATCTAACCTTGTCCTGCAGGAAGACCCCACATTTCTTACAGAGAACCTGGAAGAATGAATATTCCTGATGCCTCTCAAATTTCAAGAGAAGGGTACATTTTTTACTTTGTGCCACTAGAGGGCACAGCAGGAAAGAATTGCTGCACGCAGTGTTGTCTCCCTAAGAAGGCAGCTTTCATTAAATCAGTATAACCTGTGTTCTACAAAGCAGAGGAAGGACTCAAAGATAGTTCTAGAAGGTAATTAAGAATGCTAATTCTGGGGCTGGGGATATAGCCTAGTGGCAAGAGTGCCTGCCTCGGATACACGAGGCCCTAGGTTCGATTCCCCAGCACCACATACACAGAAAACGGCCAGAATCGGCGCTGTGGCTCAAGTGGCAGAGTGCTAGCCTTGAGCGGGAAGAAGCCAGGGACAGTGCTCAGGCCCTGAGTCCAAGGCCCAGGACTGGCCAAAAAAAAAAAAAAAAAAAAAAAAAAAAAAAAAAAGAATGCTAATTCTGGCTGGGTGCTGGTAGCTCATGCCCATAATCCTAGCTCCTCAGAAGGCTGAGATGTGAGGATTGCAGTTCAAAGCCAGCCCGGCAAGAAAGTTCCTGAGACTTTTATCTCCAATTAACCACCAGAAAACTGGAAGTGGCACTGTGGCTCCGGTGGTAGAGTGCTAGCCTTGAGCTTAAGAGCTCAGAGACAGCACCCAGACCCAGAGTTCAAGCCCCACGACTGACAAAACAGAGGAATAAATAAAAGAATGCTAATTCTCTGCTGAAAATGGACTATACAACTTTTGAATAGGGATGGGAGGGAAAAACTGGGAGAGAGGAGGGGTTGACAGTGTCCAAAAAAGAAATGCAGTCTTTATCTGACCGGTGTAACTGTAGCCCCTCTGTACTGTATCTTTATAATAATGATAACTTTCTTTAAAGAACGCTAATTTTTGGACAGGTGCATGTCCACCTATGATTGACACATACCTAAGCAGCAAGGCCATGATGAGACAGAGATTTGGCTACTTAAATCGCCAGCTTGGCATTCACTGGCTGAGTAGGGGGGAAGACGTCCACCCAACAGCCTGGGAGAAATAGAGGGCTGTGGTCCTGGTGCTGCTGCCTCTAGCGTGGCTCCTGCTTTGTGATGTTCTCTGGTGTGTGTGTATGTGTGTGTATGTGTGTGTGTGTGTGTCTGCTGGGTCTGTGGGAGAGGCTGGAGCACACATGAGACCTCGGGCATGCAGGGGCTGAGCCGGCCTTCCCCAGGGCAGATTGATACCAATTGGGAAGGAAACACAAGCAGTTCCCAATGGTGACTTGTTCAGAATTTTGAACTAGAACCTTCTAGGTGGTCATGGAGGTGGCTTGTGTGACAGGTTTTGTCTACCTGTTCCTGAGCTAGGATTGTCAGAATCTATCTGTTTTCTTCCTAAGGCTCATGAAGTAATAGAGCCTGAGCCTAGCACTAGGCTGTCTCTCAAGGCCACATACCCTCCTTCTGCCAGGGCTCTGCTCCTCTTTCCTTACCCTAACCCTAAACAGTGAGAGACTAGCTACAGAGAACTTCTCACCCTACGGGGAAATCTCCCATTCGCATGTTTCACAAGCCTGGACCAATCCAACCCCTCCCTCTGTGAACTGAACCCACTTCTCTGACCACATCATGCACAGCTTCCTCCACCATGCTCAAGCTCTGGCCCTGGCTCTCCTTCGTTTGTTCCCTTGGACAAGCTCAACTCTCCTGCCTCAGGCTCTTTGCATTTGCAAAATCTTCCTCAGTCCTTTCACTTCTCGCCTTTCAGATGCTGGTTTCTGTGCCACTTTAGTCCGGGCTCTAGATGTGCCCCACTCCATCACTGCATCATACCATCCTGGGTTAGTGCTGGACACAAACACCAGGGGGCAGCAAAGCTTTCTGCAAAGGGAAAGGACGGTCCTCGCTTGGCAGCTCAGCTCAGCTCAGCCTAGCATGGAAACCAGCTGGAGGCAAGAGCAGATGAAGGGGCCTGGGTGTGGTCCAGTAAGTTTTAGTCAGAAAAGCAGGTGATGGGCTGCCTTTGGCTTCTAGATCATTGCTAGCCAAGCCTTGGTCTGCCCTACGATGTCTGGCACTTTTCCTACTTGTCCACACTGCAAGCAGTGTCAGAACACGTCTAGGATATCTGCTAAATGTGTGCAATGAATGTCTGGAGAGTTCAGGGACTCTCTGAACTTCTAGTTTCCTTTCTTCTAACCCCTTTTTCTTGAAAATCTAGCTTTTACTTTTTCATCGGTAAAGATGAATAAGCCTGTGCAGGCTGACAGGGAGACCCAATCTGAGGATCCAGAGAAGAGCACTGAGAGGCGATGTGACCTCCGTGGGTACCGTGGTGGCTGCAGGATGCAATGAGACTCGGCAGCAAGGGGTGGGCAGCTCCTAATTATGCAAATATGTTCTAGTCCTGGTGAATTTTTAATTCTGGGAGACTTCCACCACTGCCTTGTTTTCCAAAATTATTGGGTACCTCCCCACTGTCCTGGCTTAAGGCTCAGGAGAAGAAAACTACTTGTTTTCCGCTTATAGAAAATCTGATGATGGGCTGGGAATGTGGCTTAGCAGAAGAGTGCTCGCCTAGCATGCACGAAGCCCTGTGTTCGATTCCTCACCGTCAAATAAACAGAAAAGGCTGGAAGTGGCGCTGTGGCTCAAGTGGTAGAGTGCTAGCCTTGAGCAAAAGAAGCTCAGGGACAGCACCCAGGCCCTGAGTTCAAGCCCCAGATCTGGCAAAAAGAAAGAAAATCTGATGATTCATACAAAATAAAATAAGCCAATTCTACAGACCTCTGGAATGATTACTTTAACATCAAGTAAGAATGGAGCCTGGTGCTGGTGGCTCATGCCTATCATCTCAGCTACGCAAGAGGCTGAGATCTGAGAACCAAGGTTTGAAGCCAGCCTAAAAAGAAAAATCCGTGACTCTCTTATCTTCAATTAACCAGCAAAAAGCCAGAAGTGGAGGTGTGGCTCAAGTGGTAGCATATCAGCTTTGAGTGGAAAAGCCAAGTAAGAGCATAAGGCCTTGAGTTCGAGCTGGAGTACAGGCACACAAATAAAATAACTAAATGTGCAAATGGCACTGGCAAGGACACATAGAAAAATGGATGCCACCACAAACCCTAAACACAACCCTCTCCCCACTAGTCCGGAAAGGAATCCTTTGTTCTAGGTCAAAGGGAGTTGAGTTTGGCTAGGTGACAACATAGTTCTGGGCAGGTTTTGGAGGGCTGGCCAGGGTTTTGTTTCTTGGCAGGAATTGAACAGGATGAAGCAGAAAGGTGAACCACCTTCCTGTTAGGAGGTGGCAATTACTCACCACAGTGTATGTCTGGGGGCTTCCAGAGACCCCTGACTCATGATTTGTTAGTAAGTTAGCTCCATGGGAAAGGGGAAACCTAGTTCTTATGGTTTGATGACTCCTGTAGTGCGAGTGCTTGACTGTGACTGACTACAAGACCCCCATGTTGTGTCAAATGATCAGAAGTTCCAGCAGCCTCCCTGCTGCCCCAGGATCTTCCTTCCTGCAAACCTGCCCTTGCCCATTGCCCTGTTCAGTCCCACACTGCCCAGAGGAGCCCGTGTGGACCCCCTGAATGCAAAGCTGTGAGGGCTCTTGTCACTTTGTCTTTAAGGGTCATTAAAGACTTGTGACCAAAACAGCCTCTCCTGCTCTCTTTTGTCCTCCATTAATGAAGGTTTACCAGATGGCTTTGGTTCTCTTTCCAGAAACTACATCTTCATGGCTGCCCCCACAGAAGTTCAACAGTACCTCCCTGGGTGATTTTAAGCAATGAGATGTGAAAACACGGGAGATGCTCTGTTGCTCACAGACCCTGGTGGACACCAGAGGGGAAAGGGACATGGCAGGCCTCGCTGGCTCCTCTAGATATGGAGCTCTCCCATGAGTACTCTAGATCCACTCAGGCTGGCTTTCATGGGGGAGGAAATCTGTAGAGTTGTTTGCAGTTTACACAAGGAAGCAGGGGAAGGGAGGCTATGACATTAGTATCCTTTGGAGTTGAGAAACCAGAACAGCCACAAAGATGGGACACCCCGCCTACCACAACACCAGCAGCACCCTGGTGAGAGACATGGGGGGGTGGGGGGGGAAAGAGGGTACAGGAGGAGAAATAACACTGACAAAAAATGATACTAAATGCTCTTAATTATAATTAGCTTCTTCCCTTCCTAAACCCTCATTCTACTCAGCTTATGATCAAATTATAATCACAGGTCACCCAAATCATGATTACAAACAAATCAATTTGATTGGCTTTCTGTAGGGAACATCTGCTTGTGCAGTAATCTCTGGTCATCCTTGCTCATTAGTCTTCAAGGAGGCTGCTGTGACAGGCCTGTCACTTCCAAGGCCACATTCCAGGATCAGGCGGACCGAAGTAGCAACTAGTTATATATTTGGGAACTTATTTTCACAAAGATCAAAACCAACAACAACAGAAAACTAGAACAAGGCTAGAATATGATTAGAAAAGCTTCAAAGACTCTTGCTCCTCTTCTGACTCACCAGGAAGTGGAAGTTTAGAGTCATTGGAAAGGGACAAAGGCAACAGATTGAGCTGGTACATAACGTACTTTGTGTGTTTCCAGTCTGAGCAAGTGAGTTAGGCTGGGGATATTCTAGACTTACAAAGCTCCAGAGCAGGGGCTGGGGATATAGCCTAGTGGCAAGAGTGCCTGCCTCGGATACACGAGGCCCTAGGTTCGATTCCCCAGCACCACATATACAGAAAAAACGGCCAGAAGCGGCGCTGTGGCTCACGTGGCAGAGTGCTAGCCTTGAGCGGGAAGAAGCCAGGGACAGTGCTCAGGCCCTGAGTCCAAGGCCCAGGACTGGCCAAAAAAAAAAAAAAAAAAAACCAAAACAAAGCTCCAGAGCAAAGAGGAGACTGGGTCTCTCAGGATCCTGGGAGATTGGACCCATCTAGTGAATGCCTGAAGCAGCTCACTGCATCCAAAGCACAAGGGGTGCAAATGAGCGAGCCAGGGCTTCTGCTTCTCAGGCAGGAAGGTCTGGGCAATTCTTTATCTCTGATTAACCACTGAAAAGTCAGAAATGGAGCTATGCTGTAAATGGTAGAGCAAAAAAGCTTGGAGACAGCACCCAATACTTGGACGAAATAAATAATAAATAAAAATAAATGACCCCGATCGATCAATATCTTCCATCTTTGATTTTGTGACAACTGTAAAACATCACACCTCCAGCAGATGTCAAAGAGAAGACCCCATCCTTCCTTCTGCAGTGTTCAACAATGGAACAGAAACTCAGAAAGGCTACCAAGAGCCTATTTTAGACATCTCCACAACAAGCCAATTGAAGCTTCTTTTTATTTACAGAAACTTTGCTTTGTGGAAGTTTTGACATAATCATTACAAGAAATTTGGAAGAACAGAGTAATGCTAAAAGAAAAAAAGATAACCACTGTTCCTTTGCATGCTTTTTTTTTTTTTTTTTGCTAGTCCTGAGCACTGTCCCTGGCTTTCCTTGTGCTCAAAGCTCTACCACTTGAGCCACAGCACCACTTCGCCTTTTTCTGTTTATGTGGTGCTGTGGGTCAAATCCAAGGCTTCATGCTTGCTAGGCAAGCACTATACCGCTAAGCCACATTCCCCAGCCTATATGCTTTTATTTTTTTAATGCATACAAACATGCTTCTTTTTGTGCATCTTGAGCATGCTCTCATTCATGATCAAGACCTCAGGGCCTTGAGCTCTTGCTTGGCTTCTACATTGAACGCTGGCACTCTATCACTTGAGCCACACCTCCATGGACTACTTTTTACTAGTTCATTAGAGATAAAAGTCTCTTGGACTTATCTGTCCAAGCTAGGTTCAAATCCTCAGATCTTAGCCTCCTGAATAACTAGGATTACAGGTGTGAGCCACTGGTGCCTGGCTTTTTGTATGCCTTTTCAACACAGCAGGGATGATCATGTGAACACATATTATCCTTAGCTTTGAAGCCCAAGGATACTACTCTTAGTGTATTAAACTCTTGTGACTAAAAGCTCCTCAATAATATTTTTAAGGGCTATACCACATGTGATGCTGCACGCCTCTAATTCCAGCCTTTAGGAGGCTGATGTAAGAGGATTATGAGTATGACGCCAGCCAAGGCTACACATCTTTAAAATAATCTTTTAAAAAATCTATCTAAGGGTCTGGGAATGTAGCAGTAGAGTGCTTGCTGACATGCACAAAGCCCTGGGTTTGACTCCTCAGCACCACATAAACAGAAAATGCCAGAAGTGGTGCGAGAGTTAGAGTGTTAGCCCTGAGCAAAAAGAAGCCAAGGACAGTGCTCAGGCTCTGAGTTCAAGCCCAGGCCTGGCAAAAAAAGAAAAAAATCAATTTGAAAAACCTATCTTCAAAAAAAGAAAATCAAGCCAAATGACAGTGGCTCATACCTGTAACAGTAGGTACTCAAAAGGTTGAGATCTGAGAATTATAGTTCAAAGCCAGCTCTGGTAGAAAAGTCCATGAGACTTAACTCCAATTACTCACTACAAGTTAGATGTGAAACTGTGGCTCAAGTGGTAGAACCTAGCCTTAAGCAACAAAACTAAGGGACAGCATCCAGGTCCTGAGTTCAACCCCAGGACAGGCAGAAAAATAAATGAATAAATATATAAACATAAATGGTAAATATAAATAAGGTTGGTTAAAAGCCATTCTCATTGTCATCACTGTATGACATGTTACTAGACATTATTAGATATCTAATGGATCTAATTTTTTTTTTTTTGGTCAGTGGTGGGGCTTGAACTCAGGGCCTGGGTGCAGTTTCTGAGTTCTTATGCTCAAAGCTAGTGCTCTACCTGTTTGATCCACTGTGCCATTTCAGTTTTTGGAGGGGTGAATTGGAGATAAAAGTCTCACGGGGACTTTTTCTGCCCAGGATGGCTTTGAACCCTGTTCCTCAGATCTCAGCCTCCTGAGTAGCTAGGATTACAGCTGTGAGCCACCAGCAACTGGCTTACAGTTCTAATTTTTAACACTGAATTTAATAACACTGGTGTTCAATAATAGTGTTTATTAAAGAGTACCTATCTTAAAGGGATGACAATCTCTTGGGGGGGCTGCAGAGGGTACACCAACATTATCATATTTGTCATGGCTTTTGTAAAGTTTAGGGCAATGTTTGCTAAACAGGAGCTTAAATGATACCTTGGAGCTCAAAACATGAGGAAGAAAAGGCCACGTGAGTACCCTCGTTGACCAGGCACAGACAACAGTAGAGGCCAAGTTATTTTTCACGGCCAACTATAGAATGAACCTAAACCGCACACCCCATAAAACTATAGGTTGCTTCCATATCTAAGTCAACTGACATTCAAATCACAGAAGAGGGAGAGATGCTCTTCCCAAAACCTGTGTCCGAAACTTCTTGTTCACTCTCAGAGCCAACAAAGAACACATGGAGTATTTTTACATTAAAAACAAGCAGAGAATTCTAGAGGGAGAAGCACAGCCTCACCTTTCGGAGCCTTGCGAGAAGACCTGCCACGTGCTCATGCTGAGCTGATTTAGCAAGATCCTCTGCTGTCTTCCCATCCTGTGAGAGAAAAACCATTTGTTTCTTTTCTCTGCAAAACACAGCAATGTGTGTTCCATGTACTCACTCACTCCATCAGTCTGAAGCACAAACAATGTAACAGGAGGGCAAAGAGCAGGTCCTGCAGTGTCCCTTGTCTGGGGAGCCTTGTTTTATGTGTGACCCCCAAAAGCAAGAGACTTAGGCACAAAGTACATAGTGGGGTCTTGTGGGAGGTGGTGTGTAAACTTTAATCAGCTCAATTGCTGGCCAGTGACTCCCTGTCCTGAGCCCCGCCCTCTCATCAGGCAGCCAATCAGGAATTCATTAGAGGCTAAGCCCCAGTTAGGTGGGCCCATGTCTTATAATCCTAAACAGACAGCCCTAGGCCTTGCAGGATGCTTTTCTCCTCTAGCAATCACTGTGCATTTCAAAGTCCTATTAGTCCTATTAGTGACTTAAGTATTGCTAGTAAACACCAAAATAAGGACCCAAGAGACCATGGCACTTTGCTGTTTGACTTTAGTGTGTGTGTATGTGTTGGTAGGGGTTTGAACGTAAAGTCTTGAGCTCTCCCTTGGACTTTTTGCTTAAGTCTGGTGCTATATCACTTGAGCCATGCTTCCGGTTCCTGTTGCTTACTTTTTACCTGGTGACTGTACAGGGCTATACTTTCATACTGGGTGAATTCATGTCTGTTGACTTACTATGAGTATGCAATGTGAGGACTGCTGACTGAGAACCTCCTATAATCTGTGCCGGAGCCAGGTCTCAGTGCTCTGAAGGCAGGAACTCTCAGAGTCACTCTAGGAAGCAGGGGCTGTTACTGTGCCCCCAGCACCTGGGGGGGAAGGGGGATGCGATGTGCTGTTGGAGTACCGGAGATCACTAAAACTCAAAGACCAGAGCCATTCCCAAATAAATAGAGGCAATCTTTCTTTTAAAAAATCAACATAAGGAAAAGAAGTTTGGGGGTTTGTCACTGACAGAAGTGATTATTATGTGTTATCTGTGTGAAAGCTTGGGTATGCCTCACACAGATTGTCAGTACCTGGCCTCGTTATTCAATAATGCGTGGTGTGCCATTAGCCAGAGATTTCTTGTTTTGTTTGTGGGTATACATGCACATGTATGGATTTTTTTTTTGTTCATTCCCCCACACCTGATACCTGGGCTTGAACTCAGGGCCTTGCACTACTGCTCAGTTTTCCATTTGAGCCACATCGCTACTTCAGGTTTTTGCTAGTTCATTGAAGTCTATAGGATTTGTCTACTGTGGCTGGCTTTGAACCACATATCTCACATTTAAGCCTCTTGAAGAGCTAGGATTACAGGCATGAGCTACTGGCACCAGGGTCAATCTAGGATTCTTAATCTCATGTCTGTAATCCTAGCTGCTCAGTAGGCTGAGATCTAAGGAGTATGGTTCAAAGACTGCTCAGGAGAGTCTGTGAGATTTACATAATTCCAAATAAGGAAAAAGAGATGGAAGGGGAGCTATTACTCAAGTGGTAGAGCACTAGTTTTGAATGAAAATGCTAAGGGACTACACCCGGGCCCTGAATTCAAGTCTTAGTACAATTGTCACTAGTTGTAGGTGAAGGTTTGTGATCAGCTAGGGACTCTTCACTTAGGGTCTTTGACTTGATTGCAGAATAAAGATTTCTGGACAAATCACAATGATGCTAAGAAAACTTGGTGGAGATTTAATGAGTCAGTAAGCAAGCAGGCAAGCAGACAAACAGACCAGCAGAAAGGAAAGGACACACCCAACAGACTGTGGGTGCTCTCCAGGAGGGAGAGACACACACACAGTTCCTTGGCTATTTGGGGTATTTATATGGTAAAAGCACGGGGTCTGATGGCAAAGTTATGCCAAGATAGGTGCTTTATCTTTGTTCCAATCACTCCTGGTGTTATACTTTCTGAGTTTCTGGATGTCTTGAGAATTCTTTCCAGGTAAGAATGCATCCTGTCATAAAATAGACGCTTATCCTTGAAATAAGGAAGGCTCCTGTTGTCTACATTTTAGATAGAAGGTTGCTTACTTTCGGGGCGGGGGAGGGCAGTTCTCTCAAGAAGGCATATATCCCGCCAAAGAAATGTTAATTCTTGGGGTGAGAAATGCATCTCTCAGGAAGCTATGCATCCTGTTGCTTTTCTTTGGAACATGGATAGCACTTCTGTTTCTACATACCATATTTTTGAGTTGTCTTCACCAGGCCTTCTTTTCCTAAATTTACCCTGCCTCATTTTCCTCTACATTACATTGGTCCATTAATCTTGAGAGAAGCTGATGGAGGAATATCTCCTATATTTGCTGGAATCTCCGAATACCTTTTCCTCCAGGCTGTCTTGCTTCGTTTTTCCCTAAAACGTTGTTACCTTAATCTGAAGGGAAGTAGATAGATGAGCTTTAAGCATAGGTTTCTGAATTCCTGGCAGCCATTTGCCATGCCTCATTTTTCCCTAGTCTATCCTGCTTCACATACTCTCTCTCTCTCTCTCTCTCTCTCTCTCTCTCTCTCTCTCTCTCTCTCTCTCACACACACACACACACACACACACACACTCACAAAGAATTTCTTCTGGGTGAGGCAGTGGTGGGAAGGTGCCATTGAGTCTGACCATTGAGGTAACCAGAGGGGCTACGAAAAATCCTCTTTCTTGACCTGAGTGAAACTAATTCACTATAGTTTACATTTGTTTGTGTGCTTTTAGTTTTAAAAATCACTTTGCTTTATAATAAAAATGTGGAAGGACAAAGCTATGAAAAGGTGACTGGGGTTTCTGCTGAGTCCTGTGGAATGGAAGAGGAGGCAGGTACAGGAGAAGGAAGAGAATAGAAAGAAAGAGGTGCCAGCCCATTTCAAAGGCTTGTTTCAACTTGTCCTGAGAGCAGGAAAAAGGTGGCACTAGAGGGCACTGCTGAGCTGCGTTGGTTGTAGGACGGGAAGATGGGAGGTAATGAAGGCTGTTCAGGGTGGGGTATGGTAGCAGCCCCTCTGCACAGGCCTGAAATGTGGCCCAAGAAAGACTGTGCAGGCAGATGTCAAAAATGTGTTAGAGATCCAAGAACGTGAACGATCTCAAAAACTTCAGAACATTCAGGTTGAAATGACATATGGTGTAGCTCTTTTGCTAACTAGAATACACTACCAACATTCATTTTCTCTGCTTCTTCTCCCTTTTCTATCATGGCTGTTAGGATATTTTCCTTGACACATGGCAGAGGCTTGGTGTGTCTAAATGGACGTTCCAGTCAATGGCTTCCCTTGCGGGAAGGAGGGGCACAGTATGGCGCTGCTGGCTCCAAGGGATTCTCCACACAGTGTCCCCTGGTTCTTGGGCAGAGCCAGTGGTCACCAAGCTCAGGGCTCTTTGCAGGGCCCTGAAGCCTCTCAGCTTCTACAGAACTCCTCGATCCCAGTACTACACTTGCTCTATGTGGTGACCACATAGTGACTCTATTCTGTGTGCTCTCTTATTTTTTAGAAATTTCTGAGGGCATGCCTCTTGTGTTATTTGTTCAGTTCGGTTTTATTTAGCAATACTAGAGTTTGAACTCAGTACCATTTGAGCCAATTTACCCAGCCCTTTATCCTTTTGTTTATTTATTTACTGGTGTTTGAGCTCATGGTCAGGGCTCTGTCTATTTAGCTTTTTTGCTCAAAGCTACTTTTCTACCACTTGCAACAATGCCCCACTTGGTGGTTAACCGGAAACCAGAATCTCTCCAGTTTGTTTTCTGTACTGGCTTTCAACGGCATGTCCCAGATCTCAGCCTCCTGAGTAATTAGAATAACAGGTATGAGTGACAAGTGACCAGCCATGTTAATTTTTAGGTCAGGTCTTATGCATTTTTGCCCAGAGCTGGATTCAGACCATGCTTTTCCTCTCTTTCAGACCATGCTCTTTCCTCTTCATAGCTGGCATAGCTGGGATTAAAGGCATGAACACCACCTTTGGCCATACTCTATCTTACTGCTGTGATTTTCCCAGTTAGTAGTGTGTGCCTGGTGCCTGGAGAGTGAGTAAGTGAGGAGGGCGAGAGAGGCTACAGAAGGTGGGATTGAAGTATGAATACCAGCTCTAACTGGTTCCAGATTGGCATCTTGGTGGATGATGGGGACTTTCTGAAAACTCCTAGAGGTGAAATCCCACCCCCCTCCCAGTTGATAGGCCAGCTGAATTCCTAGAAGCAGGGGCAGAGGCTTGTACAATAGGTTCCAGGACCTGATCTCCCTGTGACCCTCCCCGCTGACCATGACCCTATGTAGGCCCCACCACCTCAGCTGCCATTGCGGCATGCCTCATATCTTCTGACTTTCTTCAGGTTACCATGGCGTCCCTCTTCAGCTCACCATTGGAATTGGTCTGGTTTGTTGAGATTGTTTTTCTGCTCTTTCTTTTCTACTCTCATGGCTCAGCCTCCTAACTGCATTAGATGCACTAGACGCTGCAAGTTTTGGGGGATGTGTGTCCACGCACCGGCTCTGGCTTTCTAGTAAAGACTCTGGATTCCACTTCTCCAAATGTGTCTTCTCTGTCTCTCACGATTGAATTTTCGTATGCTAGGATGAACCTCTCCCGTGACTGGGAAGGGTACAGAGCACAGAGCTGATCTGTGGGTAGCCTCAAGTGCGGTGGTGGATGGCGTCCAAGGAGATAATCATAGTGATGAACAGAAAGAGAGACTCATAAGCTCACAGAGGGAGTCACAACCTATAGTGCTGGATTTGACCAGATCATCTGCTGGCACCTTCATAGATTACTTGCTAATATATTTTATGAGGAAACATCTAAGAATAAATGCATATAATGAATGATCACAGAGGAAGCACACTGTGTGCTATGAGCAGCAGGATGGGGCCTTCCACAGTGAGTGAGGGGAGCAGTGCGTGAGGAGGTCAAATCGCATGCAGAACATCACGTGCAGAACACTGGTAAGCACTGGGCCTGCAGAGCGAGCACAAACTCAGGGCCCAGTGCTGCACAGAGCTGACCACTGCAAAACATGAGCACAGAGAGGGAAGAAACATACTACCGTAGGTCAGCAGCCGTGTCCTCTACGAAGTCCATTGAAAAGATGCTTTGTGACCAAATGACCTCAGTTACAACTACCTCTAAAGAACAGCATGCATTGCTAGAGAAGATGGGTAAATAAATTGGCCTGGCTGTGGTCCAATAACACCTTTAAAACACAAAAAGAGCATGGAACTGAGGGCCATGACTTATGCTAGAATCCTAGCTTCTCAGGAGGCTGAGATTGGAGGATTTCAGGATCCACTTGGAAGCCTGGGTAGGAAAGCCTGTTAAGACTTTTATCTTCAATGAACCACCAAAAAGCCAGAAGTGGAAGTTAGGATCAAATGGTAGAGTGATAGCCTTAACCAAAGCACTAAGGAACAGTGCCCAGGCCATGAGTTGAAGACCCAGTACACATGTACACACACACACACACACACACACACACAAGTATGGACTAGATTCAGCCCTGTGAGCCAGTTTGCTAACCCCTTGATCAAATGATGCTCTACTTTGAGCCTTAGGGCCGCAGTGGAACTTCTTAATGAGTCACTACATGTCACAAAGCTCTGAATCTCAGGACTCTCCCTTCCACACAGGATTGGACAGAGAACGTACTCTTGGATTACCAGCAATATACAAGTAGCAATAACACTGTAACCTTATTGGGCTAGTCAAAGTATAGGTTCTTTGGCACTTCTCCTCCTCCGCTCATTGGCAGAGTTTGCTTGCTTGGCTGGTGCTCTACCACTTGAACCATGCCTCCAGCCTGGCTTTTTCCTGGTCATTTTAGAGATGGAGTCTCCTGTACTTTTCTGCCTATCTGGCTTTAAAACCTTGATCCTCCAGATACCAGGGGCCTGAGTAGCTAGATCTTTTGTTTTTAATTTTTTGGCACTTCTTGGAATGCCAATTGAGAGTTTCTTCTCCTGGGAGTGTCTATCTAGGACTGGCATGGAGAGTGTGAAGTGAGGGAAATTGAATACATCTCACTTCAAATGATTTTGCAGGCTTAGCAACACAGGGCAGCTCTTTATCTCATGATGGCCTGGGTAAGGGGGATCAATTGTACACCTGTGCCCCACCCCAGGAGGGCCCCTTTATCCACTAGCTCTTCCCAGAGTGGAAAGGGCCTCAGTTCCCTGGGGCTGTAGGGGAGTACTTTAGGAAAGCCAAGTTCAGATATCTAATGGAAGCTTCAGCACTGAACAGAAAGGCCAGTGAGAACCAGTGGGAATTTCTGGCAGAGCAGGGCCTGGTGGAACAAGAAGATCAAACATTAACTAGATATGAAATTGGGTTTGTGTGGACAAATGTTCATGTCCCACAGTAGAGGCGGGAAAGTATAATAGCAGCGTGTCTGCTTTAGAATGCAGCTGCCAAGCAATCCCCTCCCCTATGCCCTTGAGGAGGGAGAAGCTTCCAGCAGGTGCTCTCCAGCCAGAAACCCTGCCCAGACTCACCGAGGTCAGTGCCTCCACGTTGGCCCCCATAAGACAGAGGTAGCGAACCACGTCCAGAATCCCATTGTTGGAGGCAAGGTGCAGTGGTGTTCGTCCATACTGGAAAGAGAAAAAACATCAGCATCTTCTCATGGTTGTTGCTGGGAAAACCTTTGGCTTCAGATCTGGGGTGCATATTCCAAGATCCCAGTGCTAGGGGAGGGAACTGGGGGGCACCAACAGGGAAAGAGGTGGGCAGCCAGGCAGAACTTCTGTTATTACTTCACAGTTGAAAGAGCAGCTTCAAGTCAGGAGCTGGTGGCTCACACCTGTAATCCAAGCTACTCAGGAGGCTACAATCCCTGGATCATGGTTCAAAGCCAGCCTGGGCAGGAAAGTTCAATTAACCAGCAAAAGGCCACAAGTAGTTGGGGGCTGGTGGCTCACACCCGCAATCCTAGCCACGCAGAGGCCAAGACCTTTGGATCTCAGTTTGAAGCCAGTGTAGGCAGGAGAGTCTGTGAGGCTCCTACAGTTACCCACCAAAATGCCAGAAGTGGAGCTGTGGCAAATGGTAGAGTGCTAGCCTTGAGCAAAAAAGCTCAGGGACAGCACCCAGGCCCTGTGTTAAGCTTCAGAATTGGCACAACTGTAACTGGTAACTGTAGTGAAATTGGTTGCTGTACTGGAAGAGAGGAGGCCTAGGGCAAGGGCAGGGGGCTCCCAGTGGTCTACTGATATCTGTACTGTAGTTTTATTTAATCATAGCCAGGGAAGAAGGGCCAGAGGACAGCAGTGGTGGGCACTCTAAGGAGGAGAAATTTCAAGATCGTGCACTATGGCTTTCATGTTTAAGCCTGTGGTTCCCCAAACTGTGGCCCAGCATCCCAGGGAAGATCAGTGAATATACAGGGGTGTTACAGGGGCACCTCAGGTGTTTGATGAAACCACTAAGTTTGGATCCCACGTGAATCTGGATGGAGATCAGGCTTTCCTGTTGGACTGTGTTTCTTTTCAGGGGCAACCTGTCTTCGAAGGTCTACTCCAAGAGGTTTGGTGTTGCAAGGATAAGAAGGTAGTGCCTTGAGAAAACCACCTGCCCCGCGCCCAACGTGCATGTGCCAGTTCTGGGGCTTGCACTCAGGCAGGATGCTGTTCCTTAGCTTTTTTCACTGTACTTCTTGCCCTAGCTCCACTTTCAACACTTTGGTGGTTAACTGGAGATAAAGAGTCTCACACATTTTTCTGCAGTCTGGCTTTGAACCTCCATCCTCAGATCTCAGCCTCCTGAGTAGCTAGAATTACAGGTGTGAGCCACCCATGCCTGGGACTTAAAGGGGATGAAAGGCTGTGCTGGCAGAAGTGTCCAGCATGAGCCCAAGGTTGGGAAGTTCTGCATACCCAACAGCCACACGCGTCTGTTAGTAATCGTGGATATGCAAGAATGAAACACATAGTATTAGCAGCCCATTTTTAATTTATGTGCATTGTTTTTCTCAAAGGCTATGGAGTTGTTTGGACTCAACTCCTTCATGAGCAGAGCTGCAAGGTTTTCATTTGCCCTGGGCAAACGTGAATGGTCGCAACACAGAGGGGGCTGTGAACTGATAAGTTTGGGAATCTCTGGTTTGTGCTGTTGATTTGTACATGTCTGGTTTTCTTATGAACTGGACATAGATGCTCACACCAAGTAGCCAAACAATACAGGACAAGAGTCCTCAGCTCTTACTCCACCTCTTTCCACCACCCAGGTTCCCCTGCTCAGCACCTTACCTACTTTCCATTTTGAAGTATTTCCTTTCAAGTTCTTTTGTAAAGCTGTCTCTTATATATAAGACACAAATAATTCATGAGCCAAGATGTGATTGTGCTCTATATTGTTCTGTCCATTGCTTTATTCAAACCACAATGGATTGTATGTAAATCTGTTCTATGCTCCTGAATTCCCATTGCATGGCTGTGTTATAATTCACTTGAGTAGCTTGTCTGCGACAGACATTTAAGAGGGATTCCAGTGCCTTCCTATTTTATTTATTCATTTATTTTTACTGGTACTGAAGCTTGAACTCAGGGCCTAGCAGCTGTCCTTGAGCTTTTTCACAGAAGGCTAGGACTCTACCATTTGAGCCACAGCTCCACTCCCAGCTTTTTGGTGGTGAAATGGAGATAAGTCTCAGGGACTTTTCTCTCCAGGCTGGCTTTAATCCTTGATCTTCAGATCTCAGCCTTATGAGTAGTTAAGATTACAAGAGTGAATACCAGCACCTAGCCAGTTCCTGCTTCTTATAAACAACAGTGCACTGGTGCTATTTTGTTGATTCTCATCTCGCCAGTGATTTAGAAAGTAGACATCAGGCTTTCAAATACCATAAAGTTAATGTGAGGAGAAACAAGGATTTGAAGTTCAAGATGAAGTATGTGGGAAATGAAGGTTATCATTCTAGTTACAGAATGTAAAGTTTTTATAAAAAGGACAAGAATCAGGGAAGAAACAACAAGAGAAAGTAATTGACTCCCTCCTTTCTTTTTCTTTTTCTTTCTTTTCTTTTCTTTTTCTTTGGTGCCAGTACCAGGGCTTGAACTCAAGATCTCGAGCTTTTATTCTGCTTTTCCACTCATGGCTGGTATTGTACCACCTAAGCATGCCTCTAGTTATGAAAGTGATTCTCTTGAAGAACTCCAATTTGGGGTAGCACAGAACTGAAGCTTCTTAACATTATATTCCAGCCTCTTTACCCTCTAAACCCCTCACTTCTTTCAAGCTTACTTTTCTCCTTTTCTTGAAAGAAATGTGGGGTTTAGAGGGAGAAAAGCTGGAATACAAATACCTACTCTGTGTCCCTTCTGTGTATCCTGAAGTCCTCAAGAGACATAACTGCAGTGCTCAGTATGAAATCAGCTGTCTTGATCTCTCTATAGAGCACAACCCTAACCATTTTGTTACATCCCGAGAAGCTCACTGACTCTTCAATGTCCAAACTGATGCTTCTGTGTTGACACAGCCACCTGAGCCCACCCCTGCAGCCATGACAACACGAGATGCTGAGAAAGGACGCACATCTGTCTATCCAAAGCCTGAGGGCAGAGCCTCTCAGTCTGCCCTCCACAAGCTCCTCTCCCCTTGCCTGGCACAGCACTGTGTTAAAAGGACCCATAGTAGCACTGGACAGGCACAAAGCCCTCGTTCCTACACCCAGTTGTGTCCAGGGCATGTTTTCTCTGTCTTGGTGACACTCTGCATTATCTCTGGCTTCAGTGCTATGTTTGCTAACTCAGCCACGTTAAAGAGCCATTGTACTGCTCTTCGTGTGACAAGAAGGCAGCATGAAGAAATGTCACTATCTTCAATGCTCACAAAGATAGTGACAATATCTTGCCATACACCATGAAAGGAGTACTGTTTCCCCTGGGGGAATCTAATCTAAGCAAGAAGAAGACAAGGCAGCGACAAGGCAAGGAAAAGAGTGATGGACGCTTGAGGAACATGGAGACCACCACACCACGGCCATGCCAACAGCCAGATGCTTGGGTAACTGCAGAAAGACAGGTTAGACATTATTTGGTGGAATTTTGTACATATTTCAAATATATGTAGTGACTCCTTTTCAAGAATGGAAAGAAAAGGGAGAGGAGAAGAGAAGGAGGAGGTAGCATTGGGTTGGAGATTGTTTGTCTTCCAAAGGTTCATACACTAAGACTTGATCTATAATGCCATAACAGTTTGAGGTGAAAGCTTTAAGAGTTGGGCCTACTGGGACATGAGTAGGTCATTAGGGTTCTAACCTGGCAAGTGATTAGTGGCTGTCTCTAAGGAGTTGGTAAGTCTTGAAGGACTAGACTGGCTGGATAATAAAGGAATGAACCAAGAGAGCAGCCAGTATCCAATGCCTAAGACTTACACTGTCTTCGGACTCCCATAACATAAAGGTGATCAGTCATTACAATCAGTCATATAATTGCAAAAGGAATCCTTTTTCTGTAGAAATATAGTTTTCCAGCTGTTTTAGTAAGCTCTTTTACTTCAAACAAATAATAATAAAATGCTGCTGTTACTGTGTGCACCATCTCCACTATCAAAGATTAATGCCTGTTGAGCATTGTTAACATAAGGCTACCACAATAGGTGCTTGGTGTTCACCCAGTTACAACGCTAAAAACACATACCTATTCACGTGAAAGTTTGGATGTAGCTGGGTGCTAGTTGCTCACCCATGTAATGCTAGTGATTCAGGAGGCTGAGATCTGAGGATCATGATTTGAAGACAGCTTGCACGGGAAATTCTGAGACTCTTATCTTTCACTCACCAGAAAAAAGCCAGAAGTAGAGCTGTGGCAAAAAACACTACAGCATCAGGGCCCTGAGTTCAAGCCCCAATACTGGCACACACACACACTCACACTCACACACACACACACATACACACACAAACACACACACAAATCTAGACAAGTTTCAGAAGAATGGGGAGGGTGACTCTAGAAGTCAGCACATGAGAAACTTAGGAGTGCATAATCTATTATGTTTATTATTTTACCAGACAACAGCATCCTTTTGGTCTTACTAAACTTATTTGGCACGCAAAAGAAATATCTGGGAACTTCTGATCTTTGGTGGAGAAATCTTGATTAAATCCTAATGTCATTATTTCCTGAAGACTTAGTGCTTCAGGAAATGAAGGTGTACATATTGGGACCATGATCTCATTTCTCTACAGGATCTCACACTGTTTGTGTGAAGAGATGCAAGAAGGCATTTGGTACAAAATCCAGAAGCAGACACAGGTACTGGAGAGACCGAGGTGGGGTGTGTAGGGACCTGTCCTCCATACTTACCTTGTTTGAGATGTCCAAATTGCAGCCTGCCTCACAGAGGGCCACCACAATAGGCACGTTGCCATCTTTGCAGGCCACGTGGAGTGGTGTGTTGCCGTGCCGGTCCTGGAAGTCCACAGAACAGCCATGCCCGAGAAGGGCCTTCATGACTTCCACCTGACAGCGCCTCACCGCCAGATGCAGGGCGATGTGTCCATCCTGAAACACACCCAGCTCCATGAGTGCTTTTCATTTGGGCAGGGGGGCTCCTGCCGCCCCATCTCGATGCCGCCCCCACCTCTATACCTAGGTGAGGCTTCATTGGCAGCAGGATTGCTACTGCAAAGCCTGCTACAGGTTACTAAGTTATCAGCCTGGTGCTGGTGGCTCACGCCTTCAATCCTAACTACTACGAAGGCTGAGATCTGAAGATCGTGGTTCAAAGCCAGACCAGGCAGGAAAGTCCATGAGACTCCTCATCTCCAATTAACTACCAAAAAGTAAGAAGTGGTGCTGTGGCTCATATGGCAGAGCACTAGCCTTGAGCTAGTACTCGACGGTGTGCCCTGGGTTCAAGACCAGCACCATCCTCCGCCAAAGTCATCCCATCTATTTTATAAAGCTTTATCCATTCCATGCTGAATAATCAGCACCTAAGCTCACCAACAGCTTGATTGATCTAGACTGAGGCATTGCACTGAAATAAAAAGAACCTTCCATTTTCTGAGCTTCTGAATCAATAAGACATAAAGGAATGATTGACAACGCAATGGCCTGGTTGACAAAAAGAAACTCTTAACCTTTCAAAATTTCATTTTAATTATTTATTTTGTTTATTGAGGGGTTGGGTGGGTGGTGCAGGGGATTAAACTCAGCTCTTCACATGGCCAGCAAGTGCTCTACCACTTGAGACACATTCCCAGTCATTCATTTTTTGTTTTGCTTTTAGTTTGTTTATGATATTGTATCTCATGTTTTTCCCAGGCTGGTTTCCATGCAAGATCCTCCTACCTCTGGCTCCCAGCAGCTGGGATAACGGGCATAAGCCACCACCGCGCCTGGCTTGTTTGTTGGAATGATTCTCACTAACTTTTGCCTAGGCTAGTCAAATTGTGATCTTCCTATCTGTTCCTCCAAATAGCTGGGATTGCAGCTGTGCTGCACCATGCTCTGGCCTAAAAACCACTTTTAAAGATATCTGTTCTGAAATACTAAGCACAAGGCCCTATTATTTTATTTTTGAAACAAGAGAAAGTGATAAAATGACAAAGAATAATTTGCATGTAGAAGAGGTAGATACAACCTGCTTTTCCTCTCTGTGCCACACAAGGAACCTGGCAAAACCTTCTACTAATTACAGAGGATGGAGAGACAGGGAAATTCTGAAGCATTTCTGTCTCTTATCTGTGCAAGTCTCTCCATTCAGAACTGAGGCCACAAGCGGTGGGGTCACTGCCTGTGGTGGGGCTCTCATGAGTGGTAGGATCCTAGCAGCAACACTGATCTTAACCTACTGGATACCTCCCAAGCTGTGACAAATAAAATGTCTCCAGACAATTGGGACGGCCAGGTGCCAGTGGCACACATGTATAATCTTAGTAACTCAGGAAGCAAAAATCTGAGGATCACAGTTCAAAGTCAGCCCAGGAATAAAAGTCCAGGGGTCTCTTATCTCTAATTAACCATCCCAAAAGCCAGAAAAGTAGCTGTGGCTTAAGTGGTAGAATAGTAGCCTTGAGTAAAAAAGCAGGGAGTGTCCATACTCTGAGTTCAAGCTTCAGTCCTGGCACATGGGTGCACATACACACACAGTACCCTTCCCCCCAATTGAGACAAGACTTCAAAAACCAAGTTACTCAAGTAACTACAGATTCCCCAATCTAATTAGCTACGGTGACATAATAGCCACAGCCTCATTTTAAGTACAAGTTCATCATGAAAACATTTTGCTGAATTTTCCTGGCCAAAACAACTGTTCTGCAAATGACAGACAAACAGGAGTTTGTCTAGCATAACCACCTATTTCTTCGTGAATCTGGAAATAAACACTGTACTGCCAGTTTAAATCTGCACTGAGGAATGTCAGATTCTGTCATTATGGCACCTCCCCTAAAGCCACAAAGGGAACAAAATATCTTGACCAATTCCTCAGTTTGGGTGTATATGCCATGAATATACATGCCTAAACAAAACTAGGAATGTTCACAGACTCTTTGGAACAGAGATAATAGCAATTTGTTGCATTCCAGAGCTTGTTAGCCTAGAGCTGGTAGCTCACACCTACAAACCCTAGCTACTTAGGAGGCAGAGATTGGGAGGATCATGGTTGGAGGCCAGCCTAGGCAAAAGGTTTATAAAACCTCAATCAACCAACAGAGCTATATGCCTGCCTTTCTAGCTACAGCAGGAAGCATAAGTAGGAGGATCAAGATGCTGGCTGGCTCAGGCCAAAAGAGAAGCCCTATCTCAAAAATAAAGCAAAATGAGCTGAAGGTGTGGCTCATGAAGTACCGTGCCTACTTGGTAAACATGAAGCAGTGGAGTACTGCCCCTGACCAAAAGAGAAAAGAATAATGTTTGGTTACCTCCAAGATACAAATTCCCAGATCCCCAGATCACATCTTACTATGTGTGGTCCATCAGTCACCTTGTCAGAGGCATTGAGGTCAGCTCCGTGTTCAGCCAGACAGTCCACGATGTCATGGTAGCCCCTGGCCGAGGCTGTCAGCAGTGGTGTCTCTCCTTCTCGGTTCTTGATGTTCACATTACAGCCTGCTTCGCAAAGGGATTTGGCCACCGAGTAGTAGCCATGCCACGCAGCACAGTGCAGAGGGGTTTCTTCCTCCTAACCAGACACAAGTGCAGAGAAAAAGAGAGGGCATCCATGGGGAAAAGTACAAGGCAGGGTCAGCCCCACTCAGATCCAGCAGCAAGGTCGGGTCAAGGGTGTGTGGAGAAAGAGATCACCACTAAGTGGGGAAATATTCATCTGAAATATTAACACCAGAGTGAGCCACCGTGATTAAGAACAGGCCCAACAATTTTCCTTCTTTGCTTTCCTTAATACTTAGCGTTGCATGAATTTGACTTTCTCAGCACATTACTGACAAACGACTTCCAGGACTCCAGGGAACCATGGAGCTCAGCTTTTCTAAACAATAGATCCTCCTTGTGGGTAGATTTAGAGCATCTTGCTCGCCAAACTGCCTTCATTTACTTTATCTGAAACTATTAATAGGAGGAGAACATTTCTCTGAGCAAGAATTCTTCTAGCAATGTTCAACCTCCAAAAGATTTCTGCCCCAGAAGGAAGATAAAGATGAGTCAGGACACTGAGCAATCAGGATAACTGTGCTCTACTCAGTCAAGGAAACTGCCAGACTGGAGGTCCTCAAGGACCCGGAGGCCTGGATGCTCCCCATCTGCATCAAGAGACTCAATTCTGGGCTGGGGATATAGCCTAGTGGCAAGAGTGCCTGCCTCGGATACACGAGGCCCTAGGTTCGATTCCCCAGCACCACATATACAGAAAACGGCCAGAAGCGGCGCTGTGGCTCAAGTGGCAGAGTGCTAGCCTTGAGCGGGAAGAAGCCAGGGACAGTGCTCAGGCCCTGAGTCCAAGGCCCAGGACTGGCCAAAAAAAAAAAAAAGAGACTCAATTCTGTCTCTGACAGGTGAGTCAGCATAGTGGCTACAATTGGGTATTCACTTAAGAGAACTTGGAAGAGTTCCCTTGGAAGAGTTTCTGTCGCTTAGTTTCTTCATTGCTTTGTAAAAGTGATCATGGCAGTAACACACCTCAAAGGGATATACAGAGGATTAAGTGAAAGAAGGAAGTGGTTAGAAGAGAACCTAGTAGCAAAACCTGCTCCCTGTCACACAGCATTGGGTGTGAGAACCTGTCCTAACAGTGGATGGCAAGGTTGTTGATCTATCTTGCCTTGTGCTTCTATTTTGTTGCTTAATCAATAGCACAATGCTGGAATTTACTAGTCCATTCATTCCATCAAGCATTTTTGTTTAGTACATAATGAACAGTCAAAATAAGTTAAACAAATGTATCTTAATCTCCACGTTATTTTTTTTTTTTTAAAAAGAACCTAATTGCAAAAGACTAGGGCGCCTCCTGCTGCCTGTGTGTGGATGAAGAGCACAGAAGACATGAACCCAGCAGCAGCAGCCATGACCTACCTTGTCCTGGATATTAGGATTAGAGCCGAAGCTGCACAGAAGCTGGACCACATCGGAGTGGCCGTAGCGAGCTGCCACGTGGAGGGCTGTCTCTCCAGACTGCAAAAGAAGCAGAGGATTCAGAGTGGATGTGGACGACACAGCACAGGGCTACTCTCCATCTAGCATGGCTGGTTCACATCCTTCCGTTGGCAGGGCATTTTGCCTTCTCCTTCAGGTAACACAAGCAGCCTTGATTTTTGTCTCTCAATTGTTACTTTTGAGCTCAACTCTACCATAGCCTACTATAGGCTTTCCATCCACAAGTACCTATCAGTGTATCCATCTTCCCTCCACAGAGATAGGGTCTCTTGGACTTTTCTACCCTGGCTGTCTTGGTACTACCATTCTTCTAATCTTAGCCTCTCATAGCTTCAAATAATAGGCATGCACTATGAAGTCCAAGTAGGGGTTGAGAACAAGTGTTTTGAGAACTTCTCTGCCCTGGTTGGCCTTGAACCTTGAACTGCAATTACCCACATTCTCAGTCTTCTGACTGTTCAGGATTATGCGTATGAGTCACTGGTATTATCTGGCTCCCTCCCTCCCTCCCTTCCTCCCTCCCTTCTTTCCGTCCTCTCTCCCTCTCTCTCTTTCTTTCTAAAGATACACCAAATAAATTCTGTTTTTACTATTAGGTTCACCAAATGGCAGGAACTTAAATGTACAGTTTGATTTATTAACACGCTTCTTGTGTCTGTGGAGGTTTAGGGATCTGTTTCCTACGTTCTTAGAGATTTTTAAAGAACTTGCTCACACAATCAATTTCTGTTAATGAACAATAAGTTTAACTCCTTTAAGATACTTCAATCTTCTCCAGAAAAAAATGTCAAAATAAACTAACTTAAAGTAGTCAAGCTATTTGATGACCAAATGCCAGAAAACTGCAGTGACAAATGTGTGAACGGCTAACTATCTTAAATGTCTCCTAAAGGCCCATGTGTTGAGTGCTTGGTTCCCTGCCTTTGGTGTTGTCCTAACTTGGAGGTGTGTGGCCTGTGAAGGATGGGGGCAAGTGCATGTCTCTGGCCGTAAAGTTAGTCCCTGGGGCATGCCCTTTGAAGGGATAGTAGAACCCTGGCCACTGCTTTGCCTCCTCCTTGCCTCCCAGATACCATGAAGTAAACAGCTCGATTCCACCATACACTCCAACCCATGGCATTCCAAAAGCAACACAGCCACTGACCGTGAACTAAAACTTCTAGAACAATGAGCCAAAATAAACCTTTCCTCTTTTTTAATTATATCCTCAGTTATTTTGTTACAGTGATAGAAACTATGGTTCAGTATGAATGGTTTAGTGAACGAGCTATGCAATCACCTATGGCCTCCTTGACTAAACATCAAGAATGGGCTGTGGAAGCTGAGAAGTAATCTACAGTTGAATGACTAATGAACGAACAGGTAGGAAGCCTGGCTCGAGTCTGGTTCCATAAATGCCTGTTTCTTTATGAGATTCTGGTATAGACTAAATAAAACAAACACATACTAATGTCACTTGATAAGCCTGTAACCTTCCTATGTACCCCAAATCCTTATTTTATGGATCATCTCATTAATCTACTACTGCCAGTAATTTGTAAACCCAAATGATCAGCCCCTGAAAAGAGGATGAGAATGGTAGATGCTTCATAGCATAGGAAGTCTGAAACTCAGAATTTATGTCTCTGTTTCCCTTCCCAATAGAACTCCAAGTACTTGGAGTGCTTGTGTTATGGCAGATAACTCACTACTTGCATTTTACATAACAATCCTGCAGATTTCAACTGAAGGCAGAATTTAATATTAGACCAAGCCACAGGCACAAAGGAACTTCTACCTTAAATTCTCTGCTGGAGGGTTTTATCTTGAATTCTTAAGGTCGTCCTTATTCTTAAGTTCTGGTAGACCAAAACTCAAATGTATCCCTTTACTATTTCCTCTAAAGAGGAGAGGCCTTACCTTGTCTTTCACATCCAGAGGGCATTTGTTCTCATTGAGAAATTTCAGAGTATCCACGTGGCCATGACGAGAGGCCCAGTAGATGGCATTGGATCCACCCTGCAGGAAGCCAACATAGAGTCATATGTCTAGAGAGCCCCAGATGTGAATGTGCATGTCGCTCACAATTGCTACATTTCCATTCCTCAGAGGCCACAAGCCAGAGGAGGTGCTGGTTCTGACAATTGCACCATGGTTGTCAAGGGTGTTGCAACAGGGGAAGCTCAGCACCACGCTTTGCCCTACTACCATGATTGATTGATTAATTGATTGATTTTTGTCAACCATGGGGCTTGAACTCATGACCTTGGCACTATCCCTGAGTTTTTCGGCTCAGGACTAATGCACTACCATTTTGAGCCACAACTCCACTTCTGGTTTTCTGGTGGTGAATGGTAAATAAGAGTGTCATGCACTTTCCTACCTGGGCTGGCCCTTGAAATGTGATCCTCAGAGCTCAGCCTCCTGAGTAGCTAGGATTACAGGCTCTATTTTAATTTACTTTAATAACGTAAAACTGTCATTAAAATTCCTTGGAGAGTCAGTTTTCAGTACCTGCAGGAAATTATTTCTAACATCCGTAAGTGCTAAAGTCCACCCCTCTACTCTATTCTTTTTTGTTTCCTTTCTTTGTTTTAATCTTTAAGTCATTGGACAAAGAGGTTTCAGTTTAACATGTCAGTTTGAGTACAATGCTGTCCCTTCCATTGCTCTCCACCATCTCTCCCAACCCCACCCATCCCCTCAAGTCCATCGGTTCCATTTTTCATGTATGCTCATGTACCTTCAATGCTGTAGTATTTGCATATAACCAATATACAGTCTCACATATACTTGAAATCAAGTTGAGATTACTCAGAATACTCAACAGGCTGGAAAAATTACTGTATGCTTTACAGTAGAACAAGGAAAACTTTCTCAAGCTTTCTTCCTTAATATTTTCCATCTATAACTGGTTGAATAAATAGGACCCATGTACAGCTTGGGTGACTGTCTTCGGCATAGGCTGGGGGCATAGCTCAAGTGATAGAGTGCTTGTCTAGCAAGTATAAGGCCCTGAGTTCAAATGCCAGTAATACAACAACAATAACAACAAAAGCCTATGGCAGCTGAGAAAAAGATGCTTGTTAATGGTGGTGTTTATACTTCTACAGTGATCTATACCTCCAAATATGCCAGCCTAATGTGTTGTATAAGAAGCATACAGGCAACTGCGTTTCTACTACATTAATCAGACAATGAAAGTCGTTCCAAATGTACATCAAAACTTGTCAAGAAAACTTAATCAGAAAAGAGGACAGTCAGAAGGAGGTAAAAAGAGATGCTGATAGGAAGCTGCAGGGCTCACGGCAAGAGAAATGAGAGTCTTTCCCGTAAGTGCCATACTGCACAACTGTCAAAGCGATATACTTTCCTTTATTGGAAACAGAACTGAATTAGGGCATTCTTCCTCCCCCCCCCCCCATTATCTTTGTGATCAGGAGACATTTAGAAACACATAAAAAAGGAATTTCTTTTTCAATAAATTAGAACTATGACCTTATCCTGGACATCAATCCTCGAGCCTCTCTTAATGAGTAGCTGAAGTATCTGAATATTTCCACAGCCAGCAGCGATGAGTAACGGAGGAGTCCCATGCTGGAAAAGATAAGAAAAAAGTATGATTTTTCCCCCCTCAGGTTTAGTATGAAAAGAATAGCCCAAACTATCACCACTGTTCCCACAAATCTCCTAAGTTGCCAAAGACAGAGTTGTGACTGTCTGACAGAAGATTAAGCAGCCCCCTTCCTCTTTGGGTTCACAATAAAAAGTGGCATTGTCATTTTGAGGATGGGTCCAAATGTCAGGGGCAGCTGGGCCCAGTGGCACACAACTGTATTCAGGAGGCTGAGATCTGGAGGTCAAAGGTCATAGCCAGGCCTAGCACAAAGCAGAACTGTGGCTCAACTGGTAGATGGGCAGCCCCGCACAGAAAAGTTAAGAGGCAGCTTCCAAGCCCTGAGTTCAGGTCCCAGTATTGGCACACAAATACATACATAAAAGAGTCAGGGGTAGCCGTACAGTTGGGGAATAAAGGAAAGCTTTAGATGTAAGAAATCTTTATTTGTAACTCAAGTCAAAATGAAAAGAAGAGGGTTTGGAACCATAGTATGGAAGTTCCAAATGGAAGGGAAGCTGGAATAGCATTCTGGTGATCATCAAAATGGGGAGTTGGAGGTTCACAGTCACTGTGATGATGCACCCACATGTCAGCCCAGGGAGAAGAAGACCCTACCTTGTTGGGTTGGTTAACGTCATAGTTGGACAATGAGCCCAGAAGGTGTTGCAGGCCGGGAACATTGTCATCGTTGATGGCATGGATGATGGCTTTCATGACAAAGGAGTCTTCTTCATCCTGAGCCAGACATGGAGAAACAAAAACAAAGCATGAGCTTGCTGGCCAAGAGCCTCTTACCGGCATAAGAGAAACGAGTGCACACTTGCTAAAGGCAAAACCTTGAGGAAGTTAGACATGGGATTCCCCATCTGGGTGGTCATGAAGGGAACTACAAGGTAACCTTCTGCCCTTTCCATGTGGCAAACCCCCACCACCTCTTGTTTACCTGAGTCTATGTCACCTGCACTGTAACCTAGAGAGCAAACAGCTTTCAGGATTCGGATTTTGAACAATAATAATGAGCAGAATAATGAGCAGTAACCTTTTTTGTGTTTATCTTAGCAATTTGTTAATATATATAGTTCCAGAAAGCATGTGAAGAAAAAGATAAAGCTGAATAGTGGTGCAGGACTAGAGATATGGGTTCCGGGATAGAATGCCAGCTGAGCAAGCCCAGGGAGTTCAAACCCCAGTACTGACTGCCCTGCTCCCCAAAAACCCACTAAGGAATAAACTAGAAAAAAATTCCCAAACAAATTCATTTCTGGTCTAATCATAGTGATGGCTATTAGTATTTTCAACTAGGAAAAGGTATTCCCAGAACCTGAGCATCTACTATTAGAGTGGAAAAAACTTTGTTGGAATTCTTTCTCCTGAATTCAAACTAACTCCATGAGAGCTCTGATCATTTGTGTGCAAGATGCACATTTAGGAATGCCACAGGTTCTGCTTCTATCACAACCCCAGTCCATAAGTAGGAGTCATTTATTTGCATGGAGGTGGAAGTCAGGAATCACAGAGCAAACACGGAGGGTGAAATTCAGTGTTGGAGCCCGCCCTGGGGTTAGCAGTGCAGGGCTGGGAAGGAGTCAGCCTCTGGGAGGGGATCCTGCACCTACCTGTCTCTCCTAACCTAAACTTCTCAGTGACATGCATTTCTCCAAACTGATCACTCAGTATGGGTATAGTTTACCATCTTTACTCTCATTATACTGCTTAGATTCATTCATAGCTGTCATCTTTCTCCTGGTTCCAATGCAAAATACGCTTTATACATTACCAAGGAAGCCTTCCACTTCTCCTCCTAGCTTACTTCTCTATGAAATTTTTATTTTTATTTTTCATCTTTCTAACCTTTTTTACTCCACAAACCTAGTACTGGAGACTTCATGGAGCAGTTACTAGCTTGGGAGGAAAAACAAGAGCAGGTGTGTGCTGACTTGTGCCCTTGCAGGCCCTGATACCACCCAGGAAACACTGGCGATTCAGTTACAGTGCAGGGTGGTTCCCACAGAACCTCCATGCCTGCCTTCTCTGGGGGCCTCTGTGCCTCCCAAGTAAACAAAACACTGTTGTCTGTCAGGGGGAAGCCTCATCAAATTTAGCTATGTCTACTCATATCTGAGGAGCTCATCAGGGATTAGGTTTCCATTTGGGTTGAGAGAAATAGTGGTGCTGTTGTCCAGGCACTGGGCAGTCAGGACCATGTCAGTAAACCAAGTGGGTCTGGCCTCCGCTCTACCATGAGGCTTGGCACTCAGCAGCTGGGCATTTTCCTTCATGCTGGTGGGGGGAAGGGGATGGGGACCACATGGTACTTTGTACCATTATGATCCTCAAAGACCCATGTCAGTGCCAATTGAGAGTACTCATTTAAGTTTATGCAAATTGGAAGGCACTCTTTCCTCTTCTCCTAGCCAGCATGTCTGTTTTCCAGAGGGAGAAAAGAGGGACAGAGAAAGAAAGAAGATGAATGTGTGTAAATGGGGAGGGGGAGAGGGTGTATCTAGGGCATGTTTATAACGTGTGGTGTATATGTTTGGTATGTGGCATGTATATGGCATGCATTGCAGTGTGTATGATGTGTAATGTGTGATATGTAGGGTGTGTATGGTGTGTTTGTGTTGTGTAGTATGTGGGTTGTGTATGGTATGTGTGTCTGGTATACGCAAGGTATGTATATATGTGGTATGTATGTAATGCATATGTGGTGTGTGTAGGTGCTGTGTGTGAGTGGTGTAGTGTGAAGATGTGTGTGGTTTGTGTTTTTGTATGTTGTATGTGACATAGAACAGTGGGGTGTTTGTGTAGTGTGTGTGTCCAGGTAGTCAAGACAGGTAAGAAGGTGGTGGTAGATAAACTGCCAACCAAATCAAGGACAACAAGAAAGGGAAGAAGCTAGAAAGGAGTCAGCACAGGCCTGACATTTCCAGGGCTTGAGGTTTTTCTGGATGGTTGAACAAATAAAACAACTTACACTTGGTCAGTCCACAGTACAAAGTAAGTCTGGCTGAAGCAAACAGGTCTGCTTACCAGAGTATCATCGCTGCGGGCCACGCTCATGTTACTTCGGGACAGGAACGACCTGGATAATCTTTGGCACAGGGATATCAAGCGAACGGATTGCTTCAATAAAGAAACAAAAAAGACAGAAAAAGTCAGGTGGGAGGATGTAAAAATAGGCACCTTAGTAGTAGTAACAACACAGCTTTTGACGTGTTCCTGAGCACAGCATGCTTTCACAGGCCTGTGAGCTCGCACCAGGCTGGACTGAATTTGAACAAAGAATAATTGCAAAAGTCTTACAAGTCAATGAAGCTGTGGACTCTTCTGCCTCCATACACTGTTCTCTAGCCTTTGAGGGATATGATAACACTGTGACAAGCCCTGAATAGGTTTCCTCAG
Source organism: Perognathus longimembris pacificus (assembly GCF_023159225.1). Classification (NCBI taxonomy): domain Eukaryota; kingdom Metazoa; phylum Chordata; class Mammalia; order Rodentia; family Heteromyidae; genus Perognathus; species Perognathus longimembris. The sequence goes on along the minus strand of NC_063161.1, from coordinate 80,740,900 downwards.
GGGAAGTCCAGCATGTTAGGGGAAAGCCCTCTGATCCAGGTAAGGATTAAAGGGAGAACAGATGATCATACAAACGCATACAGCTGTTAGGAAAGCAGTCAGGGACTGCTGCAGGTATCTCCGTATTTTTTTTCTTGTGTGGTACTAGGGCTAGAACTCAAGGCCTCACACTCTAAATGATTCTTCTACTCAATGCTGGAATTCTACCACTTGAGCCACACATTTACTTCAGGCTTTTTTGTTCTTTTGGGGGGATGCTGGTCCTTGAACTCAGGTCCTGGGTGCCATCCTTGAGCTTCTTTTGCTCAAAGGTCACATTCTACCATCTAAGACAAAGCTCCACTTCCAGCTTTTTGGAAAGTTTAGATAAGAGTCTCACAGACTTTCCTATCCAAGCTAGCTTTGAACCTCAATTCTCAGACCTCAGCCTCCTGAGTAGCTAGGATTACAGGTGTGTGCAGCTAGCACCCAGCTCAGGCTTTTTTTTTTTTTTTCCATTGGAGATTAAAGTCCCATGGGCCTTCTTGCCTAGTTTGGCTTCGTGACACAATCCTAGGTCTCATCCTCCTCAATAGCTAGGATTACAGGTGCAAGCACCAATGTCCAGCTTCTGTATTTACTCGTACAAAGGCAGAAATCATAGTAATGGAGTAAGAGAGAAAGATAGACAGAGCTCATGGTGGGTCTCCTCACATCTTAAGCCTTGCTTTGAGGGTTTCTTTGAGAGTCTAATCACTCACAATTTGATGTGTGATTTGAATGTTCGCTGTTGGCCAAGTGGGAAGAAGACGTGCCAAGTATTCACTGTCTTCAGGTTTGAGAAGCCCAAGCTCACCTAATTTTGATGGCTTTAAGAATATCTGAATCAGTGTCCCAGATAGCCTGTGTAGAAGTACCCACAATGGAAGTAGGACAGACCACATTGTAAATTCTTCCTGCTAGATTCCACTTCCAACACCAACTACTCGCATAGGCTAGATTTAGAGAACCACTTACACATGCGCAGGTATAAATATATTACCATCTTGTTTGCCCAAAGTAAATTACTTAAAATGTGGCCTATTATATTCAGAAAAAGATTTCACTATCATTTTGTTGGATTGATTTAAAAAACTGCCTTGAGAATTTTTGTGTATGTGTGTGTGCCAGTGCTGGGGCTGGAACTCAGGACCCTGGGCTAGGCTAAAGCTCTACCATTTGAGCTACAATTCCACTTCTGGCTTTTTGGTAGTTAATGGCTATAGAAAAGTCTCAAAGACTCTCCTGCCTGGGCTGGCTGTGCATCATAATCCTCAGATATCAGCCTACTGAGTAGTTAGGATTACAGGTGTATGCCACCAGCAACTGGTTCAATTTTTCTTTTCTTTCTGGTTTTTTTTTTTGTTGTTTTTTTTGGGGGCCAGTCTTGAGGCTTGAACTCGGTGCCTGGGTACTATCCCTGAGATATTCTGTTAAAGGCTACTACTTACTCTACCAATAGAGCTACAGATTTTTTGGTGGTTATTTGGAGATAGGAACCTCATGGACTTTACTATCCAGGTTGGCTTCAAACTGTGATTCTCAATTGCTCTTGAATTGCTGGGATTACAAGTGTAAATGACTGGTACTGGCTCAATTCTAAGTTGTAATCAACACATAAACTCATATAACTACCATAGCTATCAACACATGCAGTAGTAGGGAATACTTTTAATGAAAGAAAATGCAAATGTACATTGGATAGAATGAATAAAGAGGAATAAAATATAATTTTGGTTTCTCTTCAAAAATAAAATCACAGGACTGGGGATATAGCCTAGTGGCAAGAGTGCCTGCCTCGGATACACGATGCCCTAGGTTCGATTCCCCAGCACCACATATACAGAAAACGGCCAGAAGCGGCGCTGTGGCTCAAGTGGCAGAGTGCTAGCCTTGAGCGGGAAGAAGTCAGGGACAGTGCTCAGGCCCTGAGTCCAAGGCCCAGGACTGGCCAAAAAAAAAAAACAAAAAAGAAATAAATAAAATAAAATCACAGTGCACAAGATTACGAGGTGAATTTCTGAAACTTAGAAGCACACTTTTTGAATTGTCAATATCAGAAGAGATGAGCCGTGTTCCGACAGATTTTTTGCCAAAGAAAGAGACGGATTCCTTTTTTCCCAATCTTACTTTCCATTTTTTCCGGGCTGCAAACTTCTTGAATTTCTCCATGTTGACTGCTGATGCTTTTCTACTAAGTGCTTGTTGTGTATCTTTAGGCTGAAATGGAAGTTCAAGGGGAAAAAAATGAGAGTTCTCTCCTTATAGAAATGGGTTATCTGACAACCTTCCCAATTCTCTCATTACTCCCATAGGCTTACACAGTTAACCTTCCTAAAATAGCACACCAAGCTGGGAAAACACGCAAGATCTAGAAACCTAGCCTCAGCACGCTGACTTTAACAGCTAGGGGTGTGATATCATGCATAAACACTGAATCTTCTTGGGGAAGAAGTTGAGCTGGCAGCCAAATTAAATTATAGCTTTCCACACTGATAGTTTGGGAATGGAAGACTCACTTGGATATCATTAAGTAGTTTGGAGCTGGGAAGGTTCTCAGGGATGTGTAAATACTGGCTTTCCAGTAGTATTCTAATTCCTGTTGCTGCATCTTGTGTGAAAGATATACTAGCCTTGAGAGGAGCTCAGGCAACTGTTGGGAACTCACCAAAGTAAAGAGACCTTTCCTTGCCCCAAACCTACTTCTATGAGGCCCATTTATGGGCTCCATGATTTTGATTTGTACCTATCACATTCCATGTTATGGTCTGAATCTTTAGTGTTCCTCAAAGACTCATTCTAAAGGCTGGGTGGCGAGTATTTGGTTATTCTGGGAGCTCGACCAACCTTGAAGAGGTGGAGCTTAGCAGAAAGAATTTAGGTCACTGGGGGAATGAATTCCTTTGAAAGGGATGATAAGACTTTGGTTTCTCCCCCCACCCTTAAGTGCTGATATTAGGGCTTGAATTAGGGTGCTGTCCCTAAGATCTTTCACTTGAAGCTAGTGCTCCGTTACTTGAGCCACACCTCTACTTCTGGCATTTTGCTGGGTATCTGGCCTTAAGTATCTCAAGGAATTTCCTGCCTAGGCTGGCTTTGAATTGTGATCCTCAGATCTCAGTCTCTTGAGTAGCTAGGATTACAGGTGTGAACCAATGGCGCTTGGCTTTTCTCTCTCTTTCTGGTCCATGACTGTCACGATGTAAGCATCTTTGCTCCAATTTACTCTCCCTGCCATGAGGTCTTGCTTTGCCACATGCTGCAAAACAATGAAGGAGCTAACCGTAAACTGAAATCTCTGAAAATGTGAGCTGAAAGAATCACTCTTAAAAGCTTATTATCACCAAGTGTCCCACCCTGTAAATCCTACCTACTCAGAAGGCTGAGATCTGAGGATTGTGGTTCAAAGCCAGCCTTGGCAGGAAAGTCTATGAGACTTTTATCTCCAAGCAACCAACAGAAAACTGAAAGTAGACCTGTGGCTCAAAGTGGTAGAGCATTAGCCTTGAGCAAAAGAGCTCAAGGACAGCGCCCGGGCCCTGAATTCAAGCCCCACGACCAATCAAAACAAAACAAACAAAAGCTTATTATCTTAGTATTTTGCACACTGAAAGAAAACACACATGTCCCCAGCCTTAGTCCTTCCCATTTTAGACTAAAATAACTCCATTTTTTAACCCAAATGACAGCAGGGGTGGGGACAGCTATGTGCCTCCGCACCAAGCAGAAGCACTATCTTCCATAGAGCATATTATTCATGAGAAGCTGGTAGCCCAGATTAAATATGATATTTAAACCCTAGAAATTAATTCAAATAAAAAATACTATTTGGATTATTGCCAAACAAATACATCAAAACATAGCTGCTGATTGGACTTGTCCTTCTCCAGTCTTGCTCTGTAAGGGCTCATGTCTCTATGAATGCAATTATTAGGATATATTCTAATGTAGTCAATATGTCTTAATATTGACACTAATTGTGCAGCCAATATTCCACGCATGCCCTATGGCAACAGTACCACAGCAAAAGTGACTTCTGTAACATCTCTAACCAATCATTTAGAAAATAATTTAAAAAGCTCCATCGTTCACAACGTACCTTGATCCAGGGATGCTGCAAACTATCATGAATTGTCATTCTCTTCCTTTGGAGGAAGGGGGAGAGGAAGAAAAAAAAAACTGCCATTATCATAACAGCAATCACTAAATTGTCACTCTGAAAGACACAGTTAAAGGCTACTTGAAGAGTAAAAGCCAAAAGCAAGAGACTCATTTTGATTATCTCATTATGTGTGCAGATTTAACAGGCCCTGAATGCGATTTCTGAAGCCCTCCATTCATATGACATGCTTCCCAGCCAAAACAGACAAGGCGGCCTTGTGAACCACAGGGCTGGTGCCTGGCCACCTACGGCTACAGCTGAGCAGGGTAGAACAGTGGACACTCACTTTGGATCTTTGACCAGCAGTCTTCTGATGAAATCTTTGGCTAGGCCACTGGTATTACTGAAGTACTCTTCCTCAAATTCATAGTTGACAGCAGATACATTTGCTAATGTTTCTTGCTTCGTGTCTCCAAGAAAGGGGGAGGCTCCACTTAGGCTGAGAAAAGTGAGAGTACAGAACATTAGTGATTTCCCCTCTTGCTACACCTTTGCCCCTAAAAAATCTGGTAAAGACAGCCTAGAAAAGATCAGGATATGGCATCTGAACAGTCACATTAAAATTCAGTTACATCTCACCAGGTATTTAACTGTCAGGGCCCCAAATGCCAACTTAATGTAAAGGATTCATGTAAAAAGTCTGGCCAGGTGCTAGTGACTCATGCCTATAATTCTAGCTGCTCCAGAGACAGATGTGAGGAGAGAAGTTTGAAGGGCAAGAAAGCCCATCAGGCTCAAAGCAGAGGTATGGGTCAACCCTTGTGAGTGCCAGCCTTGAGCAAAAAAGTTAAAGGACAGCAATCAGGACCTGAGTTCAAGTTCTAGTTCTGGCACAAAATAAGCAAACAAATCAATACATAAAAAACTTAAAACTAAAATGTTAATCTGAAACAGCATCTAATAATATAAAATGAAACAGACATACTTTCTTAGAGCAATTATGCAATCATTTGGAATGATTCATTTTTCATTAGGAGAAAATGCTTAATTATTATAAACTAAACCTGTTTTGGGGTGTGAAATGAATACATTTCATTGAGCATGTCCACAATGAAGAGATCAGCAGGACACATTAAACATATGGCCTCAAAGAAATGAATGTACAAGTTTGTGGAATTGGGTACTTACAGAATATAGGTTATTACTCCAATACTCCTAGACACAGAAAGAAAACAAATTTAAAAATGTCAGAAAAATAGTAAAATAAATTGGGAAGATAGCAACAATCAAGACATACTCCTTACCACATATCTGCCTCAAGACCAAGTGGTTCATAGTTGACTATCTCAGGCGCTAAGAAGAAATAAACAATCATTTAGTTTGTGAAGGGAGAAAACCAACCAAGAGGTTTACGTTCATGTAACAATAAAAAATGTGAACCATGGAAATAATCTTATATGGGGGGAATTCTGTCAGTGTTATGTTTATGAGACATAAATGATCACAGAAAAGAACAAAGAAACTTACCAACAAACTCTGGTGTCCCAAATATGTTTTTGAATTCATTCCCAAAGTCAATTTTATGGGCCAAACCAAAGTCAATGATCTTGATTCGAGGTTTAGGGACATTTCTATCCAAAAGCATTATGTTCTCAGGCTTTAAAAAAGAGTGAGAAAAAAAACTATAATATATAATGATGCTGGCACAGGAGTATAAATCTTATTCCTAAAAATTAGGGAAAGAAAAGGTAGTTGAAGAAAATACTAGGGAAGAAAATGTTTTTGTTGAGACTCTCACAGAATCAGGTGTGAGAGAAAAAATTAGGCCCTACACTAGTGGCTCACAGCAGTAATCCCAGATACTCAGGAGGCTGAGAGCTGAGGATCAAGGTTTAAAGCCACCCTACCCAGGAAAATCCACAAGACTCCTGTCTTTACTTAATCTACAAACAACTGAAAATGGAGCTGTGGCTCAAGTAGCTAGAGTACTAATCTTGCGTAATGAAGCTAAGGAAGTGCCCAGGCCCTGAGTTCAAGCCCTAGTATGGACAGAAAGAAAGAGAGAAAGAGGGAAGGGAGAGATAGAAAGAGAGGAGAGAGAGAAGAGGAAAGAGGGGGAAGAGAGAGAAGGAGGGGGAGGGAGAGAAGGAAAGAGGGAGACAAGGAAAGAGGGGAAGAGGGAGAAAAGGAGGGAAAGAAGGAAAGAAGGAAGGAAGGAAGGAAGGAAGGAAGGAAGGAAGGAAGGAAGGAAGGAAGGAAGGAAGGAAGGAAGGAATCTGTGTGCTATGTTGTATCAAGGTGAGGCTGGCAGGAGTGAAGTCCTGCAGGGAAAGTTGGGAAGTAAGAGGACACCTCAAGATCATTGCAATGGAAGCACTGGGGTATGGGGAGCACTCAGTATCATCGCCTCATCCCCCATTGCTGAGAACTCTCCTCTGGGCATTAATTCTTCAGCCTTCCCAGCTCTTAGGATCAGAAACAAAAGATATGAAGCAGAAAGGTAGCAAGCTGACTTTGGTGTATGGATTAATGGGTCCTGAGGGGTTACAAATAGGTCCCTGACAGCTTGGCTAGAAGTGTAGAGAAAAACCTTCCTCCTTTGCAGTCTTGTTTATTCATTAACCTGACCAGAGCTTTGCCATGTTTCTTCTCAGTTCCTTGTGCCAAAATTTCTAACACTGTCACTTCCAGTTGCTCCTGTGTCTTTCCTTCCCGCAGAGGGTCTGCCTCTGTGGTAGGTGGGGATGTGACTTACACTTCTCTACATCACCCATAAGGCCTTGTCTCAAGCTGGGGCAAAGACCCAAGTCAACCAACCTAAAAGTTGAGTTTGCTTGGTAACTAAGGTCAAGATCAGGCCACAGCATCAGCAATCAACAGGGAAATAAAACTCAAGTCATTTTGAATGTATTGTCTATAGCCACCAGAGGATAAAAACTGCCAGCTACTGGGCATTCCAGGTTAATTCAGAGGAGCACCTAGCTAAAGAACTAGCTAACAGGCCCTACTGAACTTTCTCCAGAATTCCTGAGTGCAATAATTCATTTTAAGCCACTATCCCACAGAATGGCTGGGCATTCCAGCAGAATCAACATGCATGCTGTTTTATATTAACCATTTTATATGTTAAGTCCAAAAGCCCAGAAATGTATCTATGTAGGATATCTCAGTTTTTCTTAGCAAATAAAGGTTACGGTCAGAGTAAGCTCTATGGTCTCAGCAACGTACCTTAAGATCAAAGTGGGCGATCTGCAGGGAATGCAGGTAGTAAACACCATTCAGAATTTGCTTGAGAAATTCAGTTGCTTCCTCTTCAGTCAGTGATTCCTTCTCAGCTAAGAAGTCAAACAGCTCTCCACCTGCAACACTGAGCATACAGGAGTAGAGGTTAGTGATGACTAGTTTGTTTCACAGTGATCCACGTGCTCTCAGAGACTGCGGACCTGCTCACAGTCAAACAACAGAGTTGTCTTCAGATATGCTGATACTACGAAGCATACAGCCAGAGTTCTCTGAGAATTTCCAGCTAGGAAGTACTTTGGGGTGTGTTTCAGTCCTGGGGCTTGAACTCAGTGCCTGAGAGCTGTCTGTTAGGTTTTGAGATCAAGGCTGGCCCTTGAGCTCACCTACACTTCTGGCTTATAAAAAGTCTCAAGGACTTTCCTGTCCAAGCTGGCTTTGATCTTTGATCCACAGAGCTCAGCCTCCTGAATAGCTAGGACTATAGGCATGAGGCACTGGGGCCCAACTTGGTGCTTTAAAACACTTTCTTAGTGTGCTTTGTTCACAACTAGAGCAACAGAGCAGCACGGAAAAGTTGTCAGGGATTTAAAAACAACAACAAAACAAAACCTCAATAATATATCTTTAAAACATTTTATTGGAGCTGGGAATATGGCCTAGTGGTACAGTGCTTGCCTCGTATACATGAAGCCCTGGGTTCGATTCCTCAGCAATATATATATATGTAATATATGTAATGTAAGTGATATATTACATATATAATATTATATATATAAATATAAAAAGCCAGAGGTGCACAGTGGCTTAAGTGGGAGAGTGCTAGCCTTGAGGAAAAGAAAGTCAGGGACCGTGCTCAGGCCCTGAGTTCAAGCACCAGGACTGGCAAAAAAAAAAAAAAAAAATTAATTTAGGCATACTTAGAGATCTTAATACATAATCAATGCCAACTTCATATGAGACTTATGAAATAAATCATCTTATCCTAATCCAAACCAAGAAAGCTCATAATCTGCATTAAATAAATAAATAAAAATTTTGCGTCACTTTAGTTGTACAAAGTCGTTTCAATTCAGCATGTCATTTTATGGTTGCAATACATCTCGATCAATGACACCTCTTGCATCATTCTCTCGATAATCTCCATTTTAATCATGGTTAAGCCCCATTATACTAGGTAGTCTCATATGGATGTGTTGGTTTGGTATCCCTTTACACATCAACACACACACACATTTGCAAATGTGTTTTATGAAATTCATATGCGGTAATGACATAAGACTGAAATGACCATATTTGGTTGAGGGCTTATTTGTTCTGTTTCCCTAGGCAGAGTGTAAGTCTATACAAGGCAGCTGTCAGACCCCCACCTCTGTGTACCTCCAGATCCGTGCCAGCCAGGTACATAGCAAGCAGTCAATATCTTATCATCTCGTGTGTGAGAGAACAAATTCCCTTACAATCTCCATAGTGGTGATTAATAGCAAATAACAGGAAACTTTTAATAAGAGTTTTTATAAGTTAATCTTTACCAAATTTAACCATACACTCACAACATAATAATTAAGTGCAATTAGGCAGAAAACTTCTACATTCTTTATCTTCCTTCCAGCAAGAGAGTTCCATAAAGATTGTACCTGCTAACTCTATATTTCCTCACAGTAAGAAATCTAGTGTTCATGAGATGAAATAAGAAAGATGAAAGGGAAGATTCACAATTTTAATTTTTGTGCTGATACTGAGCTTTTTCGCTCAAGGCTGGCGCTCTACCATTTGAGCTACATCTCCTCTTATGGCTTTTTGCTGGTTACTTAGAGATAAGTGTCTCACAGACATTCCTGCCGGGGCTGGCTTCAAACCATGATCCTCAGATCTCAGCCTCCTGAGGAGCTAGGATTACACACATGTGCCACCTGTGCCCAGCAAAAGGCAATTTCCTAAGGAAAGCTTCATATCCCACCATCCAAGGAGGGATCTGGCTTAGCTTTCACAAGTTAACATAAACTGGCCTCAGAGCTGCACGGAGATGCGTTGGCAATGCAGATTCCGGGCCTCCCTTCCAAACTGCTGCGTGAGCCCTTCCATGAGTGGAGACTAGGACACAGCACTTCAAACAAGCACCCCCAAAGCTGAGAACTGCTTTCCAAGTGTTAATTCCATGTTCCCTCTCCATGAACTCCCTGTGACTCGCCCAGAAGGTGGTGTGATTCTCCCTGCCCTGAGCCCCTTCCACAAGGGCCTAGCAGAGGCAGGGAGCCCTGACCTGAATGAAACATGGACCTCTTCTCTGGATAGGTCCCAAGGCCTGCGCCCAGCTAGGCAGCCCGAGTGCCCAGGGGACAGTAGAGAGAGACCTGCGGAGTGCATGGACCCCACCCATAGGGTGCCTGCCTCTCCACCTTGCATGCTCAATACTGCTCTGGGGAAACAAAGTCAGCCCTTCTCTCTCCCCTCCTCTACATGAGTCGCCTTACTTAACAATGGGACATTCTCCTGCACTTCATGACTCTGAAGAAACAGGAGGGGAGGGAATCCTTCAAGTATAAAAGAGGACTTAGAAAAGGAAAAAATGGGAGATGGTAAACTAACCCACTCCAAGAAAGTTGTGCCATCCCTGTTTGCGTCTCCACCCCTCCTCTGGAGTGCCCATCATCAGACAAAGAGGCAGTGCTGGGTGCTGGTGTGTCAAGGTTCAAATGTTACTTCTGTTTCCGCAGCAAGCCCAGTGATGCAGAGGTTAGCTTTTCCACTGTACCCGATTTGTCAAAAACAGGACTCCCAAGGCCTTTTCCTATGAGGATGATGAGGACTAAAGATAACAGATGAATGCACAGCACTATCAAGTCTCACAGGAGGTTGAGCTGAGGTCCAAAACTTGGGAACTCAGCTGGGCGCCAGTGGCGCATGCCTAGAAGCCCAGAAGGCTTTTATCTCCAGTGAACCACGAAAAAGCCGGAAGTAGAGCCATGTTGTAAGTGGTAGAAAGTCAGCCTTCAGTGAAAAAGCTAAGGGACAGTGCCCAGGTTCTGCCATCAAGTGCCAGGACTGGCACCAAACAAATAAACAAACCCAACCTTGGAAATTATTGTCACTACACTGGAAGGACACAAGAAGACAACAGGGCCAGCCCCAAGGAAGCTTCAGTGGGAAAGCCCTTTCTGCTCTCCCCTGCTCCTTTAGTTGTCCAGCAGTCCAGGCTAGCCACTGTGCTTACTGGGGAGAAGAGAAAGGAAGGAGAAGAAGGTGGGGGAGGAAATAAAGGGGGATAATCACAGCTTATAGAGCCATCCTGGGGTACCAGCACATGTAGAAGTCCTTGGTGCTGGGCAAACACTGCCGTGTTTTTACCTATGTGGCTTCAAACAATAACAGCAGTGGTATGGTGGGATGTCTAGCAACAGGCTCTGTGAGGTTAGGGTGGAGCAAAGCCCATTTCCAAAGTATCCTGTTCCCCATGATCATTTTAAGTTACTCATATGGTGTCAGTGCCTGGAGCAGAGAGGGAGGTATACAAACCGCTCTGTGTCCTGGACCAGGGGCTCTGGCCCAGCCCTGCCCCCTGTGGTGCTCTGTATTCTCCAAAGATGACAAAATGGAATCTCATCCTTGGACTCTTCTACATTTAGATCTTGCCATGCTCACCCAAGACGAGAGGTCTATGGCTGGACTCTATGATGTGGATAAACCCTGTGACTGCTCTGGTCCAACAGGATGCCTCGGAAATGACTGTGCCTCCTCTGGAATGGCCCGTCACAGGCTAGACAGCCTCCACATCCTTCTCCCTGAAGGTCTCATGTAAGACCTAAGTGATATCATCCCAAACTACATTAAAAGAACTAATTGCTCTGAAGGATCATCCTGCTTCCTCCCTACATATATACTCATCCTCCTTCCTCCTTATCTATGTGCTCATCCGATTTCCTCTCTCTCTCTCTATTCCTCCTCTTCCTTCCTGCATACATATGTGTATGTGTGTGAGAGAGAGAGAGTGTGTGTGTGTATGTATTCCTTTCTACTATATACTCACCTTCATTCCTATATACATACCTATCCTTATCCTCCCTCCTTCTTCCCTACATATACTCTTCTCCTCCTGGTCCCTTTCATTAAAGAGCTAGGGATAGCTCGGCAGATTGCCCTCAAAGAAAGCCCTAAATTTTACATGTTATTTTATTTAGACTCACTGTCAAGAGGTAGTTGGGTGCCACCTCACTCCTTCGCCTGGAGGTACTAAGTTATGTTCAAAGTAGAAACCATCTCAAAATGCTTGGAGAAATTATTTCTGCCTTGAGGACAGACTCTGATACACTTTTCCATCCTATTTTTCCTGACCTAAATTGAAGATAATTGTCTAACAGGGCACAGATAAGTCATTCATTCACAGGAGATTCCAAAAGCACAACTTGGCTGAATGCAGTGGCTTCTGTCTGTAATCCCAGATATTCTTGAGGCATAGATTGGAAAGATCATGACTGAGGCCAACCTAGATAACAAGTTGGTGAGGCCCTCATTTTAACCAATAAGCTAGACATCTTGGTGTGTGAGGATTGTGGTCCTAGCCTGCCCCTGGGCAACAATATACTATCCAATTTTAAAAAAAATTATGATGTGACTAGCGATGTGGCTCAAACAAGTGCTTAAACTCTTGCCTACCAAGCACAAAGCCTTGAATTCAAACTTTAGATCTGCCAGAGATAGAAAGAAAAACATTAGTGGATACTAGTTACTTCCCCTTTCATTTCTTCCAGCTTTTCCTGAGTTGCTTTAGTCATTTATAATATTTTGTTAGCAACCTGTGGAAAGTTATGACTGACTTGAGTTGTATTGGACCACTCCGTTGCACTGGCACAACACACACATGATTCATGCTGAATTTTTAATGCTGAGAACCTCACAACTCACAATCCCGAATTTTTTTTTTTTTTGATGGCCCAGGAGTTTGAACTCAAGGCCATATACTCTCACTTGGCTTGCTCATGGATTTCACCACATGAGCCATTTTTCCAGTGACTATTGGAGATGGAGTCTTGCACACTTTTCTGCCTACGCTGGCTTAGAACCACAGTCTTCCAGATCTCATCCACCTGCGCAACCTGGATTCCAGGCATGAACCATCAACACCTGGTTTGTGCTCTTATTTGGAAGTAAGGTCTTTGTAAATATAATTGTGTTAAAAATAGGTTGTAACAGTGGCCTCGAGATGACAGCACAATGGATTGCTAATATAGAATCAAGATCCCTGGTGGTCCAGAATCAAGTCCTGCCATGTTTTGGACAATTCTTTTTTTTTTTTTTTTTTTTTTGCCAGTCCTGGGCCTTGGACTCAGGGCCTGAGCACTGTCCCTGGCTTCTTTTTGCTCAAGGCTAGCACTCTGCCACTTGAGCCGCAGCGCCACTTCTGGCCATTTTCTGTGTATGTGGTGCTGGGGAATCGAACCCAGGGCTTCATGTATACGAGGCAAGCGCTCTTGCCAGTAGGCCATATCCCCAGCCCGACAATTCTTACTAAGAGTCAGGCAACAACAATAATTGGAGGACTTTAAAAGATGTGTTTTCTTGAGCCCACTTTTTGTTTATCCAGTTTGTTTTGTATATTGTAAGGTGTACTACTCAGGTTCTGCATGTTTACCTTTGAGGAAAGTTCTGTTGGTAGTAAAAGGTTCTGTGGGTAGTTTTTAGCTCTTGGTGAAACAGCAATTGCTTATTAACATGCATTTCACACAAACTCCATGTTAATGTGAACTTGCTTTGAAAGCTGCAGCCCAGATCATTCATATCTGCTTCCATCAATTTTCCTTCTTTTAAGCAAAATAGAGAATTTGTGACGACAAAAAAATAGAAGTACTAAGGTTCTCACCGATTTCCTTGTTAAAATTTGCTCAACAACAACCACGTGAGCACTTGTTTTGGTTCTGAACACAAAGTGAAAGTGGTGGTGTGGGAAAACATTAAGTCACTGTCTACCTTCTCAGATGTGAAGGACTGAATAGGAGAGGTGTTATCATGCCATGCCTATCATCTCCCAAAACCTCTGCTGAAATAATATTGTTTCAATTATTTTGGCTGATGACTGACCAAAGATTTTATAAGCCGAAATTCATACCCAAGGTATCTATCTGCCAGCCTGCATTGTTGTAAAGGAAAATGACGACATGAAATGAAGGATGAGTATATATGTAGGGAGGAGGAAAAGGAATATGTGTGTGTGTGTTTGTGTGTGTGTTTGTGTGAAGAAGGAAGAGGAGTATACGTGTAATGAGGATAGAAACGGATTAAGTACATACGTAGGAAGGAAAGAGGATGAGTATGTACACAGGAAGGAAGAGGGATGAGTATATATGTGGGGAGGAAGAGGGATGAGTATATATGCAAGAATGAAGGGGAATGAGAATATGTGCAGGAAGGAAAAGGGGATGAGCATATGTGCAAGAAGGAAGTATACATACACGGCAAGTATATTTGTGGGAAGGAAGGAAAGGGGATGAGAATATACACAGAGGGCCTTCAGAGCACCAGTGACAAGTTGTGGCACTGTAGGATTGAGGATCCCCTAATCATCCTGATGTTTGAATAATTAGATCCCAGGAAAAGCCACCATACAAAGAAAATCAAGAATATGATATTTGAAGCAAAGCCAGGGAAATGAAGAAAATGAGAAGGTTAACCAGTTCCTTTTTCTCCCAGTCTTGACTGGGTGCTGACACTTTGTGGACCTGGTCCCTAACTCTAGGACCTTCAACTTGTTCTTAGTTCTTATGCTGGTCAGGAAACTGTGGAGCTGAGTTGCATGTGAAGATGGAACAGGGAATGAAGTAATCAGGGCTAGGGAAGGGCAAGCTTGATTTCTGTTGGCTGAGGCTAAGAAATAGATCCTATTCATCATGATGGACGTTCCACTCATCCACCTCCATACTTTGTGGGAGCAGACTGCAGTCAGTAGGAGGTGGAAACTGAAATGGAGAAGTATGTGCAAGTGTGTGTTGAGAAGTGAATTTACAACAAAATTGGAAAGAAGGGAACAGGAGGAGTCAGGATAAGGCAAGTTGTGTTGAGGCTCAAGATCAGCTCCAACACCACCAACGAGGCTTTGGAGACAGAACCACCCCTGAGAACCATGTCTGGTTGGGCTGAAGATTACAAGTTGGCAAATTACTCCCCACCAGTCAAATTCAGGCTGCTGCCTATTTTTGTTATAAAGTTTTATTAAAACAGGCTCATCTAGTCATTTGTGTTCTGTGTGTGGTTGCTTTCACATGCTATTGGCACGGTTGAATAGTTGCCATAGTGATGGCAGCAGCCTACAAAGCAGACAGTATTTCATAGCTAAGCATTAATAGAAGTTTGCTGGTCCTGATGCCATGTCCAGCATTGGGTAGCCACTGGACATGGCTTTCTGAAGTAGGGCTTCATCTTGCTCCCAGACACCCACGACACCAGCTTGCTCACACCTATAATCCCAACTGATGAACAGGCTGAGATCTTAGGGTCAAGGTCTAAAGCCTTGCCAGTCATACACATCTGATAAACAGCTCCAGAAAAAAGCCAGAAGTGGTAGTAGGGTTAAAGTAGTAGAGCACCAGCTTTGAACAACAAAACCAAAAACAACAAAACAAAACAACCAAAGAGTTCAATGCACTAACTTCAAGTCCCAGTACCAGCATCACAAACAATAAAATAAAAAATGAAAAACCAAACAAAATTCCCCAAACCAAAACCTAGAGACTCTTCTATCCATCTACTCTCCTTCTCAATGCAGGCCCTCCTCATTTAAATCTGCCCCAAAGCACACGTACACACTCTGCTAGCTAAAGGTAGGACATATCTGACATGCATGGACATTTTGTGTTAAAACTTGTGGGACATGGTTCCTTAACTAACTAGAACTCGTTATGTTAGATGGTAGGTCTTAGCGATGTGGGAGGAAAAACACCTCTTTGTGCATCATGTATATCTGGCATGTAGTAAGGGTGATAATATTATAAATGTGGTGAATAGCCCTCCAGAACATTTCTGTATGTAGCCACTGTTTACATTCACCATCCAGTTTTTCCCTATTTGATTGTCACTGACTTAAATTTTAATTGTGTTTGCTGTACATTCTAGATATCAAACTTTGAATCTAATTCTCCAAATGTTTTCCTCTCCATCGGTCACATGGCTTTTAGCTTTGCTTAAAGTGACATTTTGATGAACAGAATTTTAAATATGGATGCAAACAGGGAAAGAAATGTTGGCAAGCCCAATGTAAGAACCCAGTGTTTACATTGGAGAGGGTGGCTGATGTCTGTAAGGACAGTTATTTGGGAGGCAGAGATGAGAGATCACAGTCTGAAGCTAATCTTTTTGCAGCAATGCAGGTTTTTCTAAGTGAAATGTGAGGAAATAAAATAACAGGTGAATGTCTACAGCTGGGTAGTCCAGGGTGAGGTACGTAATATTCCTGTGCTTGTGTGGATATTAATACTTGGCTGCTCAGGAGTTTGGGAGATAGAATTTCACATTTTTCTTTTTCTAATACTGTTTTCCTTCTCCAAGTCCTGGCATGTCTCTATTGGAATCAACTGAGAGCAGGATTGCATACTACTGAGCCCCCAGACTTATCAGAGTGAAAAGCTGCTGCTCCCAAGAGGTGATACACATGTCTTTCCAGCCCTATACATAGTGACATCATACTGAGTGCTGGGAATGGCCCATGAGGGACCATGGGTACCATGGAAATAGTCAAACATTACAAACCAAGGCCTCTTTCCCTTGGTGAGCAGGTTCTTAAACACAAGCAGACCCACAGGGGCCGCAGCATCAGCCTGCAGAGCTGTGGGTCTTACAAATGGACAGCTCTAGTTGAGAAATTATGTCTTTTATGAACCCGAATTCCACCACTGTAACACTGTTGTGACTGTGCTTCTAGAACAGAAGTCAAAATTTTTCTGTATGCGAGTTGCAACTACTTGACTCTGTTATACGTCCTTCTTTGATTCTCATCAACCATTTTCAAATGCAAGGATTTTTTTTTCTTGAGGACTACATGTAGAAACGTGGCAGGCTTTGACCGCCAGCTGTCACATGTCAACTGCTCAATAACAACACAGTGTAGAACATAAGCCAATCTGTGACCATCATCTGGCCAGAATTGCTTGTAAAATCAAGTCTAGATACAAGTGAAGTGATTTAGGAATTTTCTAGAATTACCTTCACTGGGTCTATGATACTGTGGTGGGCTTTCATGTCCCAAGCCCAATCAATTGTAGGAAAAAGATACAGAAACCTGGACTGACTTGAGTCACGTGCTCTAGCAAACTCAGGTGTTGCATAGTACCTCATAGAAAGTAGTGCAGCAGAGGGGACCCATCTACTTGTGGCTCTGTGGTCCTTTCTGGGACTCCAGTGGAATAAAGACAGCTGAAATTTTTTACATTACCCCTTGAGAGCTGTAGTCTCTTTCTCCTCACCTTGAATCTAACAGGTTCTTTCTGCTTGGCCAAGAGAAGGCAGAGAAGTAATGCCGGATCACCATCCAGGGCCAAGCTTTAAGAGCCTAGTCGCTTCCTTGGCCTCTTATGCAGTTACTTGCCATGGGAGCCCAGCTGCTATGCCATAGGAGAGACTGTATGGCATGGCACAGAGTAAGTGGGACCATCATTCCTGATTCAGTCCCACTGGACAGCACCACTATCCCACTGTCTGTGGGGAGAAGAGGATCTCAGGAGGGATCCCCTGTTATGACTTAAATATGAAATATCCCCTCTGTGTGCTTGGGCCTTGGTCACCTGCTAGTGATGCTATTTTGGATGGTTTTGAACACTGTAGGAGGTGGGTCTTCCTGGAGGAAGTCAGTTGCTGGGGTTGGGTCCTGGGTTGTTTATTGATCCTAGTCCGTCCCTGGAAGCCAGGAGATAAACTGCTCTGTTTGACTCTAACCTCTCTGTACATCAGTTTGATAATAAAAATTTGAGGAAAAAAAATAAAAATAAACTGCTCTGTTTGGCCACATTCCATCAGCTGTCATGCTGTTCTACCCAAGTAAATGAAGCAAAGCAACCAGGGATTGAACCCTCTGAAATCAAATCTTTTAAAACAAATTGTTCCAGTTGTTTCTGTCAAGTACTTGATCACAGCAATGATGCAAGTAATTAATTCTTTGATTAAACTCCTAAGCTACAGGGAACATTCACCGTGAAGTACCAGTTACGTGTGAGGCCATCAGACAGCTGCACCAGCTGGACATGCAAAGGGGACAGGTACACTGTCCCTTGGGCTGTGAGCCCCAGCCAATCTGCAGGGTCCTCCTCCAAATCAATGGCAGTTGCCACTTTAAATCATAGAAGCCTTGGGAAGGTTCATTATGCATCAACAGAAGCTCAGAACTCTCTCCTTGGGTTGTTTCTGAGGGATTAAATGACTCGATGTATACAATGTGCTTAGTTCAATGTCTGACACAAAAAAAGTGCTCAGTGATTATTCAGGAAAAAAAAATGAAGCTGTGTGAGAGTCTCTCCAGGGACAGAGGAAAAATGTGACCCATTATCTAGGGGTTTTGTGCTTCGGGCTAAGCTTTCTAAAGAAGCTGGAGTTCATGACTTCCTCATTAAATGAGATGAGAAAAGACTGTATTAACACATGGCACACCACCTAACTTTCTCTCAGGGATATAATGGCTTGTTCCCTGTCAAAATACCTTCCTTTTTCACGCCTAGAAATTTTCATGCGAGTGTGTAACTTAGTGAGGTAACCTGAGAGGATGGGTGGGGCTAGAAGAGATGGAGGAGAACGATGGAAGGGGTGACATTGGTGAAGATTCATTGTACTCATACACTGACATGTTGAACTGAAACCCCTTTGTACAACTACATAAAATAATAAAAAAATAATAATAGTTTTAAAGATTCTTAACCTCTCTACACTTCTTCTCCTAACCCACTCTCTTCCCACCAGGTCTTCAACCTCTTCAACAAATAGCAACAAACAATATTGTTTCAGTTCATTTAAATTCATATTGATATGGGATCTCAAAAGATTACAGTTATTAGTGACTTGAGCCGCACATGTGTGCGTGTGTACACACAAACACACACACAAAGAAACAACCCTTAAATTTTTGGGTTGCCTGCTACATGCCTGGAGACTAAACCAAGTATAGCAAGAGAAATGGTCCTGTACTGAAGTTTGAACTCGGATCCTTGAGCATGCTGGGAGATGTTCTCCTCTAGAGATCTATCCCCAGCCCTTTGCTCCATTGGTTATTTTGAGACAGAGGCTCACATTTTACCCAGGTCCATGCTGGGATCATGATCTTCTTACTTTAAGCACACATGACCATGTACAGCTTCGTCTAAGAAGTCTTTTTGACTTAGGCTGGTCCAGAACAAAGATCCCAAATTCCTGAGTAGGTAGAACTACAGATATGAGCCACTATGCCAGGCTAGGAAGATTACACAAACACACACACACACACACACACACACACACACACACAGTACAGTTTAGAAATAATTTGTGCTCTTCAAAAGATCCTTGACCTTAAGAATTGTGTCTTTGATGGTCAAAAAGCGGTCATGAAGCAGCATTTGAGTTTGGCCTCTGTGGGAAAATGAAGATTTTTAAAGAAATTACTTTCATTCATGAATGCAAAAGCAGAATCATGACTTTCTTTCAGCAGCTAAGAAGGGGATAGAATGCCAGATGGGAGAGAAGAAAATGCATCCTGATTTATCGGCACCAGCAGACGCCACCCCATATGGGCCAGGCTATGTTGCTGAGAGTTAAGAGCTGGTAGTCATTGCTGTCACAGCACAGTCAGTGCCTGTGTGTTCACGTCCCAGCAGTTCCCTGAAAGGATCAGCCCAACTTCCAACTGAAAGGATGGCAAGATCACGTTCAGAGACAAATGATCAAGGGGCAGTTTGCAGAGGTAGATTTCAAAAAGAAAGCTACAGTTCTCAGCTAGACCGCACACATACACACTTACACACACACACAGAGTAATATACACATATACATACGCATGTTTATATATTTATTTACTTATTTATATTTGCACCAATACTGGAGCTTGAACTCAAGGCCTGGGTGCTTACCCTTGCTTGGCTTTGATGCTCAAGGCTGGCACTCTACCACTAGAGCCACACTTCCACTTCCAGGTTTTTGCTGGTTAATTTGAGATGAATCATGGATTATCCTGCTTAAGCTGTCTTTGAACCTCTACCCTCAGATCTCACCCTCCTGAGTAGCTAGGATTACAGGTGTGAGCCGGTAGCGCCTAATTTCAAAAGCATATGCAATATTATGAGGCATTTATAAAACAAAGCAAGAAACCATGAACAGTTTTTACTTTTCTTCCTCTTTCAGGAAACTGGTTCTACCTTCCCGCTACCTATAAATGAGATCAAAAGGACTGTCAACCTGGAGAATAACCTTTGTGTTCACAGATGATCTGTGAGAGGGAAGTCTCTGTGGAAGCAAGGCATGAAGGCTGTGCTGTGATTTATCCAGGCTTGCTGCTCAGGTACATGACACATCACACCCTGCAGGAGGACATGTGGGTGGCTGTCACACCTCCCATGGACTCATATAAACCAGGGGCCTCCCTCCCCTGGCCCTGAGTTTGTCCTCATTTTCATTTCCATAGGAGGTTGGAGAAGAGAGAGGATTGGGGGGTGTGACTATGTCAACAACTGCTTCCAGCTCAAAGAAATAAAGATAATGGAGGGCAATGAGGAAAAGAGGACAAGCTAGCACAAAGGAAAACCTGTGCCTGCCAGCTCAGTGTCCTCAAATCATTTCCACAACACCACAGGATGCTCTGGAGAGTGCTCTGGGCCTTCACCTGGGCGCCAGTGGCTGATGCCTGCCATCCTAGCTACTCAGGAGGAAGAGATCTGAGAACCACAATTAGAAGCCAGCTCAGGCAGACAAACCTGAAAGGCTTTTATCTGCAATTAATCCATCAAAACAAAACAAAGCACAACACAGAAGTGAAGATGTGGTTCAAGTGGTAGAACATCAGCTAGGATCTACGCCCAAAAACAGGAGAAAAAGAAAAAGAAGAAAGGGGAGCATGGGGAGGAAAGGGGGCCTGATGCAGGGATTCGGGAGCTGGGTGGACATGTAGCAAGTCTCATATTACTGCTTAGACTGGTGAGGAGTCTTGGAACTGGAGTCACCCAAACCTCAGTTTTAATGGGGCGGGGGGGGGGGGGCAGGGAAGAGGTGAGACTGGGTCCAAGGTACCTACTACCTATTGGTGACACTATGAACAAATTCAAATGAGGGAAAAAAACAACAACAGATGTCAGCATGCACCTCAGGGCCCCTAGACCCTTAGCTACCCCACTTGGTAGTGCAGCATGGGTTTAAAACCTGGCACCTGAGGCTGGGGCTCCCCTTCACATCAGCCTGCAGAGGACTGCAGGCAGCTTAGTGCTTTACATTTCAAGAAACATAACTCTAAAGAAGATTCAGAAAATGTCACACTGGTTGCTGGTAGTGCAAAGGGCCCACAGAGGCCTTGGGTCTGATGATCAGCACAAAAGGGAAAAAGGAGGGGCTGGCAATGTGGCTTAGTAGTAGAGTACTTGCCTAGCATGCATGAAGCCCTGGGTTCTATTCCTTAGTACCACATAAACAGAAAAGCTGGAAATGGTGCTGTGGCTCAAGTGGTAGAGTGCTAGCCTTGAGCAAAAGAAACTCAGGGACAGTGCCCAGGCCCTGAGTTCAAGCTCCAGCCCCAGGACTGGCAGAAAAAAAAGGAGGAAGGGGGAGGAGGCCAATATACAGAGGGGAAAAAAGGGAGGGAAGGAAGGAAGAAGAACAGGGGGGAAGGAGTGAGGGAGGAAGGGAAAAAGGACAGAGAGGGAAGAGGAAAAGAAAAGCGAAGAGGAGGGGAAGAGAGGGGAAGGAAGTTCGATCAACAATGAAGGTGATGCACCATGAGAATGACAATGAAAGACTGCTGTTTGGGAAGGCTACCAGATGCAGAAATGCTCACTACAGTTGGCCCCAAGAAAGAATGGACTCTTTAGTTGATTCAGGTAGGAAGCTTACTAGGAAAGATATGGCCCTCTCTGATGGACATTCCTGAGCTCGGTGGTTGAGTCTGACAGCTGGGTTACCATGGATGTGGTGCACGTTGCAGAGCTACAGGTTGGAGCTCTGCATGGGATCCTTCAAGATCTTGAAGATCAGCATGCTCTGGTGATTCCAACCACAGCACACTGTATCAATGATAGAAACTGGGAGGGGAGCATTCCTTAGATACTGTGGTGGGGGGAAGAAGAATGGGGGATAGAAAAGGAGCTCAAGCACAAGCTATAGATCCATCTCTCACTTGTTTCAAGCAGTATTTATTTGTTGGTATTGGGGTCTGAACTCAGGGAATGGGCACTGTCCCTTGGCTTTTTCTCTCAAGGTAGGTGCCCTACCACTTGAGCCACAGCTGCACTTCCAGCTTTTTGGTGGCTATAGGAAATAAGATTCTCATTCCTGCCCAGGATTGGCTTTGAATCATGATCCTCAGATCTCAGCCTCTTGAATATCTAAGATTCCAGCCATAGGCACTCAGGTGGTCCATGCAGGCTTCTTGAACTAAATAAAGTACTACTCTACCAAGGGAAATAAGAAACACAAACAAGCAGAAGGGCCACAGCAGATGCCAAGCCCACTTGTACTTTAAATGGTTTCAGCCCAAGCTGTGGAGACCCAGAGGAATAATTAGACCAATCGAAAGTGGGGCAAACGGAAAGCTGGGGCAGCCAGACATCTCTTTAGGCTGAGTAGTAATAACTGGCGCTAGAACAAAAGGCTAGTGGGCAGTTAACCAAACGAAGCCAGTCATAGGTGGAGGTTTATTCCAAAATCAATCTATCTTGTCTAGCTGGAAACAAGGGGAGGCAATTATCCAGGAGGAACCCAGAGCTGCAGCTCCGCCTCCTCCTCTCCCACTGGGTAATTCTCCCCACCAATCCAGTGAAAAGAGCTCAAAGGAAAGCTGCTGATTATTGTTAATGATCTGGAATCCTGGATGAAAGACCCCTCACTGGCCCATTAGATGGAGGCACAGCTATCAGAAGTGATCTGGCCCTTGTTGTTCCATAGCCACCTGAGATGTGGAGAGATGCAGATTCAGTGGGCATAGCCTCCTTGACCTCAGCTTGACAATGTCACAGCAGAGGGGGAGAAAAAAAAAGAGATGGGTAATTTTTAAAGATAGGGAAAGCTAAGATGGCTAAAATTCACTAACAGGGGTCATCACTCTCTCTAGGTCCCTCTGTGTCCCTCTCTTGAACTTGGTCACTCTTTTTCATTCAAGGCTGGCATTCTACCACTTGAGGCACAGCTCCAACTCAGCTTTTTTGCTGGTTAATTGAAGATAAAAGCCTCGTCAGTATCTCATGAACTCTTACCCGGCCTGGCTTTGAACTATAATACTCAGATCTCAACCTTCTGAGTAGCTAGAATTACAGGCATGAGCTACTATGCTAGATGGAATTTAGCACTTGACAGAAGAAAGAGAATTAAGGATGAAAATGGGGCTTCCAGAGGACACCTAAGTAAAAGGAAAGAAGGGATGTAGCCTGTGACCCTGCTGTGCTGAAACAGTGGAGTTGAGAGCAGCCAGCCACCCCCAACCAGAGGTGTCTCCTTGTGGAAGACTGACATGAGGAATGGAGTTCCATTCCAGCACAGTCCATTTGGAACCAGGAGGCCCATGGGGCTGGGGCACTGAGAAGGCTACAACAGACAAAGGGACGTTGAACTGTCTAAGGAACTTACCTCATCTTCTTCCATTCCTTCATTGTGTGTTTACTAATTTTTCTGCATGCCAATCAGCAGCTTAAACTTTGCCATCTCTAACCTTTCCTGTCACTGGCATACAACATGTTAACGGTCCACTGACAAGAGGCTTCCCCTCCTCTCCCTTGGAATCCCATCCCATACATTCAGCACAGACATAGGATCCCAACACATTGTGGCTGAAGAAGACATTAGCTAAGCAATGAACTACCTTGTTCTCATAGAAGAGGACTACTTGAAACACGTCACAAACAATGCAGGGCCTCCTGAATGAACCAATGCCTTTCTTTGGCTTTCTTTCTCTCCTCAGCCCCAGGGTCCTAAATCTACAAAGGCCACCTATTAGAGCCCTCTCCTACCTCCAGTCTGGAGGATTGACTTAAACTTCAGCCATTGACCATGGGGCAGGCATACCCCCTTCTAGATGCTAGGCCTGGAAAGACAAATCAGTAAAACAGAAATGCCTGCCCCTAGAGCCCCATTACAGGATAAAGACACACAGACATGTGTGAATGAGGACAGTTAAGTGCTATGATCAGTACACTTTTAAAAGGTGGCAGGAAAGTAATTAAATCTTATTGAGTAGGCAGAAAACCAAAGAAAGGGAGTGACATGAGCTGGGCTTTGGTGGATGAGTAGGAGTTCTCTAGCAAGAGAAAGTACAATCTGAGAATGGCAGAAGGTTCTCTAGAGAAGAAGCATCAAAGGCAGAATGGAAATGAGGGAGGAAGCAATAATGGGTATAAGGATGGCTGAGGGCATAAGGTCAAAGAGTCCATGGGCTCCATTTGGTAAGCAGAGAGCAATCACAGAAATTTTTTTAACAAGATGTTCCGAGTTTATAATTCATTGCGTTTTAGTATTTTACAGAGTTATGTAACCATCGCCACAATCTAATTTTAGAACATTTGCTTTGGTTCTAGAACAAACAGTGGCGATTAGTAGCTACTCTTCCTGGTCCTCTCCTACATTCCACCCCTACAGACGCCCCTATAATGGACAATTCAACCAGTAAAATCCTATACTATATGATCAGTTGAGACTGGCTTCCTGTACTTTACAAAGTATTTTCAAGGTTAATCCATGTTGTTGCAAGTGTGTTCATTTTTTGAGTCGAGATAAATTTTCATTTTTCTTAGAATGGAAATGCAGCATCAGAAAGTAACTATTATATTTAACATTTTGTGGAACAACCAAACTGTTTTCCAAAATGGTTGCGCTATGCCTGAGGGGTCCTGCTTCCCCATAGCCTCCTCAATACTTCATAGTGTCTGTCCTTTTATTACAGTGGTCCTGGTGGATACGAAGTGGCATCTCTGTCGTTTTGTGTTGTGAATTCCTATTGATGAATGATATTAAACATCATTTCATGTCTTTACTCTCCCTCCAATCATGCTGAGGATTGAACCAGGGTCTTGCATGTAGTAAGTAATGAGGAGATGTTAGGCCTTCGGGACTAGGTAAAAGATGGCTGCCATCTTGGGGGTACATGAGAGGAATGACTCATCAAGTTCCAAGAGAAAATGAAGCCAAACCCTAGGAATATCAGTGAGCAGAGTTTATGTGCAAAAAGAAAGCCATATTCCAAGTACTCTGTGTCCTTATATATCAAAGATCTTTTAGCAAAAGGAGTAGCTAGGTAGTAATAAATCAAGAGGTGACTTGGGTAAGAGAGAAATGAGAGAATGGTAATATAATTCAGGGAAGAGTTAAAGAGTTCCTGGGCTAGAATAGAAGTGTTAGAATAGTAATGAAGATAAGAGTGAAGACAGGTGCTAGTTGCTTGTGACTACAGTCCCTAGTTACTTAGGAGGCTGAGATCTAAGGATCCTGGTTCAAAGCCAGCCTGGGCAAGAAAGTCATGAAAGTGGAGTTGTAGCTCAAGTGGTAGAGCACTAACCTTAAGCAAGAAAGCTGCAGAACAGCACTATAGCCCAGGACTGGCACCCCCACCCAAAAAAAAACAAAACAAAGAAAGCCGTGAGAGAGATCTGGATGCTCTTTCAGAGGAGGAACCACTGAACTTAATAAAAGACTGGATGTGGGACACCATAGAGAATAGTGGCGAAGAGGCATCGAGGACAAAGTTCCCCAAAGTGTCTAGCCTGAAGAACCAGAAAGATGGTGATGCTATGTTAAGCTAGGGACGAAAGGGGCCCCAGGATGGAGCCAGGAGTTCACTGTAGGCCATGTCAACACTGAGGTGCCTGGGAGACAAACCTAGGTGCAGAGTTGAGTGGGCCCCTAGAGAACTACTGTGGGCTCCAGAGCAAGCTAGAGATACAGCTTTAGGGATCAGAAACAATCCAGGAGCAACTGTTGATTCTCAGAGACTGTAAACACACTAAGGAATTTGCACCATATGTTAGGAAGCTTAAACAGAGGTTCTGTCATGGCTGTGATAGGAAAAAGGAGATTAAACTGATCTGAAGAGGAAGTAAGAGAGTCTGGGTAAAAAGGAAGCTGGTATAGAGTGCATCCTATCTCCATGGACATCCTCCCTCCACATTCATTGTATACAGGGATGTCAGGAGTATCAAGGAGGCTTCCTTGGGGCTGGGAATATGGCCTAGTGGCAAGAGTGCTTGCCTTGTATACATGAAGCCCTGGGTTCAATTCCCCAGCACCACATATATAGAAAATGGCCAGAAGTGGCGCTGTGGCTCAAGTGGCAGAGTGTTAGCCTTGAGCAAAGAGAAGCCAGGGACAGTGCTCAGGCCCTGAGTCCAAGCCCAGGGACAGGCAACAACAACAAAAAAAAAGGTGGCTTCCTTCCCTTCAGATATGACCTTACCCGTAAGGGACAGAGAGGAGGCAGGCTGAGAGGAACTATTCAGCTAGGTGAGGTCTCCTGGCAGTGGAAGGTACTACTTGCCAAAAGGCCAAGACTTCCTCCAGCTCTTTCCCTCTGAAGCAATGGAAAACAGGTGGGAAAAGAGAAATGGAAAACAGGTGAGATAAGATAAATGGAAAACAGGCCTCCAAGGAAACATTCAATCTTTTGAAGAGTATGTGAGAGGTGCAGTTTGGAAAAAGAAGGCACCAGAGAAGATGCCCTCTTAACCACTCAGTGACAAATAATACACTGCTCAAGAGGCATTTCACTGGGTGACAGAGGTACCATGAAGTTTGGGTTGTAACTATTTAGCCAGAGCATCAGGATTAAAGTGTTCATGGAACTAGCAAGCCAACTTGAAACCCGAAAGAGAACATTTTCTACCTAATTCTCTACCTTTGGACAACCACATCTGGGTCTAGGGAAGCTGTTCATAGACACTGAATCAGGGGGTTGCCAGTCATTAACTCTTAGCTTGGTTTGTCAAGTAGAAATCACTGAAGAAAAGCAAAGTAGAGTCAGTCCTGTTCCTTCCTTGCTGTGCCATGGCTGAGTTCTTCTACCAAGGGTTCAGCTCAGGTCCGTTCTTCTGTCCTGTCCTGTCCTATTCTGTCCCATCCCATCCTATCCCACTGTATCCAGGGTCCTCAAAGCACCCATCCTAACCTTGCACATTGTAGGATGGAGACAGCTCTAGGCCTTTGTACGTTCTGTTCTCTCTCACTTATCATGTCCTCTGAACTCCGCACATACTTTTGGTAACCATCTTTCTGCATATGAATATTGCTTCCTGGATCTAGATCCAAACTCTCAAGTTCAAATGAAAAATAACCCAGTTTTGGCCACAGTCAAGTGAGTAAAGATCATCTCGCAAGGAACATTTTCTCTCTGATTGTGAACTTCCTGATTTTGAAGACAAACACAATCGTTTCACATCAAGCCACCCCAGCTCTATTTGGACCTGACACATACTTAGTGGGCCGAACATAGAACTGTGGATTCTAAAGACTAAGAAGAGGGCTGGGAATATGGCCTAGTGGCAAGAGTGCTTGCCTCGTATACATGAAGCCCTGGGTTCAATTCCCCAGCACCACATATACAGAAAATGGCCAGAAGTGGCACTGTGGCTCAAGTGGTTGAGTGCTACCCTTGAACAAAAAGAAGCCAGGGACAGTGCTGAGGCCCTGAGTCCAAGCCCCAGGACTGGCAAAAAAAAAATAATAATAATAATAAAATAAAATAAATAATAATAATAAATAAAATTAAATTACAAAATAAAGACTAAGAAGGCCTGGACCTCAATGAGGACAAGTATGCACAGGAACCTGTAACACCACCAAGCCAAACACATTTCTACCCTCACTCAACTTTGGGGAAATGCTAAGGAATGGCTCTAAGGGAACATAGCTGTAAGAAAACCAGAGCTAGAGAAACGAATGAAAAGGAAGGAGCCCTTAGAATCTAGGTTGGGTTGTATCTGACTGAGCTTCTTAGTCATTCTTTGAAATCTAGAGGGGAGAGCATGGAGTGGAAGGCCACCAGGCTGTGCAAGTCACCACTTGTGGAGGCAAAGAGGCAAAGGGTAGAAGTGACTCACCAGCGCATGACAGTGGTATATGCAGGCTTAGATGTGCACTATTTCAGGGCTTGGAAAATTCAAGCAAAAGAATTCCCTCCCAAACAAGCTATAACTGTGAGGGAACTGTACTTCCCCCACCCCTGTGGTCTGTCTGGATTGTATGAGTGCAGCTTTTCTTGGGGTGAGGAGTTGATAGCATGCATACAAGGATTCAATGAGATAACATAAGTGGGGGCTGCCCCAAAGCAGCAAAACTAGGGGGTGGATTTCTTGGCATTGAATGATAGGATGGCATAGTACATTTCATGATGGTCCTGCCCAGTTGAAATCACCTTAAAAAGGCATTACTGTGAGGCCCTGTGTTCATCACAAATGGGGATAAGGGTGGGGACACAAAGATGTAAGAAGCTGCGATGAACAAGGGATGAGGTAAAGTGAGGCTGAGGCTGAGCTCTTTGGGTCACTCTGTTCCTATTTCCTTCCCGATGCCCACAAAGCACAAAGACACACCGAGACTTCTTCAACACCTTCTTTCCTGGCCCATCTGGTCACTCTTCCCCTGAGTTGCAGCCAACTCTTTTTGACATTTGGACTACCATTTGTATTCTCAGAGCTAATTTCAAAGGCTCCTCTGGCTCTCACTTGAGGAATCTGGCTTCTTGTTTATCTCTTCTTAAGCAAGAGCAAAGAAGGAAAGTGCATTTGGCAACAGTCTCAACCTTTCCAACAGAATTAAATCAAAGAAAATAGGTGATTTTCTACTCAGGCATTCTCTTCAGTAACAAACTCTGTGTGTCTTCATCCCATGCTCTTTCTTGCCAATTCAGATGAAAAGTGTTTCTTTCCTTCAAATTATGAAATCGGTATTTTCACTGGCTTAGGTGAATTAGTTGATTTCTGGACAGTCAAGAAAAGTTGAGACAATGGCACTCTGAAAGTAAAACCACAGATGGCATCTGTGCATTCACAAATGTATAGTGTATAGGATATATTCATATTTTAATATCTGATGCAGTGGTTTCTGCATTGTACATAGCAGCAACAGTGACTACTGGGAATCTCTCTCTTCCTGCGATCCTTAGGGTTTGGGAAAAAGCTACCACCTCGCTGCCCACGAGTCTTCCAGACTTTCATAGCTCCAGGCAGGTGGCTGACTTCCATTCCTACCTAGGAATGACAGGCTCTATCTACTATGTTACTGTGAGGCTCCATGTTTGTACTTGTGTCCCAGTCACACTTCCTCAACCATGTCACACATCTTGTTTCTCTTCCCATTTGGTCGGCCACTCCTGCATCCAGCACACTGAGAGGTGGTGACAGAAAGGACCTCTGAAATTGAGACTTAGCTGACTCCTCAGATGTTCTGGTGTCCCCTCTTGCTCCTCTCCTCTCCTCCCTGCCCCAGTGTCGTCTCTGTTCCAGTCACAGCCCCAGCTCCATGGCACCTGCCACAGCTTCCTCTCTGTGTCCAGAGCCCACCTCCCTCCCAGGCCTGAGGGTAGCCAGACTGGGAGTCCAGACTCAGCTTACACCTTCTATTTCACTTGGCCCTGTGGTACCCATGTCCAGGTCCTGTTATGCCCAGAATTCTGGGTTGATGGATGGAGTCAAGGATACAGACAGTACTTCAGAAGAAAGTGCAAGCCAACCATGGATTCCTGGATCAACTTATTAAGCTAAGTGCTCACAGTTGATCTACAACAACCTTCCCAGACCATCAATGAGCCCCTCAGAGCCTCCCATTTTGTCTCATGTCTGTGAAAAATCTTGTTTAAAAAACAAACATAAAGGGCAGTGGCTCATATCTGTAATCCGAGCTACTCAGGAGGCTCACAGAAATGGTGCTGGTTGGCAGCTAGCCCAAGCAGAAAAGTCCCTGAGACTTATGTCCAATTAACCACCAAAAAGCCAGAAGCCAGAAGCCAGAGTGTGGCTCAAGTGGTAGAGTGCTACCTTTGAGGGGAAAAAAAGCTAAAACTCAGCACCCAGGCCTTGGTGCCAGCGCATACACAAACTCACACAGTAAATATAAATTCTTCTAAGGCATGTTGTATTTTTTTCTCTCAGTATTTAAAAGTAATAAGTATTACCTTTCCTTGTAACTTCTCTTTTATTCATATGTACAGCTCTTTTTCCTCCTCCTCCTCCTCCTCCTCCTCCTCCTCCTCCTCCTCCTCCTCCTCCTCCTCCTCCTCCTCCTCCTCCTCCTCCTCCTCCTCCTCCTCCTCCTCCTCCTCCTCCTCCTCCTCCTCCTCCTCCTCCTCCTCCTCCTCCTCCTCCTCCTCCTCCTCCTCCTCCTCCTCCTCCTCCTCCTCCTCCTCCTCCTCCTCCTCCTCCTCCTCCTCCTCCTCCTCCTCCTCCTCCTCCTCCTCCTCCTCCTCCTCCTCCTCCTCCTCCTCCTCCTCCTCCTCCTCCTCCTCCTCCTCCTCCCCCCCCCTTCTTCTTCTTTGGAGGGTGGGGGAAGAACTATATCTTTAACTCAGGGCCTTGGCACTGTCCCTTAGGTTTTCACTCAAAGCTTGAGCCACAGCTCTACTTTTGTCTTTTTGCTGGTTAACTGGAGATAAGATGCTCAGCGACTTTTCTGCCTCTGATGGCTTAGAACCACAGTCCTCAGAGCTAAGGTCCTGAGTAGCTAGGATTACTATCCCCCAGGTATGAGCCTGGGGGACTGTGACTACAAAGGTAATTTACAGCCATTGCTTTGGTTTCTCCTTTTGTTTCCTGGGGGTCTTTTGATTCTGGGTTTACTGAGGAGAGCAGCATGAAGTCATCTACAGGCACACGCCACACTGATAGATAAAAGACACCATATTCTTACTCAGGTTAATTTGTATCTCAGTTTGGCAAGAAGAGAGAGAATGAAGCAACTCAACAACAATCTTGCATGAAGTGACCTGACTGCGCAAATGTTTGCACACAACTCAGCAACTGTTTGCAATGAACACACAGAATCCCGGAATTTATTAATCCAGCTGAAGTAAAAAAGAGAGCTAAGAAGGAAAGTCGTTCAATAGCATTTCAGACTGTCAAGACATGTTCTAGAAATCTATTGCACAGCCAGTGTGCATTTAACATAGTTTGCACAGCTATAGTGCTTATTTAGCCTTGTTAGGATGACAAGCATTGTGGTGAGCGTTTATGCTACAATTAGTGGCTCTCACCAGTAATTCTATCTTCTTTGGAAGCTAAGATCTGAGGATCTCAGTTTGAAGTCAACTTGAGCAGAAAAGTCTATGAAACTCTTATCTCTAATTCACCACTAAACATGTGGAAGTAGAGCTGTGGCTCAAGTGGTAGAGTGCCAGCCTTGAACAAAAATCTCAGGTATGTCACCCAGACACTGAGCTCAAGCTCCAAAACTGGCACAAAAACAAAATCCGAAGCAACAAGAAGAACAGCAAGTTGAGCCAAGTGCCTGTAGCTCATGCTTATATTACCAGTAAGGAGGCTAAGATCTGAGGATCTCAGAGACTCTATCTTCAATTAACTAGCATAAAACCAGAAATGAAGTTATGGTTCAAGTAGTAGAGCTCCAGCCTTCGGTGAAAAAGGTAAGAGACAGCACCCAGGACCTCAATTCAAGCCCCAGTACAGGAAGAAAAAGAATAAGTAGGGGCTGGGAATATGGCCTAGTGGCAAGAGTGCTTGCCTTGTATACATGAAGCCCTGGGTTCGATTCCCAAGCACCACATATATAGAAAATGGCCAGAAGTGGCACTGTGGCTCAAGTGGCAGAGTGCTAGCCTTGAGCAAAAAGAAGCCAGGGACAGTGCTCAGGCCCCTGAGTCCAAGGCCCAGGACTGGCAAAAAAATATAAATAAATAAATAAATAGATAGATAGATAGATAAAGTTTACCTTTTAAGCAAGAAAGAGTATGTTGTTTACTCCATAATTTGTGCTTGGTTATAGTCAGAGCATTGTGCACCACTTTGCTGATATTTCTTCTTATCAAGAAAGAAAAAAATGAGGGAGGGAGATGAGAGGAAAGGGAGGGGGAGGAAGGAGGAGGGGGAGGAGGAGGAGGGGGAGGGGGAGGGGGAGGGGGAGGAGGAGGAGGAGGAGGGGGAGGAGGAGGAGGAGGAGGAGGAGGAAGAAGAAGAAGAAGAAGAAGAAGAAGAAGAAGAAGAAGAAGAAGAAGAAGAAGAAGAAGAAGAAGAAGAAGAAGAAGAAGAAGCTGCTAAAGGTAATAGCTACACCATTTTAGATCTGGTTTAAAATTAAAATAGAACAAATAAGGAAGAATTAAGGATTGGAGAACCAATTAGCTTAGCTTGCCTTGGAACACTCCACCAGACCGATTCTTACTTGGCAATTTTACTGTATTGTGTTTTATAAACCTTTCAGGCAGGTGATTCAAAGCTACTAAAGTGAACAGAAGTAGAACCTGACAGGGTGAGATCCACTTTTTCCTCATGTTAGGCCCCAACTCCCCCTCCTTCCCAGTTCTTCCCTGTGTAGGCCTCTGTGTAAGATTTATGTTTCTTGTTTTTTCAGTCACCTACTAAATGATATTACTGTCCTTTAGCTGGGTTTTCTTTTTTGTAGGGGGGAAAAGGCATTATTGTTTCCTGGTACTGGTTTTACTTCAATGCCCATGGCCAGAGCATTACCACTTAAACCACTCCTCTGCTTCTGACTTTTTGCTGGCTAACTGGAGATAAGTATGTCTTTGATTTGTCTGCCCTGGCTAGATTCTATCAGTATCCTCAGATCTCAGCCTCCAGAATAGCTAGGACTATAAGCATGAGCCACTTGAACTTGTTTTGTTTATAAGGAGCTTAGAGACTTTTAGATTTACATATGAGTAGGTTCCTGGTGGAATAATTACAATTTCTGTGTGCCCAGCACTTGCCCCCAGGTTAGCTTCTCAAGGCTGAAGTAACAAAGCATTACAAATTGACTGGCTCAAAAAGATTTACTGTCTCCAGAAGTGGTGACTGATCAATGATGCATTGTATTCATAAACTGACATGTTGAATAAAACCTCAAGGTGTTGAGAGCCCAGAGGAAGGATCAGCTTCCTTGCCTCTCCAGTGGTTTCTGGTGCGCCCATGCATCCCTTGGCTTGTGGACCCATCAATACATGCTTCTGTCTTCATAAGGCTGTCTCCCGAAGTCTGTCTTTGAGGATCTTCATATAAGGACAAGTCAATTTGCATCCTACTCTACTACTCTCATCTTGACAACATCTGAAAAGATCCTTTTTCCAAACAAGAGCACATTTTGAGATGAGAGGGGATAGGAAAAGTGGATCCCAGACCACCACCCGTGGCAGCACCAAGGGATATGTTAAACATACAAATTCTTGGGTTCTACACAGAAACATTAGAAACACAGCCAAAAAGTCTGTATATTGGCACACACATGGGAAGTTTCTAAGCCATACCAATATTTGAGAATTGCTATTTTAAATCATAATATATGCTTTAAAAATCAATTTTATAAAGCCAAGTATACATCTTCGCCTTCTAACTCAGCTGTACCTGAATGCATTTATACCATGGTGTATCTCTATCTCAGTGATCAAATGATAATATTGCATACCCACAACCGGCTACCATCTAGAAGTTTCTGTATGCCAAAAGTAGCCCTTTAGATATGTCCTATTTTGTCTTCTCATCATTACTAGGAAATGATTGCCAATATTGAATTTCCTTGAATAAAGTGGGAAGACCTAGCGACATTATGTCCAAAATTCTACCTAGCAACTATGGAATAATTGGTAGCTGTCTCTCTGAGTTGTGGAATAAGAAAGCTTCAGTAAAGCCACAATCTTTACCATTCTCTGGTGTTCACAAACACCTCAATGAGACCAACCATGCTCACATACATACCAGAACCAAAGAAGAGAAAGAAAAAGAAAGAAGATAACAGTCACAAGAGAAAAAGACACACATACTTCAAGCTTAATGAAAGCTCAGGAAACAGCTTGTGGAAAACAAAGTTGAAACCTCAAATAAGCGATCAGTTTGAGGGAAACTATTGCACGTCATGGAAGCCAGAGTAGCACAGTTGCTCTTGAGAATTTCTTCCAGATAACTCAGCTACATCTGGACCAGATGTCTTGGAGCTGTTCTCAGGCACAGCCCCCTCACCCAGGACCCACCCTCCCCAGTGTGGGGTGTGGGGTGCCCTCTCCAGCCTCACTCACAGTTCCAGGATGAGGATGACATCCGTCTTGCTCTCGTAGACCTCATGCAGGGTGATGACATTGGGGTGCTGCACCTCTTTCAGGATGCTGACCTCACGCTCGATGTCCTCGCGGCTCACGCCCCGCCGGCTGGACTTGGTCCTCCGCTTCTTGATGAACTTGGCAGCGTACTGCAGCCCTGTGCTCTTCTCCCGGCATTTCTTTACCACGGCAAACTGCCCACTGGAAGGGAATACAAAGCGTTGTCACTCTGAAGTGGGGTTTGACCTAGGGTGTCACACTGGGGGACAACTGAGTTGAGACTAGGAATGGCCAAATGGTAGAAAATTAACAAACTAAGCAGGGTGTTTCTTCTTGGACATATTGGCTTCTCTAGCTTATTTCTTGATACATATTGCTCCATGGGATACAATGTTTTTCCGAAATGTATATTTAACTGAATGTGTAGCAATGTCTGCATTATTGCTCAACCCTGGTGTCCTCAAATTTCAGATCATGAGACAGCAGGAAAGAACTCTGATCTAACTTCCATGCTGACAAGTTCTTACTCTCTTTGCCTAGCCAGAGAGCTAGGTAATTGGCATAAAATACATAAGGCCCTCACTTTGGAGAGATATTTCTAGTACTAATGTGGCTCCATTGAGATACCCAGAATAAAATGAGGTATACTATTTTGTTCACATCTGTATGAACTAGATACTTACTGGCTATCTCTCCAGCCTGCCCAGTCAGCTCATCTTCCCTTCCCATCCATGTCTGTATCCTAAGATCTTTGTGGTTCTTAGGCAGCTGACTCCACCCCCTGATTACAGCCATGGATCATGTGAACAAGACTATGCCAATCAGTGCACAGTATTCTGCTGGCTTCAACCACAACCATGTGATCTAGCAAAACCTTTCATGGAATAGAGAGAGAAAGGCTTTCTGAGATTTTTTTTTCCTTCTGTTTGTGAACACTGAACCAAATATATTGCCAAAAGCTGCTATCAGACATCTGGAGATCATGAAGGGAAGACACTCATGGTGTGAATAAGCATTGCAGAAGCTAGTTCACTAGAAACAAAGAGATCTAATGGTGGTAACATAATGGTGTTGGATCAAGCCTCACCTGAAGCCACCAGCTTTTGGATTTTTCAGAAACATACTCTTTTGCTCCTGAAGCTAGTTTGATATGGGCTTGCCAATTCTTGCAGGGAAAGAAGAAACGCATCCTAAATGTCAAGAACATATAACCAGACTCTCCTTCCTATATGTAACAGAGCACAATAGCAGGACTTAACATGAAATAATAGGGTATAGGCAAAAGCACATGAGTACTCCTGGAAGGTAGTAAAACACAAGAAAAGGTCTTCCTAGGTCAAGACTGGCACCTCATTCTTCTCTGGCACCTACCACATATGCTGCACCCACCACAGGGTTTGTCCTTTTCCTGGAACCCACTGGGAAGCCACATTGTAAAGGGTTATCAAGTAATTTTTAACTGTCTTTTGAAGACAAGGAAAGGTAGGGAAGGAGGAAAAAGAAATCACATCAAGAATAGTATTTTGATGTCTTAATAAGTAGACACTGCTGAGAGCTGGCAGCTCCCACCTATAATCCTAGCTACTCAGGAGGCTGAGATCTGAGGATCACAGTTTCAAGCCAGCCTGAGTAGGAAAGTCTGTGAGATTCTGCTCTCCAATTAATGGCCAGAAAACTGGAAGTGGCGCTGTGGCTCAAAGTGGTAGATCACTATGCTTGAGACAAACAAACAAACCAAAAACAGCTCAGGGACAGTACTTAGACCCTGTGAGTTCAAGCCCCAGAACTGACCAAAAAAAATTTTTTAATTAAAGATACGATAAGACAGATGCCAATGGCTCACACCTGTAATCCTAGCTACTTGAGAAGCTAAAATCTGAGGATCAAAGTTCAAAGCCAATCTGAAGAAAAAGTCTATAAGATTTGTATCTAATTAGCTAGCAAAATACTGAAAGTAGAGGGGCAGCTGAAGTTACAGTAGAGTGATAACCTTAAGAAAAAAAGTTAAGGGATAGTGTACAGGCCCTGAGTTCAAGCCCCAGTTAAGGACACTAACTAACTAACTAGACATTTGAAAACATTACTCATTTACTTTAGCAGCAGAAGTCACTGATGAAAACACATAGAGCCAAGGATGATTTCTGTAGTAAGGTTTTTTGCATGACAAGTTATTAATACTCTCTTCCTCCTGCAAAGAAAGGGAAGAGGAACTGACCCTGGAAAGCAGGCACCGCTGCCTGTGAACTCAACTCAATAGCTCAAAGAGCCAGCGCTGTGGGATTTGTGGGGGAACTTTACTGCATCCGTTTCTAATTTCTCTGTGGGTCTGAAACCTGCTTCTCTGGGATGGGGGAGGTGGCTGAGAAATAGGGAAATGACCTGAATACAGAACACATTTAGCTTCTGCCTTGGGAACCTAGCCAAGAGGCACCATGTCCCCTGGCCCCCAGTGAAGCTAGAATTGTCTCCACTGAATGCATTTGAAGGATGGGTTCCCAGGATGGAGCAGCCAGGAACAAGCACTGTATGCTCCCAGAGCCCAACCATGATGCTTGCTGGCTTGCTTGCACGTGGCCAGGACAAGTTGTTTCAGGACTTCAGATTCAAGGCAGACACTGGGGGATTAAATCATGTGCATTTAAAATATAAGACCCAAATTAGGGGAGGGGGGACAAAATGCCAAGTACTGGTGGCTGACACCTGTCATCTCAGCTACTCAGGAGGTTGAAATCCAAAGACTGGGGTTTGAAGCCAACCTGGGCAGGAAAATTTCTGAGAGTCTTATTTCCAATTAACTACTAAAAAGCCAGAAGTGGAGCTGTGGCTAAAGGAGGGTAGCAATGTGGACAGCTTAGCCAGGATAAGGGCCTGTGTTAAACAGCAGAACCAAGCCTCCTGTCTGCAGCAAACATCTGAGACTCATTTTCTGAGCTGATAATGGACCCCTCTTCCACACATTGGGATCCCCAAAATGGCGATGCTGGATGAAGAAGAGGGAGTAAAACCTGGCAGGTGGGAAAAGCTTCATCCATGGGCAATGCCCAAGTGCTGGAGAGGCCTAATGGCAGATGGTCAAGCAAGGGTCTGGAACTCATTCTAGATTTATCTCATCTCCATCCCTCACACCCAAAGCGCCTCACACCCTTCCTGTGGTACTTCTTCTTTTCTGCCTGTTCCCCCCTCCCCCTCCCACACTCAATACTTCTGATCGTAGATTTTGGAAAGGTTCAAGGTCCATTTTTCAGTGTCAGGTGCTGGATGCAGAGTGACTGAGGCCATGCACAGTGCTCATGTGTTGCTTCTGATTCTGAGGCCATGACATTCAGAACCCAAGCTGTGAAACTTGAGGGTTCTGAATTCAATGGCAATGTGTGGCAGCTACAGGCACAGACCACCTACGAGCTAACCACAAGCTTACTTACAACCTCACCTGCATGCATAATGACAGAGTCTATCTTGAAAGTTTGCAGAGGTATGTGTGTATGATAGTCAGCTTTCTATCCTTTTGGCTTTGGGCCTGTGATGAAACACATCATGGAGGAAGCTTGTGACACAGCAAAACCACTCACTGTCTGAGCAGTGTAAAGGCACACCCCCAATGACTTAAAGACCTCCCACCAGACCTCCTACTACTTAAAGTTTCCACCACCTCCTAAGAGCACGACGACCCAGGGGACCATGCATTTATGTAACACATGGGCCTTTGGACAACACTGAAAATCCAAATTATAACAAAAGGATCAGCTGATTAAATGAGCATGAATCATCTACATAAGTGTTTAGAAAACTGCCTGACCAAAATTAAGTCTTCAGTAACTGTTGAGCATACTGTTACAACATAATTCAACTTTATTCTCAAAATATCACTTCCCCCCTGCCAAGGGGGAAAAAATGGGGGTGAGAGGGTGAAAGTAGGAAGAAGGGGTAAAAAAAGAGAGAGAAAAAAAGCCCACCGCAAGGCTGTATTATACTAATAGTATGTGAAGCTGTTGCTAAATGTGGCTTCTGATTTCTCCCTTTGCACCAGCCCCTCCCCAGCCCCACCTCCTCCTCTCTCACTGTCCCCACCCAGTGTGTGCTGTGGCTCACAAGTGCAAACCACAGGTTCCCTGGCCATGGAACTCAGTGGGGTGCACTTAATTAAGCTCATTGCCCCAGGCACTACAACAGCATCTTCCCAGGCATCCAGCCAACAGCTATCATGGCAACTCCAATGCAAAAGTGCCTGGACTCCATCTGTGAGTTCTCATTGAAGATGGGCTGCTGGTTTACTGCTGCTCTGTTTCCTTTCTCCAGAGCAGTTCCTCCCCCTGTGGGTTCCCTAGTGCTCACTCTCAGCCCTGGATTCAGACCACTTTGGAGGGCAGTTCCTCGTCACCAAACCTCTGCCTTCCCCAAAACAACTGGGGAAAGAAAAAAAAAATAACATTTTTGGTAGGTGCTTGCTTCTAACTTGTGCACTCTCAAATCCAATTTGGAGTATAAGCTCAAACCACAGAAGGAAGCCAGGCTGTCGTCATACTCCATTGTAAGCTGGTCCCTTCTGCCCTGCTGCCCTTCTACCAGTGCCTGAGGTCAGTGATGGATCAACAACCACCGGACTCAGGGATGCATGGGTAATTAACAATATACAGCTAGAGCTCCTCAGTGGATGAGAATGTAGCTTCGTTCTGAGCAAACAGAAACTCCCTGTGGCTGGATGCTGGTGGCTCATACCTGCAATCCTAGCTACTAAGGAGGCTGAGATCCAGGGGTTATGGTTTGAAACCAGCCCAGTCAGAAAAGTCTGTTTGAAAGGCTGGAAATGCAGCTTAGCAGTAGAGTGCTTGCCTAGCATGCAGGAAGCCCTGGGTTTGATTCCTCAGCACCACATAAATAGAAAAGGCCAAAGTGGCACTGTGGCTCAAGTGGTAGAGTGCTAGCCTTGAGTAAAAGAAGCTCAGGGATGGTACCCAGGCTCTAAGTTCAAGCCCCAGGATTGGCAAAAGAAAACTTTGTGAAACTCCAATTAACCCCCAAAACACTGGCAGTTAAGTAGTGGCTCAAGTGGTGGAGAGCTAGCATTGAGCAAAAAAGTTCCCAAACTCTGAGTTCATGCTCCAGAACCAGCACAGAGGAAAGAAAGAAGGAAGAAAAGAGAGGAAGGAAGGAAAAAGAGAGGAAGCGAGGAAAAGAAAGAGAAGAAAAAGAAGAAAGAGAGGAGGAAGGGGGAAAGGAGAGAGGGAGGGAGGGAGGGAGGGAGGGAGGGAGGAAGGAAGGAAGGAAGGAAGGAAGGAAGGAAGGAAGGAAGGAAGGAAGGAAGGAAGGAAGGAAGGAGCTAGGGAAGGGCAAAAGGAAGCACGGAATCAAAGAAGAAAGAAGCTAGCTCCCTATATTTTCCCATTAACCTCCTGACAGCATCATTCACCCTCATCACTCCACACTGGTGAAGTCACCTCCTTGCTAAAATTTCTCTGTAGGCTCCAAGTCAAGGTCCTGTTTTGGTTGTCAGGAGCTGCTGAAGAATATGCTCCTAAGGGAAAATACCAGGCAATGCTCTGCCTTCTGAGTACACCTCCCACCTGGTAAACAAGTGGTCCTAGTGTAGTGTACTTAGTATACTAGTGAAGTGTCTCGTGGCACCACTTACCCCTCCTACCAGTTTTTAATTCTTATGGGTGAGTTCAGTTTGATAGCCCTAAGCATGGTGCTAAAGTGCTGTTTCTGAGCCAAACAATGTTGTGATGGGCATCAAGGAGAAGACATGTGTGTGAGGTAAGCATCATTGGAGCAAGAGTGTGGTGCTGTAGGCCATGAATTCAATGTGGCTAAAGCAGAAGAACACAGATTAAAAAGGTTGTGCAACATATTGACAGAAATATTGTGAACTGCTCACAGGGAACTAATCCTGTATTTCTACTAGGAACAATCATTCCAGCAATTTATAGAACATAACTCCTACTGATTTTTTTGTGTGTATATATGTGGTACTGGGGCTTGAACTCAGGGCCTGGGCACTGTCCCTTAGCTTTTTTGCTCGAAGCTGGTACTCTACCACATGAACATCATCTCCTCTTCCAGCTCCAGCTTTTTCAGTGATTAATTAGAAACAAGAGTTTCACAGATTTTTCTTCCCATACTGGCTTTGATCCATGATCCTCAGATCTCAGCTTCCTAAATTGCTAGGATTAGAAATGTGAGCATCTGCCTGCTCTTTAATGCAACCAAATTCTCTATCCTCTGGTTACCGATAGAACCGCTTGTTGCATTGTGCACAGGCAGCCAAATTCATTTTGACACAAGAAATTTTCAATTAAGTAACAAATACTGTTAGTGGACAGACACAAAGAAAATGAGATATACTCTTGCTTCAAAATGTTTTACATTAAAAAAAAAAAATAAGCTAGATCCCGATGGCTCACATCTGTAATCCTAGCTTCTTGGGAAGCTGAGATCATGATTTCCTGCTAGCCTGGGCAGGAAATTCCATAAGATTCTTATCTCTATTAACCACCAGAAAACCGGAAGTGGAGCTATGCCTCAAAGTGCTACTAGAGTGCTAACCTTGAGCAAAAACAGCTTAGGCACAGTGAGTGCTCAGGCCCTAAATTCAAGCCCCACTATCATCATCAACAACAACAAAAACAAACAACAAAAAAAACAAAACAAGAAAAGAAAAGAAATCAACTCAAATACACTTGCAATAGCCAGGAGCCAGTGGCTCACATCAGAAATCCTAACTACTCAGGAAGCTGAGAATGAAGAATCATTGTTCAAAGCTATCCTAGGCAGAGAAGTTCATGTGACTTTATCTCCAATTTAAAAGCAGGCAACCATGAACAAGCAAGTTGAGCAAGCATAAGGCCCTAAATTCAAGCCCTGATAGCATCAAGAAAGAAGAAAGCCAGAGAGAGAGAAGACGAAAGTGGCTCCTGGGTAGCATGCGTGCCAAGCATGTGCAAGACCCTTAGTTCTAGCCCCCATACCACAAGGGAAACAAAGAGTAGAAAAGGCACACTGTGACTAGACATTACAATTAACTTCTTCTGCCTCATGGGTGGGTCAATGTTAGACCTAGACTCAAACATTGTCATTCCTAGCTATCACATGACAGCCAAGCTCCCATCTGGGCTGGTGGCTGCAGATTTTTAAAAACGTGACTCAACCTATCGTGTTTTTTACCTTCAGTTTTAAAGATAAATCTGCCCAATGCATAACAACTATTTGTGGTAACTATTATTAGCAAGAGTTGCCTAGCTTGATGCTAAAGGCAGATCTAGTTTAAATCTAACACACAGTAAATTCCATCTCTCTCCTCCTGTAATAATGTGTTCCAAAGAACACAAGATAATTTTCCACTTTGGGGCTCCAACTTCAAATCCCTGAACAACACAGTATTGCCAGTGTGGTTGATCTGTTTTAGTTGAAGACAGCACTAGGGCAGTCCCACCAGAGTACCAGCATGAAGTCTTAGGGAAGAGAAGGGGGGACAGAAATGACTATTTCTCAAGGATGAGTTAGTATGGGATAACAATTCACATTTACACCAGAGGGAGAAAACCTCCAGGCTTTGTAGGCTAGGAGAGAGACAGAACCACAGCTCTGCACATGGGAAGGGCAACAGAAAGACTGTGTCAGGAGACCCTGCCCGGCTGGCACCGGCTGGGACCTGGGCTGAATGTGAGTTAAGTGATACAGATGGTGAGACAGAAGTTATAAGCATATATGAACACGTATATATGGTCATATCCTGAAATATGCAAATTGACCAAAGTACGCTATACATGGAAGGATTCCAGTGACGTAACTCCTAAATGAACAGTTTAACAAAATCAATACCAGAAAACTAAAAGCATGTTTTGTTGAGGGGCAGGGAGGGAGAGTTAAGGAGAGAAGACAGACAAATGGAGAAGAAGGAGAAAGCATAGGTAAATACAGTCATAATATTCAACGTACACTAGGAAAGAATGAGGGAAGGTGTGGCATTGTCCAAAAAGAAATGTACTCTTTACCTGACATACATAACTGTAACCCCTTTGTATATCATCTTTATAATAACCACTAAAAATTAAGTTTAAAATATTCAATGTACATATGTGAAAAGTGGAACCAGGTAACTTGAGGAGATAGGGTTGGGAGAGAAGAAAGAGAATGACAGAAGGGGCGACACTGATCACGGTGCACTGTACTCATTAACTGACATACTGGATCAAAACTCCCTTCTACAACTACTTCAAGACAATTGTTAAAAAGATATGCAGATGGGAGTGCTGTGGGCTGGATGAGGTGTGTACCCCAAGGGTTCATGAGATGGCAGCTTGGTACCTGGTATGCAGACATGAGAGGTGGTTGGATGTTTAAGACATGGAGTCCAGTGGGAAGTCACTAGGCTTTGCTGGGAGTGCTGCTCTGGAAAGGTGTGATGGCAGTTCCTCCTCTCAGGGCTCTTGAAGAGAGTTGTCATAAAAAGCAAGCCTAATCACTCACAAGCTGCTCTGACCTCCGCATGGTCTCGCCCTATGTTGATTCCTTCTTGCACATGCTCCTTCTTGAGCATGCTCCATGAGCCAAAGCTGACTATTCTTTCAGCCTCCAAAACTCGGAGCAAGTATATCTCTTTGCATCCTTGGGTACTTCATTATAGTAACTGTAAACAAATGAATACAGTATCTATATAGAATTTCCAAAAAAAAAGAAACATAGGAAGCAGAATCAGGGAGGCACCAAAGAACCTGGTTCATATTTCTAGAAAGATCAATGGCAGGGCCCTTCTGAGTAAGAAAAGGTGAAGTGTGTAATTTATTTTTAATCCTTATTATAAAAACCAATACAGCCAGGGATTGGTGGTTCATGCCTACTACATAGGAGACTGGGATCTGAGGATCCAAGCTCAAAGGTAACCCACACAGGAAAATCCGTGAGATTTGATCGTCAATTAACCACCAAAAAGCCAGAAGTAGAGCTGTGTGTGGCTCAAGTGGTAAGATGGTCAGTCTTGAGCCAAAAAAGCTAAAGAGACAGCACACCCAGGCCTTGTGTTCAAGCCCCAGTACTGGCACAAACACAACATATCTTGAACTGCCACAAGAGCTCAGCAGAAGGCCTATGACCTCACTCACCAGCAAGCAGCTCAGGTTGCCACAGCACAAACAGGGAGCAGCATTTCCCTGAGTGGATTCACATCATCCTGTCGCTGGGGAAACCACAACAACACCAGGGTCAGGAGCAAGATGCAGAAGAGAAGTGGACTGGGAGCACACAAATAACACAACAGATTAAGTGGGTAGAAAAGAAATGGCTGCCTTCGAGTATCCACGACAGCATCCAGCTGAGGAAAAATTCACACAGAAGACTGTGGAGAAGGCAGCAGAACTGAGGGCCCAGGGCCAATGGCAGGGTGAGGTCAAAGAAATAAACACACAGTGGATGGTGGCTCCAGCAGTTCAGTGTAACTAAATGATCAGCAAAGCAGAGTAGTTGAGGATGTGAAACCAAGAAAAAAATGAAGCCAGAGCATTCTCTGTAGTTCTTCTCCATTTTTCTCCACCCCTATCTCCTTTAAGGATCCAGACACCTGATAGTTTAGGCCTGTAGTCCTAGCTACTCAGGAGGCTGAGATCCAAAAGATCATGGTTCAAAGCTAGCCTACACAGAAAAGACTGCTAGATCCAAAACTGCATCTCCAAAATAACCAACAAAAGGCTGAACTGGTATGACTTATGTAGTAGAGTGCCACCTCAGCAAGCAAGTCAAGCAAGCACAAGGTCCTAAATTCAAGCCCTGGGAGCATGAAAAAAAGGGGTTTCCAGATTCTTCTGGAAACTCGGTTCTCAATAGGGCCTTTGCAAAGAATGGCTCTACAAGTTTCGGAAAACTGATAGACAGATTCATGATGGGTATACAAAGCTCACTGGACTCAGCCACCTGGCCCGTTACATACAATCAGAATTTCCCATTGTTAGGTGTTGTTCTTAACCCCATATCATCTCTTGAAATTTACTTATTTGTGCCTGTGATCCTAACTTCTCAGGAGGCTGAGATTTGAGGACTGCAGTTCAAAACCAGCTGGAGCAGGAAAGTCCATGTGATTATTATTTCCAATTAACCATGAGAAAACCAGACATGGCGCTGAGACACCAAATAGTAGAGCATTACATTTGAGCAATAAAGCTCAGGGACAGTACTCAGGCTGAGTTCAAGCCCCAGGACTGACAGGAAAAAAAAAAAAAAACTGACTCACATGTTCTTTGGGCCATTCTTTTGGCTGTGGAGCATGTTGAAGTGCAGTGCACTCTTGAGGAAATAAGCCTTGGCCCTCTTTTCCAGGGAAATAGACAGAATGAAGAGCTGAAGCTGGACTCTAAATGTGCTATGTTTTTTCAACGTTCAACAGCGCTATAGCAGGCTATTTCTAAGGCACAATGCCAGTGACTGAGCTCCTCTACTGGCCTGGTGAGTAGGCACACAGCTGGAAATGGAGGTATGCTCAGGCAGGCTGGTTGGTCCTTCTACCTACTTCTGGCTACTGGACAAATCCCATCATGGCAAATCCATGATGGTCTCCACCCTGATGCAGCTCTTGACTCCTTGACACTGCAGGGGCCTTGGAGTTTGTTTCCTCTCAGATGGCCAGTGGGTTGGATATGTTTGGTGTTGGCTGTGGATGGAGTATGGGTGGGAATAGATGGTAACCGG
This sequence comes from Perognathus longimembris pacificus, assembly GCF_023159225.1. NCBI lineage: Eukaryota > Metazoa > Chordata > Mammalia > Rodentia > Heteromyidae > Perognathus > Perognathus longimembris. The sequence continues at coordinate 80,696,486 of NC_063161.1, read as the reverse complement.
CAGAGTACACTGAATCCTGGCCAGCTGACTGGAATGCTAAGGCTCTTTTTGTAGAGAGACTACATCAGTTACCCAAGGGGGGAGGAAGGTTTCACTATGATGTTTACACACATCTATACAATATTTTCCCTCATTCCTTCCATCATTTTCCTTTACTCTTTCCCCTACTTCCTCAAACAATTTCAAAAGTTTCATGGTCTCTTCTCTCTGTGTGCATGTGTGTGTACACACATGCTGGTACTGGGGCTTGAATTCAGAACCTAGGTGCTGTCCTTTACCTTTTTTTACTCAAAGCTGGCGTTCTAACAGATGTACCACAGTTCCACGTCTGACTTTTTATGGCTAATTGGAGATAAGAGTCTCAGAGTCTCCTAGATTTTTCCTGCTCTGGGACTGACTTAGAATGGAGATCTTCTGGCATCAGCATCCTGAGTAGCTAGGATTCTAGGTGTGAGCTACTGGCACCCAGTTATGCTGGTGTGGTCTTAAAACTGGGCTTGAACCCTTCTGTCACACATTATCATTGGAAGAATTAGCTCCACTTTACTCTGAAAAATGCATTGGTGAAGGGCTGTTGGCTTCTATGATTTGGAAGAAAGTCAGAATCACCTGGTGTTATGTCACTTCTGACACAGCTACAGGCTGATGCATGTCAGAGATGGTATGTGTGGATGTGTCCCAGTCTGGAGATGACTGTGACTAGGACTAGTGACAATTTGTCATGGTGTTCCTTCTCTGGATCTCCAGAAGCCGTGGCCCCACCCTGCGAAAGGCAGTGAGCAGCTGTCTATAGATCTGTCATCTTGGCTCTGAATCACGTGAGACTCACCTCACAGAGAAAGTCTGGAGTGAGGAGGAGACAGGTAGGAGAACGAGGGAGTCACCTGAGGCCAAATGAGGCAAGGCTGGCAAGGGACTTCGCTGCTGGAGTTACCTGAAGTAAGAGCCACTCAGATAAAAGTGAAAGATGATAAGTTAAAGAGAAACCAGAGCTCCCGGGAAGCCTGAGCATTCCCTCCGTGTGACCAGAACTCTCCGGAAGCCTGCCAGAGGGCTGACCTCACCCTGGGATGCAATCCCAGTGCATGAGGCCGATCATGAGAGCCAGGAGGTGGCTCTAACCTCTGCAGCCAGACAGCAGTGCACAGATGCAACTTCCCTGAGGAAGTGGGATTGTGGAATAACACATGCCATAAATGAGTCTTGGGTCAAACACTAAAGAAAATTAAAACACATTCTGAGCTGGGCACTGGTGGCTCTCATCTGTAATCCTAGGAGTCTGACATCTGAGGACAGGGGTTCAAAGCCAGTGGGCAGTAAAGTCCATGTGATTTTAATCCAAGTAACCAACAAAAAGCTGGAGCTGGAGGTATGGTTCAAGTGGTAACATACTAGCCTTGAGTGAAAATGTTAAAGGATAGTGCCCAGGCCCTGAGTTCAAGCCACAGTACCAGAAGAAAACCAAACCCAAAACAATTATAAGCATTCCTTGAGCATGAGCCTGGTAGATGCTACTGCCCCCAAACAGGGGTTGAAACCCAGTGGCCTTCTCATGGAATGTTGCTTCCTCAGGCAAGTGTGCAAGCTGACTTCCAGCAATATGGAAGAAACTATCATGAGGAGATTCAAAAGCTTTGTTTGATGGAAACTTACTTTCTTGGTAGGCAAATGAGGCATGGTAGTTTCAAGGGTTGGTGAGAAGGCCTCTCCTACTGGGGTCCCTTCCCTTCATCTGCGGTGCACATGCTCGGGAGCTCCCCAACCCCACCCCTCCCAACATAGCTTTGGACTCCACAGACTTGTCTAGGATGAAGAGACTTATCAGTATTCACACAGAAACAGTGGGACCACACAGACTGTGCTAAACTAAAGAATCTGCCATCGCTTCTAGCAGAATAAAACCCAGTAGAAATGGTGGGGAGAGCCTTACAGTAACGGACACAAAACACACTGAATTACATGCAAGATGCTTGCATTAGTCAGGTTTCTGTCACAGTGACAACATACCTAAAATGAACCATTTGTGAAGAAAAAAGATGTGTTGGCTCATGGGTTCAGAGGTTTTTGATCTATAGATGTTTGTGATGAGTCAAAAGTCATGCCAGAAGCAAAGCTACTTGCTTTATGGTGTTAGGCAGAAGAGAGAAGAGAAGAAATAGGGGTCTAATTATGCCCTTCAAAAGCATTCCTTAAGGACTTATCCTCCACTAGGCCCTACCTCTGGAGTAACCTGGGCACCAAGCCTTCAGCACATGGGTCTTTGGAGGACATTCTAAATCCACACTATAAAAGTGCCCTAAGGCAGGCACACTAGTGATGATGACTGGACTCCAGTGTCCTCAGGTATCTTGACGGTGAAAGTGAATTTAGACCATGAAGGGCTGCCCAAGAAGCTGTACTACCTCAAAAAACCATTGGCAGCTTACTTTCCATCTCACACGCAAGAACTACACAATAATTCAAACCACTTTTCCAGCTGCTTCATGATTGGTTCCACATTTCTCAGAGAAACATTACTCCTTACTACATTTAGAACCAAACAAGTTAATGTGAATAATACAAGACAAAGTACTGTGTCAAATTTGAATTTTAATCCCCTTCACGGTGAACTACTAATTTATTAGCGTCTAAAAATAGCTAACAAAACCTTTTCAATGAATGGAGGGAGAAAGAGGGGGCAAATGTAGTCATTATATTCAATATATTATATAAAAATGGCTGGAAATTAATATCACTATTGGGTCCCCAGTACCTAACATGATATATTAAATAACGTTTTAGAATTAATTCAAGTTGAAAAAAAATCACATTATGGGTTCCAGTATTTATACAATAATTATTTAGTTGTCTGTTAAACTTTTTAACCAATAGAGTAGTCAGGGAAAACAATTGCTCCAACATTTCAAAATATCACATAAGATGTCAGATCACTACCTTAGTAGAATACCCTGGGTTACATTACTCCTCTTGGACATTTACTAGGTTCCATGTTTTGGTAGGCATAACTGACCCAGAGATAGTTTCCCTTCAGTCTTAGAAGCCAGTAAAAGGTATAATCAGTGTGTTTAATATGACACAGTCATTTGAAAAGCCAAAGTATCTTACAGCCCATACAAGAGCCACTTCAGGGGAATTCTCCTGGTCTCCTTCGGACTAAGGGTTTACGTAAGAAGTTGTCTTAAGTCATCACTCTGGTAACTGGTTATGTTCCCTAATTGGAGAACAAAACACAACATTTTAAAATAAGTTGACTTTTAATCATTAGGCAAGATGTAATTGGCCTGTAAAAAAGGCCAATTTTTAAACTCTACCTGGCAGAGTTCTAAAAGGTAAGAAATTGGAAGACAAGAATGGAAGCTTACATGAATATAACAAAATAATAAATTGTTCAGCATGCTTTTAGGACTGAGGTCTGGGAAAGAAAATGTAAAACAAACACAAAACTTCAGTTCAAAGAAAGAAAATGGATTTAAAAGTAGCTAAGATTCTAGGTGTCAGTGGCTCACACTTGTAATCCTAGCTATTCTGAAGGCTGAGATCTGAACATTGAGGTTTGAAGCCAGCCCAGATAGAGAAATCTGTGAAACTTTTATCTCCAATTAGGTACTAAAAAGCCAGAAGTGGAGTTGTGGCCCAAGTGGTAAAGCACCAGCCTTGAGTGAAAAAGCTAAGGGAGAATTTTCAGGTCCTGAGTTCAGGTCCTGGCATAATAACAAGAAAGCTCAGATAACTGGCTGGTTTATTTTATTTTAATGGCTTTCATTTTGAGAAGAGTTGAGTAAACATTGTGAAGGTGGAACTGAGCTTGAAGTCAGACAACAAATTGTGAAAGATCAATTTCTTCACTAGATCTTTAGAAGAAACTCAAGTGGAGTGACATCTCTGAGTGGCAGCGACACTCATTGCTGAAATTCTGGACAAGGATCAATGTTGTACTAATGACCTAAGAAAACAAAATGAAGCTTCTTCAAGATCCTTTAGTTTGTTACTTGCCCCGGTCAACACCAAAGATCAATTTCACCACCACTACCACCACCACCACTACCACAATCACTACCACCACCACCACACCACCATCTTGGGGTTCATCTAGGCCTAGGATCTGTCCCTGAGCTTTTCTGCTCAAGGCTAGTGTTCTACCACTTGAGCCACTGCTCCATTCCTGGCTTTTTGTAGTTAATTGAACATGAGTCTCTCAAGACTTTCCTACCCTGGTAGCTTTAAACAGGGATCCCTCATACCTCAGCCTCCTGAGTAGCTAGGATGACAGAAATGAGCCACCAGCACCCAGCTCAAAATCAATTTTTGACCAATTAAGAACAATTAGCAGCTGAGCAATTGCACAACTAGGAAGAGCTTTCTTATGCCTCCCAAGTGGTAGTAATAGAGGACGAAGTGGGAATTGGTACAGATAAGAAATGTTCAGATTTCAGTGAGGTCTGTGTGGTGGTTTATGTATTGTCAACTAGTAGTTTTGTAACGCACACCTTGGAGTGTGTCTGCGAGGGTGTTTCCAGAGCACATGTCCTAGGCTGGCAGCCCAGATGAAATAAAAGGAGAAAAGAAGGAAATCAGCCTGCTAGCTTGGAAATTCTTTCTCTGCTTCCTGGCCACATGATCCCAACCACTCTGCTCTGCCATGCCCATCCTTCCATGACAGGCAAACTCAGAAACCGGGATCAAAATAACTTTGTATGTTTTTAAGTTATGTCAATTATGTTGTCACATCACACACACACACACACACACACACACACACACACACACACACACATTTTTCAGTAGAACTTAGTTCTTCTGATAAGTAGTACATCACATGGATGTGTGCTTACCAAACTTTTGAATAACTGATCTGAAAGGAATGGGAGGCACCGTTACTGGCAAGTTGAACTCTAAGTACTCTCAATGAGCTAAATAAAAAGCTCATGAAGAACCTTCATGTTTTAGAGCCAAACAAATGAGCCTCCTAAGAACAGGGTGGAGAACGTGACACAACAGAAGTTAGTATTTGAAACAAACAATCCAACTACCCTCACTGGTGCTAGCTGACCACAAACAATACAAGCCACAGTGTAACCCTCCCTGTTGCCCCTAGGATACAACAGAAGGCAAGTTTAACCCTATGCTAGGAGTCTGGGTCTCAGGCTCTGAACGTGACCTTAGAGGGCAAGAAGGCTGACAGGACAGATGGCAGTCAGGGTAGAGACCAGTGTAACATGGAGGTTGTGCTTTGAGGAAAGAACTGCCAATATATGAAAAGTTGTAGATGAATTAGACCTTGTATGTGCAATCACCAAAGGTCATTGAGCATCATGTTAGGAGGCTGGAACATGGTATCTGATTCCTTCCAAAACTAAGATGCCCTGCTCTGACCCCATGGACTATATCCATCTGTATACTGCTCTCTGGGGCTCTAGCTCTATGTACCCTTACCTTAATAAGCAGAATACATGTCATCAAGTACAGATAAAATCTTACAACAGCATGTCATTTCCATACATCTTAGTTTCAAACTTAAATCCATAATACCATTAACTTTTCTAGTCTCTGTTTGAAACTATTTTTTGCTTCTTCACTTTAGATTTTTTCAAAGTGATGGAGAGAATCCATAGTATAAGAGGAAATTCCAGATCAGAGGAAGAGGGCTGGGCTAGGAGATGGCGGTGCTGGAAACTGACCCACACTGCCATTTCACCTTTGTGTACACAATGATCCTTATCTACTCTGAGCATGATCATTTGGGAAAACACAACAAAGGTAGGAGATGCAGCTCAGTGCTAGAACATCTGTGTAGCATGCACAAGGCCCTTAGGCCAATCCCCAGCATCCACCAACAAACAAACCTAAATCTGGGTGCCAGTGACTGACACCTGTTATCCTAGCTACTCAGGCAGCTGAGATCTAAGGATCGAGGTTCAAAGTCAGTCTGGACAGAAAAGTCCAGGAGATTCTTATCACCAATTAATCAACAAAAAATCCAGAAGCAGATCTATGACTTGAGTAGCATAGCCTTGAGTGAAAAATGTAAGGAAGAATGTCCATGCTTTGAGTTCAAGCCCCAATACTAACACACACACACAGAAAAGTGATTGCTATGAAAAGATGTATTAAATACTGTGCCTCAAAATGTTAACTTTTAGGAATATTTAAGTGATTTCACAGATGGAAATAAAACTGTGCATTTTCAAGCATGATTAATAGAGGTTTGAGTTCGTTTCTAATAGAGAATGGATACCCCTTCCCAACACATATACAATTTTCAACAAGACTTAGAAACATCTAGTTCAATTTTTCATATTATGTAAGAACCTCACAGGTAAAAATCACTTTTAAGTTTTACGTATGATGACCTTGAATTCAGAGGCAGGGGGTATGGTTTTCTTTGTCACTCCTGTGTGATCTTGAATAAGTTGGTCACTACTGTGGCTCAAGTTTATTAATAGCAAACAGAACATAATAATTATATCTACCTTAAAGTGTTGTAGTCAAAGACTAAATGGGTTTAATTACTGAGACTCTCGAAAGAGTATGGGATATAGCCTTGAAATAATTACTATTTCACTATTGTTGTGTATACTTGCTGAAAACCTTCTGCACAAAGGCCCACAGAGGAAATAAATAGGAAAACACTCCATCCTTTGCCAAAGATGCATGTGAACAAGGGCTGCTCCATAGATCGCCACCAAACCTGCAGGTGCTCAAATTCTTCAGCTCATGGAGATGTTTTTTACTTTTCCATCTAAATCTGCTAAAATTTCTGTGCTATGGAAAATATTTGGGTGAAGGGAAGACAAGTGTGAGGACAAAATGGTCCATTTCCACATCCTGGGCCTATGATCAATACCAGGTTGAAGTTCTTCTGGTCTAAGCTTTATGGACGGATGATTGCAAACAGTGGTTCCATCCTGTGGCAAGTTGCTAAGCAAACACTCCAATTAAAGCCATTTCTAACTGGATTCTGCAAATGTTCAAAGAAGCTTCATTTCTCATGCAGACTTTATGGTTCTAATCTCAAGATCAGTATTTAGCACACACAAAAAATATGAACAGCATTCTACTTAGAAAGGCTCTGTGTTAAAAAAAACAACAACAACAACAAAGCATTAGAAGTAAAACTTAAACAGACTAAGGGAATAGAGAAGTACTTCTTTTGGATTTTCTTCTACAATTATCTTTGTATGTATATGTGTATGGCAGTACTGGGGCTTGAATTCAGGTAGGCATTGTCTCTTAGATTTTTCCCTCTGCCATACGCAGTCACTCTACCACTTGAGACACAGTTGTACTTCTAGCTTCTTTGTGGTTAATTGAGGATAAGAGTCTCACACACTTCCCTGCCTGGATTGTCTTTGTACTGCGATCCTCACACCTCAGCCTCCTGAGTAGCTAGGACTACAAGTGTGAGCCACCATCCCATAGTCACCCCACAAGAAAACAGCTAGGTAAGTCTCACAACAATCTGTGCTTTGGGTGAGAGGGAGAGAACTCCTAGCCCTGCTAAGGATGTAAAAATGTAAAACACAGAAATTGTATCATCTATCATTTCCTCTTCATCTCACCAAATGTTGGCTGAATGTGTAGCTGAATTGATTTATTCAGCCTCAATCTTTATAATGCTATGCTTTCCGTGTTAATATTTGATTGACTGGCCCAGTCACTAAAAGAATGTTAGTTAGATATTCTTCATTATTGGATCCTTAAAAATGATAAAGAGATAGATATACAAACTAAGCAATGCAATATTTAGGGCGCTTGAATCAAAACAAAAAGTGCTCAATTATCTTTCAGGTGTGGTGGTGCATGCTAGGACTCCCAGTATTCTAGTGAGAGGCAGGAGGGGATTCTTTAAACTCAGGAGATCAAGGCCAACCTTGGCCACACAGAAAGAACTCATCTCATTAGAATTGACCTTCACACTCCAAACTCTATCCTCAAACATGTGCATGTAAATAGAATAAAATTTCACAGGAGTTCAAGCCCCAGTACCAGTACAAAAATAAACAAACATAAAATGTCACATAGGAAAAGCTATGGAAACTTCAACCTGACTCTACTAGGTTGATTCATAATAAAAGTAACACAAAATATAAAAATAATAAAAGTCTTATGAATAAAAGCAAAATTAGCTTTAATAGCATATTTATTCCAATATATGAAAATACTAAAATGGACTCATGTAGTCAAGAATTTCAGAGAATTCTGAGCTATGTTGGCCGCTTTTGATTGTTAGAATCCAATACACACTTCATATTCACAGCATGTATGTTTAAACCAGTGGCAGCAAGTGGCACATGACTGACTATAGCTGTCGTATAGCACAGCTTTGGGCTAATTTTACAACAGAAATACAAAACTGGGACATAGCTTGAGTATTTATAGAAAGGAAATGGAAGGGATCCTTATGGAGTCCCTGGGAGGTGAGCCATAGCTAATTAAGCACACTAATCACTGGACGGTGAAAGATTCCGCTGCCCTTCTTATGAGAGGTAAAACACTGACCAATAGAATCTTGGAGATCTGAGTTAAGTTTCCTGGTTAATTCTCTGAAAAATATATGAAGCTGTCTTTATTTCTTCATTTATGTACACTAAGATGGTTTTCTTTTGGTTAAACACTGTTGTGTCTAGAAGTCAACTGAATGACTTGAAGCATGTATATACTCAAATACATTTGCCAAGTCTTCATGCAGCCATCTCTGGCCAGTTCCTGTTAGTTTCACCTCTAGTTCATGTGAACTAAAACCAAAAATGCAACCATCAAAATTTGCCTGCAGCACAATATGTAAGGCTACAATAAGGCATTCAACCTCAGTGTTCAAAACAAACAGAGGCTGGGTGCCAATGGTTCATGCCTGTAGTCCTAGCAACTTATGAGGCTGGTATCTAAGGATCATGGTTCAAAGCCAGCTAGGGTAGGAAAGTCCGTGAGACTCTTAGATCTAGTTCACCACCAAACAAGCAAGAAATGGAGCCATGGCTCAAATGGTAGAGAGCTAGCCTTGAGCAAAAAAGCTCAGGGTCAGCACCCAAGCTCTGAGTTCAAGCTCCAGAAGCAGCACACAAAGAAAAGAGAAAAAGAGGGGAGAGAGAGAGAGAGAGAGAGAGAGAGAGAGAGAGAGAGAGAAAGGAAGGAGGAAGGAGAAGGAAGGAAGGAAGGAAGGAAGGAAGGAAGGAAGGAGAGGAGAGGAGAGAAGAAGAGAAGAGAGGGGGAGGGGAGGGGAGGGAAGAAGGGCTGGAGGGAAAGAGGAAGAGTGAAAGAGAGAAAGAAAGTAAAAAAAAAAAAAAAAAAAAAGACAAGAAAGACAGGAAGGGGGGCTGGAGATATGGCCTAATGGCAAGAGTGCCTGCCTCGTATACATGAGGCCCTGGGTTCGATTCCCCAGCACCACATATACAGAAAACGGCCAGAAGTGGCGCTGTGGCTCAAGTGACAGAGTGCTAGCCTTGAGCAAAAGGAAGCCAGGGACAGTGCTCAGGCCCTGAGTCCAAGCCCCAGGACTGGCAAAAAAAAAAAAAAAAGAAAGACAGGAAGGAAGAAAGGAAGCATGAAAGAAAGGAAGAAAAGGAGAGCAAGAAAGTTCAGACCTACTTAGTAACTTTTTCCATTGTCCATGTGATCTTAATTTCAGCTACCCTCACAACTACCTCAACCCACATAAATGGTGACTGGTAGGTGTCCAATGAATGTGCAGAGCTGTTATGGTGGAAGGGCATGTGAGACAGTGGGCAGGAAGAATGGCTGTCTGGGCATGGGGGTGATGGGGAATATTTCTGATGACTGCTGTGGTGGTCAGTATAACTGGGAGGGGGTCAGGGGATCAGGAGGTACTGTTACGATGTTATCAGCAAGTGGCACCAAAGAGTGAGGAATGGAAGAGGGGAGTCTATGAGCCCAGATTTTCACTGCTCACAGAAGTCAATGCTTCACTTATTTCATTTTTACCTTCCCTTCTAAGGATCCTAGAACTGCTATCCATTATCTTGTCTTGCTTGTCAAAGTCAGAAAAGTTAATCAGCCTATGGCATGGGACTTACTTAAAAGTGCTGTATTCATTTACCCATAGGTTGCTTGCTAATGGCAAGTGTAAATATGCTGAGGAATAACTCAAGTATCCACTTTAATTCCCAATGGCTGCTACTTCCATTCATTCCTTCATTTTCATTCACTCACTCATTCATTCATTCAATGAACAGCACAGAGGGAAGGATTCTTTCTTTATTTATTTATTTTTGCCAGTCCTGGGCCTTGAACTCAGGGCCTGAGCACTGTCCCTGGCTTCTTTTTGTTCAAGCCTAACACTTTGCCACTTGAGCCACAGCACCACTTCTGGCCTTTTCTATATACATGGTGCTGAGGAATTGAACCTAGGGCTTCATGTATACAAGGCAAGCACTCTTGCCACTAGGCCATATTCCCAGCCCTAGGATTCTTTAATATATCACAAATAGAAAATAAATCTGTAACTATAGAATATTGTGCTTCCTTCTCTGAGCTGAGAATTATAACTTCTTAACAACCTTTTTCCCCTTCCTTCCTAGCTCCTATAAAGTAACACAAAGATGAAGGGCAAACCTTTTTTTTCCCCAGTAGTGGGGCTTGAACTCTGGGCCTGGGCACTGTCCCTGAGTTCTTTAGCTCAAGGGTAGTGGTCTACCACTTGAGCCCAAGTGCCACTCCTGGTTTTCTGGTGGTTAATTGGAGATAAGAGTCTTATGGACTTTCTTGCCCAGGCTGGCTTTAAATCTCAATCCTCAGATCTCAGCCTCTTGAGTAGCTCAGATGACAGGCCTCAGCCACAGACGCCCAGCGGGCACGCCATCCTAATAGGGGCCAAGTGTACCCATTTATAATCTGGAGGGAAAAAAATTCCTAGATCCCAAGAGTCAATAACTTCTGGATGGAAAATAACAAGATTTAAGGGCTTTGCTTAAAAGAACTGCTTAATTCTGAGCATCCAATGACACGGTCCTTTACGACACAAATATCTCAGAGCAGTTGGCGAAACATGAGGACAGTCAGGAGAAATGCATCACCGAAATAGGGAAGCAATAAGGGTCAGTCTCAATCTTGCCAGCACTTCCTGACCATGTATGCAAGAACAGCAATGGCTGTCCCCAGAGGCTCATAGTCAATCAACAGGCCATGTGTTTCAGTCACAGGGACTCTAATGATTGCTGCTATTCCACTGGCTTTTAAAGAGCACACTGAACCTCTGAACTCTTTTCACCTCCACATCACATTGTTTAAAAGCATTTGGTACAATCACAAAAGCTGTCGAGATTCTAGTAACTCCATCAGTATTATTTTATGGACACCCACTTCAGATCTCACTTGTAACTACAGCTCATTAAGGAAGGAATCAGAGAAAGCCATAGCCTTGTCCAGGGCCACATTCCAGAGGAGCATAAAATAAATCTTTGTTGAAAATAAAAGTTGATCACTTTAAGTACTACAGCTTTGAAGGCCCGGAATTTTTTTTTCTTTTAGTTTAATTTCGTTTTTAGAGCAATGAACTCTTTATATGAGGCCGTATTCAAGTTAAGTTTCAGTTAAGCCCCAAGTCTCAAATGAAGGAAAATGAGAAGGAATAAGTGTTTAAAACAGCACAAGACTTCAGGGCAGGGCACATGATCTATTCCAGGTAAAGGGTACAGGATGAATCACTGGTTTGTTCCCTGGCAGCAGGCACCTCCAGTTTGGCAAAGCTTTCCAGGTTTCCAAGCCAGTACAGTCAGGTAGGTTAGAAGCTGACTGTTCTGAAGGCTGGTCATATGAGCACATTGCTTTTGACCCACAGCAGTTTACTTTCCACAGAGCCAACAGGGAATTGAACTAGTTCGAAGAATCAGATTCTAATTTACAACCAACCTAGCCACAATAGCACAAGAGCACTTGCATTTCTAAATTGAAATGGGCTTCAAGTCCTCCCAAAATCTCAGACTCTGAGGCCATGTCTCATACGTTATCTGATTTCTAGACATGGTAAGCAGAATTGTGTTTTCGTTTGATGCCAGTTTGGTTTCATCATCATCAAATTTGAATGTAGTACCTGCATACCATAAGCTTTATTTCAGATGCTATTCTCAAAGGCAATCCCAGCCTCAGGGGACCCTCCCCCACACATACCCCCTGCTTTTTCCAGCCCCTCCCCTTGGCAGTCAAAATGAAAACAAAAGCACAATAACTATGCAATTTGAGGAATTAGGTGTGTGTTTAAGGACTAGATGACTCCCTGCTATCCAGAAACCAGAGATTCTTGTGGCTAACTGGACTGCAGAGGGAAGCAAGCCTACCTTGTAGTTCTAAGTGGTTATAGAAACAGAGAACTAGGAGACAGAAACAAGTAGGGTAAGTTACCAGATTGTTATCTAACTGGGTCATGCCTCCATCTTCTTGCCTGAAGCTGGCGGTCTGTGTAATCTACACTTACAATAGAGTCAACATTAAGTTGTACAAAGGGCACACAGTGAAATCCAGTAGACCCCTGATGTCTGTGAGTGTGTGATTCAAGGAGACCACCATGGAGGAAAAACATCAGTTTTTCAGAATACAATTTGGTACTGTACAAGAGTTTCTCATAATACTACCCAACTTATGCTAGAGACATTCCATCTTTCAATAAATAAAAAGTTTCACCTTATCACTTAAGTACATTAATATCTACCTTTTGAAGTACCATTTGCTTTAGGGAAGTTGTGTTTTCATAAAATTAAGGACAGGGAAACATTCAGAGTTTCTCTGCATCAACTGAACTATGCAATATGCATCTGGAAATTTTAATGTTTTGGTTTTGAAATGTATTTTATTAGTTATTATTTGGGGGACCATGCTTGGTCAAATGTGTGAATCTATAAATAATGATCATATGTCACCTGAACTACAGTCTGTCTCATTTGGGAAATCCATTTCTGTCCTCCCTTACACAGCAATCTGATCTCCACTGAGAAGCCATATGCAGCCATGATAGGGGTCCCCATAAGGTGCAAACTCACCTAGAACAAGAGCTACCTTTTTAAAGCCTTGTGTGCAGAAAGTGCTCAGCGACACTTGGTGAACTAAACAGCAAACAATTCCTCCAGAGAAAGGCGATAATAGAATGGATTCCATGTGTAGTCTTCTGGGAGATTGTATTTTTTTTTCAACCAAATACTTGGTCAGCAAAAAGTTATTAGATATCTGAGGTTGCTCCATCAGTTGAGAACATCATCTCGCACCCCATTAGTTTTCTATGCCATCCCTGTAAAGTTCCTTTTTACCATATAAGGTCATTTATACACAGGATCCAAGCATTAGGAGGAGATTATCAATGGGGGCCATTACACAGAATGTTACCTCCCCAAAACAAGCTGACTATAATCACAGAACCTTATATATTTATTTTTTAAAATTAGGAACTAAAGAAATCATCTTGAAAGGAGGATAGAATATAGAGGCCAATTTATAATCAAGAGATTCTCTATACCACAGTTAAAATATTTTCCTAGCTTGTCCCCTCAATGGTTTTGTTTGCTGTAACCAACGTCCTTGTTTTTAATAATGTCTAGCTCCATTGGTGGAAAAAAATTCTCTAATATTCCAGGTACCATTGGGTTGCCAGATAATTGCACATGCCTGGTTGTATGTATACCACTACTGTGCTTAAAAAAAAACAAGACCCATAAGCAATTACTTCCTAGGAGTAGATTAGATAGTATTACATTTTTTTGTGGGGGCTAGTACTGGCTTGAATTTAAGGATTCACACATTAGCTTTTTCCCTCAAGGCTGGTGTTCTACCACTTGAGCCACAGATCTATTTTTGGCTTTTTGCTACTTAACTAGAGATAGGAGTCTTATGGACTTTTCTGCCCTGGCTAGCTTAGAACTGCAATCCTCAGATTTCAGCCTACTGAATAGCTAGGATTACAGGTATGAGGACAATAGTACTACTTAATAGTACTACTTAATAAATTTTATTGGGATGGGGAGTTAGGTGGTAGATGGATGGATGGATAGGTATATGGATGGATGGAACAAAACATCTCTAGGAGCCTTTTGAGACAATGCTATCAGTTCATTCCAGCAACATCATTCAGCCTAATTCCATAACCTGAGAAGGAAGACCACAGGAATCTCTGTGTATATAAACAGAAGAAAATGTGTAAATCTGAGACCTTGATCTTAGAATCAAGAATGAATTCCTTCTCTCTAGCTTTGTCTCTCCTGGGCTTCCTCACCTTCCAATTATAGTTGCATGTACTCATTTTGTGGGTTTTGTATCCACAGATGCAATCAAGCATAGGTAGAATATATTTCAGAGGAAAGTTGCATCTATCCTGGACATGTACAGACTTTCTACCTGTCATTATTCTCTACGCAATGGAGCCTAACAATCATTTATGTAACATTTTCATTGCATTATTTTATTAGTCATCTAGATATTATCTAAAGTATGCAGGAACATATGCACAGGTTTTATGCAAATACTGTGCCATTTTGTATAAGGCAGCAGACACAGATTTTAGAATTGCATGAGGTGGTCACCCTACACCAAGTATATATGAATACTGAGGGCTGACTGCAACACCAAGTCACTTGGAATTCACCAACAGCTGGGCTTCTGAACCACAGATGCTGTAAGCTAAGGCATGAAGCTGGCACTAAGGTCTACATTTCCAAAAGAAGAGCGAATGAAACAGTTATAGACTTAGCACCTCACCACTAGTCGCTAGCACAGGGCTTTCTCTACGAGTCTCCTAAACCCAAAGCTACTGACCCATTTGGCTTTGCCATTGTGACCAGTTGTAGTGACTACAAGACATTAAATGTTAAAAGTGAAAATGTCTCTTCCTCTTTCACTACCTAAGAGAAGCACAGCTAGCTTGTTTGTTTGTTTGTTATTTGTTGTGCCACTAATGGGCTTGAATTTAGGACCTGAGCATTCATTGTCCCTTAGCTTTTTCAACTTGAAGCTATTGCTGTATCTCTTGAGCCACACTTACACTCCCAGCTCTTTAGTAGTTAACTGGGGATAAGAGGCTCACAGACTTTCCTGCCCAGGCTGGCTTTGAACTGTAATCTTCCAATGGTTCCAATGGTATGAGCCATCAGTGCCCAAACAACTGAGTGTCCGTGATTACAAGTCACCCAGTACTTCCATCTAGTATTGTCAATGAAAGCCAAAAAGAATGGACTCTCAGACTATTTCAGATGGGGATCCTATAGACTTTATTTTAGGATGCAATGAATAAGTGTATGTGAGTGCACATGTGTGTATGGGAGCACATGTACACATGTGATGTAAGTGTAGGTTGGTAGGAGTGGAATGTCACATCTCCCAACAGATGACATGCACATTAGTAACCTAATACAATCTGACTGCAATGCTATATATGCCTTTTGCTGCAATATTTCTGAACATTTACAAAGTACTTCTTAAGGGTATCATCCAAAATGCCATACTGGTATGTGCAGGGCATTAGCAGGTTCAAAATACATGAAAAACATTAATGATAAAGCCCAGATACAATGGTGATGGACATAAGAGTACAAAGACATCAGAATTTCAAATTTTGTTCAGATGACTGCAGAACCTGGAAAAGCTATTGCTGCTATTGATGCATAACATACTGCTATTATTGGTCTTTTTATATAAATATAAATATATAATATATATATAATTTGAATTTTGGGAAACTTTAGTTGTGCTGTCAACTTTGGAAAAAGTATCCCAGTTTACCGTGTTGAGTTGGCATTGTACAGAAATTAATAGCCATATTGGTCTAGAAACGTTAAACTTAATTTTTTTTTCATTTGTACCGGGATAAATGCACTGTATTAAATAGTAAGGTCTTATCTACGTGGGTTTGATTACAGAAACTAATAAAGTATTCTCTAAATAATGAAAAAAAAAAGAATTTCAGATGGTCTCAAATCCCAAGATAATATGAAAATTCTCAAACCAAAGCTGTCAGACACTGAAAGATAAATATGACTCCAGCAGATGAGTAAAGGTTAATAAAGATACATTCTTAGGGCAGGCATGCTGCTGGCTCATGCCTGTAATCTGAGCTACTCAGGAAGCTGAGATTTAAGAATCAAAGTTCACAGCTCACCTAGGCAGAAAAGTCTGGGAGACTATTATCTCCAGCAAAAAGCCAGAAATAGAAGTGTTGCTCAAATGACAGAATGTCAGTCATCACTGAAAAGGCCAAGCAAGACAGTGAGGTTGTGAGTTGAAGCCCTAGTACCAACACCTCCCCACCACACACACACACATTCATGTAGAAGTCTACGACCACACGTCCACAAAGAGCTGCTAGGAAGCAGAAACATAAGTGCTTGGCCCATCAAAAACTGATAAATACCTTCTTGTAGTAGCTTCAGTTTATTTTTGAGCTAACAGCCAATATCAACCAAAGTACAAGAAAGATATATTCTCTCATCCAGGGAGTGGGAGTGAAATGGCACAACCCTATTAGAAACAAATTGACTTATTTAACAAGAACCTTTAAAATGTTTATAACTTTTGGCTCAGTGATTCTACTTCTAGGAATCTACCCTAAGGAAATAATCAGAAAAGCAATCAAAGATTTCTTTGGGAAAAAAAATTAAGATTGGCATTAACTAGAGGGAAATGGCTGAGCTAATTATGACAAACCCACATGGTGCAGTAGATGCAGGCTTTGAAATTGGATTTTTTTAAATCATGCACATTATCATAATATAATTTTAGGTTAAAAGAAACAAGAGAAGAGGAAAGGAGAAAAAGGACAAGAGAGAAACTCTTTAGAGGAGAATTTTTGTAAGCCTGGCTACACACTGCTATAGCAGTGTATGCTTTTAAATAAAAGTCCTCATGTCTAAGTTATAGCCTTTAATCATTGTCCCTGGGTGAACATTCTGGCTTTCTCACTTTACCATGCAACCCAGGAGAACCAGCATCCAATAAGGCCCACGAATCAGCATGTAGAGATGAATGGCTTAGTGAAAACACAGAAGCGGGATTTAAAATTCCCTAAGTCTGGGATGAGAGTTTGTGTTGCTACAAAGAATGTACTGCTACAGAAGTCCAACAACACTGCTGCTACTGATGATCCCTGGGAACCACTGATAAAAATTGGTTTGGAGTTCCATACCAGAAAGACAGGGATTTATGTGGCAAACTGTATTATTATGTGTTCCCCTAAGCATTGACTGGCAGAGTTTTGATCCAACAATGTCAAAGGGAAAATCAAGATAGAAGAGAAAATGGCCATTTATGGAGCTAAGTGCCGACTGAACCCTTCTGGTACACAATGTACAGTTCCCACTGTCCCCTCACCACCCTGTGCGGACAGAGTAGCCAAGTACAATGTAGGAAGATGAAAACAGATTAACAGAAACATGGTGATTTGTCAGGAACAAGCAGTTTCTGAGAGGCAGACAAGATGGGGCCCCAACTTATCAGACACTCGGGTCATTCCTGGCTTTTCTCCTGGCTTTTCTCCCTCCAAGAAGACAAGCAGGATAAGATTAAAAAACAAACAAACAAAAAAACCTCCCACTTAGAAGCAAACACTATGCTGTGGAGAAAGATGGGATTTAGATAAGGTCAGGGAAAATATAAAAGCAAATACTAGTTAATCCATTGGGCTTTGCTTCTGTTCTTGTTTCTAATTCTTTAGTACAGGTCAAAACAGTAAATCAAAGTACAGGAAAATACTTGCCCAGCCAGCCTTTCACAAAAACTCAAATTTTCATAGATTCTACTCTGCGTGTATGTGTGACTGGTAACATCTACAAGCCCGAGAGATCTGGCTACTTTGCTCCCAAGACTTAACTGTATTCATGGCCTCCTTCCAGGGGGCCTGACTGGTGGGCACACGCCCCAAGCAGTATGAATTCTATCTGTTCCTCAGCTCTGTCCTAGATTCCTCATGTCAGGGGAGTTCCTTAATGCCTGAGCATGTGAGGGTTGTTCTGTTCAAGTCTGGCATGATTAGGTTGAAGAAAATTATTCTTATTCTCCCACCTCTCTTGGTACATTGTATTCTGAAGGGAAAACAGGTGAGAGAGAGAGAAAGAGAGAATCAGATACAGAAGGAGACAGAAATTGAGACAAAGAGACACAAGGAGTGGGACCCTGAGAGAGAAACAAAGAGGTGTTAGCCTTCAGCCCACTATAAGCCTGTACTTGCATAGAAATGTATCTTAGGTATTTTCTAGGCACTGAGTGAAGCATCTAAAAAAGAACACAGAATAACCCACTCACACGTTAAAATTTTACTTAATCCTTTTTGTTTGGCGGGGGCGGGGAGAGCAACTGAGCTTGGAATTCAAAAGCTTCATATTTGCTAGGCTGGTGCTCTACCACTTAAACCATGCCTCTAGCCCTGTTTGGGGGCTGTTTATTTTGGAGATACAGTCTAAGCAATTTTTCTACCTGCGCTATCCTCAAACTGAGATCCTCCAGTTCTTAGCCTCTTAAGTAGATAAGATTGCAAGCATAAGCAACCAGTACCTGACTGAAATCTAACTCGTTTTTTTTTTCCCCCTGCCAGTCCTGGGACTTGAACTCAGGGTTTGGACACTGTGTCTGGGCTTCTTTTGCACAAGCTGGCACTCACTCTACCACTTGAGCCACTTCTGGCTTTTTCTGAATAGTTTACTAGAGATAAAAGTCTCATGAACTTTCTTGCTCGGACTGGCTTCAAACCACAATCCTAAGATCTAAGCCTCCTGAGTAATTAGGATAACAGGTGTGAGCCACCAGCACCTGGCTATCTCTCTAATTCTTAATAGTCAAACAATATGGATGACCCTCCTCATAATGCAGAGTGAGCACCCATCTGAAGTGCTGGATCAGATCCAAATACTACCTACATGGGTAAAGACCAACAGGATTTGATCATAGGAAGACCATAGGGAAGGAGAGACAATCATCCACCCTACTATTTGATCTATATCCTATGCTGTGATCCTAGAACTGCCATTGTAGTATAGAGCAGCTGGTCAGTCAGTGTCAAAGCTCCATTTCTTCTCCTTTGTGTCTGGCGATTATGTTCTAGCCAACTGAATACAACACCCAGGAAATGTCTTTAATGGAAATGATCACACCTCTCTGCCATTCTTTCAGGGTGAAGAAAGATGTGATGCTAGGAGCAAGAGCAGCCATACCGAACCATGACATCAAAGTCTGTAGGGAAACAGAATGGCTCGATAAAAGGAGGCATGGCAAGAGTTGGTGAGTTACACCTGTAATCCTACCAACTCAACAGGCTGATATCTCTGAGGATCTTGGCTCAACAGGCAGGAGAATCCTTGGGACTCTTATCTCCAATTAACCACTATAAGGATGGAAGTGGAGCTGTGGCTCAAGTGGTAGAGAACTAGGCTTGAGTGAAGAAAGCTAAGGGACAGCGCCCAGGCCTTCAGTTCAAGCTCCAATTAAAAAAAAAAAATTAGAAATGGCCTGAGAAGAAGATACCAGGGATTTGAGGTTGTCTATTGGTAAGCCAAGAAAAATCTACTCTCGGGAGACGTTTCCAACCCCCTTGTCACATGAGAGAAGGCACACAGGGAGTGAGTAGGCACCTGAAACAGTAGAGGCCCCAAGTCCTCAAGTTGGCACGCCCACTACCCTCAGAGAACTACAAAGGACGTGAGCACTTCTTAAGTGATGCGAATTTCCTCCAGAAGCTGCCAGCAGGCAGATGGGCAAATGGTATATAATGAAGCCACCAATTTGTGTCACTGGAGCTCCTACAAAGAGGCAGATTAGATGAAAGCAACAAGCTCTGTTCCCTTGTCAACCTCCTCCCTCGGCTTGACTTCTGGGGGGGGAGGGGAGCGAGACAGTGCTTAGAATAAGCCAGTCACCTCAGCAAGCCACATACCCTTCTTTTTTAATGTCCTTCCTTCCTTCCTTCCTTCCTTCCTTCCTTCCTTCCTTCCTTCCTTCCTTCCTTCCTTCTTTCCTTCCTTCCTTCCTTCCTTTTTTCAATGCTAGGTGTGGGATCCAGGACCTGGAACTCTACTACTGAGCTATATCGCCAGCCCCTGTTCCAGTTCAAACTCAGGATAAATCACTCCATGGATAACAATTTCACAGGGAAACACCAGCACAATTCACACACTTGCTTCAGGGATCCCAGCAGCTGATTCTGCAGAAAGGGAAACCAGTGAGCAAAAATCTAAAGCACCCCATCGTGTCCTCAGGTAATGGCTTTTGTTCCCCAGGTACAAAGAAGTCACTGTTCGCTTTGTGTGTGTGTGTATACCAAATGCACAATGCCTTCTATTCTCAAGGCCTAAAGAAAACAGGCATTGGCATGAGGCATGCATGTCTTCCTCAATGAACTAAACAGTTCAACCTGAAATTCAAGTGCAAAACTTTCAGTAGCAAACAAAAGGCTCGTGTTCCACTCTGGTTTATAAAACCCAGTGACTTTCATATCAGCCTCGAACCCTGGGAGTGTTTACTTACTCTCATCAGCACATTTGGGGGTCAGTTTCACAAGGAAGCATGGGAAATAAACTAAGCATGAGACACTCATGGTGAAGAAGAGAAAAATCACTGATACTCTCACTCAATGCTCTGCATTTCCTTTTCTCTGCTCTCTCCTATCAGAGTCTAAGAATCAGGTAGTCAGAAATGTGAACGGGTCCGGTGCTGGGTGCTTCTAATCCTAGGTACTCAGGAAGCTGAGACCTAAAGATCACCGTTTGAAGCCATCCCGAGAAAAGTCCTGAGAAAAATCCATGAGGTTCTTATTGCCCATTAACCAACAAAAAATTGCAAGTGGAGGTGTGGTTCAAGTGGCAGAGTGCCAGCCTTGAGTGAAAAAGGCAAGTGAGAGCAGGAGGTCTTGAATTCAAGAACAGTACTGGCATGGGGAGAAAGGGTGGGGTGATGGAGGGAGGGGGGGAGGAAGGAAGGAAAAGAGAAAGAATGAAAGAAAAAAAGGAGAGAAAGAAGGAAGGAAAGGATAAATGAAAGAAAAAGAAAGAGAGCGAAGGAAAGAGAAGGAGGGAGAGAAGGGGAGAGTTGGGGGAAGGAGGGAGAGAGGGAGGGAGGGAGGGAGGGAGGGAGGAAGGGAGGGAGGGAGGGGAGGGAGGGGAGGAAGGGAAGGGAAGAGAGAAGAAAAGGAAAGAAGGAAGAAAGAAAAGAAAGGTAAACAGGTTCCATCTTTGGAATCAGTCGTAAAACTCTTTTCCCGTTAGGAATTCAGTATGTTCCACATATTGCTCATTTGTATCATCTAACAACAGCTCTACAGCAGAAAACTGGCAGTATTTATTCCAGATGCACCTGGTTATTTTTTTACATATGAGCATGGCCCCAACTGCAGGGCAGAATTCTTACTGGCAATCTGACTTTATATCTGACGATACAAAGAGATAAATAGAAGGTTTACTTCAAAGTCATTTGGAAATATAATAAAATTAAGTCACCTAGCCTGACCCTAATGGCTCATGACTATATTCCCACCTATTCAAGATATTGAGATCTCAGGATCATGGTTCAAAGCCAGCTGGGACAGGAAAGTTCATGAGACTCTTATCTTCAATTAACTACTGCCAGAAGTGGAACTGTAGCTCAAGTAGTAGAGCATCAAAAATCTAAGGGACAGGGCCCAGACCCTGATTTCAAGACCAATAACTGGCACAAATAATGAGAGAGAGAGAGAGAGAGAGAGAGAGAGAGAGATCCCTAAACATAAACATAATTGTTCTCCCATTTTTTTAACTGACAACTTGTGGCATGTCCAAGTTAATCATTACACAAGGTTGGAGTCAAAAGTAAAGTTTAAGCTAGACAAAAAAAAGCTCAAAGATAACAAGAATGAAGTGGGTCTCATGCATGTAAATATGGAATTGAAAATGAGGTCAAGCCCTTAAAAGGCTGAGGTGATACTTGATGGGCCATGTTTGCGTCTTCTCTCCAGATGACAACAGAAATTCTTCTCTTATCATTAAGTGACAAATTAAATATTAGCTAGTGACTGGGTTATGCAAAGAATGGTATTAAAAGTGCAATGTAAACTTTAAGATAAGAAGTGTTAAGACTCAAATTGGGAAGTTTTGTCTCATAAGCTTTTCTAATTTTTTTAAGAGACAGAAACACGCAGGATATCCTGGTAGCTTAAGCCTAAAATCCTACCTATTCAGGACGCTGAGATCTGAGGATCACAGTTACAAGACCAGCCAGGGAGACATCCCTGAGAGATTCTTACCTCCAATTAGCCAGTAAAAAAGCTGGAAGTGGAGGGGTGGCTCAAGTGATAGAGTTCCAGACTTAAGCAGAAAAGGCTGAAAAAAAGAGAGTAAGGTCTTGCACTCAAGCTCCAGTAGCATCACAAAAATAAATAAAGATCAGAGCCAGAAGCATAAGTATTATATTACTAGAAATAAAACCATGACATTTAGAGACCTACAAGCATATTTTTGTGATTTCTCTAATCAAAAGAGCTTATCTGAAAATGTATTGCATTTATAATGTATCAGCAATTTTCTAGAGTCTTAGAAAAAAACAAAGCTAGGGAAAAGTTGTTTTCAGCCCTGCATTTACAGCTCTTTGGTGCCATTCTTTAAACTCTTATTCCTTGCAGGAAGCAAGGCACAAAAATCAGTTAAGACCTCTCATAGGGCAAATGTGATTCAGGCACAAAGCAAGGATCTAATCTAGATTGAGACTTCCAGGATCAAGCTCTGCCCTCACTTGCTCTGCAAAACACATCCAGTCCAATCTATACCTCCAGCATTTTGGACTTATATAATCACAGGCTTTGAGCCTTAGTGGACAGACACTTCCCTCAAATCTATTCCTTCCTCAAACACTTCTCAAAAGTGGGATGGGAAAGTATTTCTACTGTAATAACAGCATTGTGTGAATGTGTATATAAGGCACCTGAGCTGCAGGATTAAGGCCAAAGGTCATATGAGTCTGTTTAGCAATGGTACTTTTAATAATATAGGGTTCAAGACAAGTGCTGGTGGCTCCCGCCTCTGAGAATCTTGGTTTGAGGCCAGTTGGCAGGAAAGTCCACGAGGCTCTTATCTCCAATTAACTCTCAAAAAGCTGAAAGTGGAGGTGGGGCTCAAGTGGTAGAGTGCCAGCCTGAAGCAAAAACCCTAAAGGACAGTGCACAGGACCTGAGTTCAAGCCCTGGTACCATCACTAATAATAGTAATAATAATAATAATAATAATAATAATAATAATAATAGTAGTAGTAGTAGTAGTAGTAGTAGTTCCAGGATTCTGCCTTAGGTTTCCACTCAGCTCCTGGCAGGGCTCAGCAATCTGCATTTTAACAAGCTCTCCTGGCATTTCTGATGTCAGTCTTCCTTTTCTATACTCTGGTTGGCTACTACCTTATAAAACTCAGAACACCATGCAGAGATAGCAGGAGAGCACTGTTAAGGGGCCACTCACATTGCACCCAAGTTTTCTTCTCTTTCCAGTCAACATTCCTTGAAGCTAAGGGACATGAGTAGGCATAGAGGTGTCATAGATTTAAAAAATACTTCCCTCTAGGACTGAATTAATTAGGAAGTAAGTTGCTTCAACAAACTCTTCTAAAATGTAAATACCCTCAAATGCAGCTAAGCCCCATTCACCAGGACCTGTGGCTTTAATCCACTGATCCTAACTGAAGGGTGATGAGGATGTCTGCTTGAGACACAGCCCTGGGCCACTATTTTGTAAAGAACTGAGCTTATCGTAGATATTTTAAAACTCCTTAAGTCCTGCATTTCTTAGAAGACTTAGGAGAGCCGGCAGCATAGGCCCATATCCCCAAGGGAATAATGGCAGCCCCTATAAATAATCTTACTTTCTCAATGTGTACACCTGTGCTCCATTGCTTTTTCTGCCTCATGCCTATTTGGTTTCTTCACAATTGCCCTCTTGCAGACCAAGCTAACCTTTCGCCACTACCCTACAGGGACAGAACTAGTGGTAGGAGCTCTAACTACACCCTGGTCTTCTATTCGTTGGTCTTGAGATCTTGGACTGTGATCTTCCTGGAGCCTTGGTTTCCTTGGCATTCATATTTATAGTGAACAGCGATAGCTTCTTGGAGTGTCTTTACATAGACAGGAACTAGATGTGACCAAGAACAGTGAACTTATGTTTGTGATCATTATCCTCAGTCAGTTCAGGACATTCAGCCCAACATGTAGAGCTCTTGAGTCATGCCTGAGAGAGTTCAGGAGGGGCTGGCCTCTTCTAGTCAAAAGTAAATCTGAGGGGGTCAAGTGCAGCCTTGTCATCCAGCAGGTCAATGGTACAGAGGCCAAAAAGTTGATGGTCTCATCAGAGAAAGACGTTACAGAACACAGGCAAGAGGTTTTTTGTTTTGTTTTGTTTCATTTTTTTAATTGTAAGTGTGAGCTGGTCCTAGTTTAAACTCAGGGCCTGGACATTGTCCCTGAGCTTTTTTGCTCAAGGCTAGTGCTTTACCACTTAAGCCACAGTGCCTCGTGTGTGTGTGTGTGTGTGTGTGTGTGTGTGTGTGTGTGTGTGTGTGTGTGTGACCGTCCAATTGGCTTTTTGGTAATTGGAGATAAGAGTCTTATGGACTCTCTTGCTCAGGCTGGTTTCAAACTTTGATCCTCAGATCTCAGGCTTCCTGAGTGGCTAGGATTACAGGTGTGAACCACTGGCACCTAGCTACAGAGGGGACTTATGCAAAGCAAAGTTAAAGTAGCAGAACATAGGTGGCTCACACCTATAATCCTAGTGACTCGGGAGGCTGAGATCTGAGGATGGCCGTTTGAAGCCAGGCAGGAAGAAAAGTCCCTAAGTTTCCTATATCCAGTTAACCACCAAAAACCAGAAGTAGAACTGCAGTTCAAAAGGGGGACAATGCACTGCAGGTTCCCAATACCTCAACCATTTATTAGGGTCTGTGGGAATCGAACAGTCCAGGATTAGTGTGTCCTTAACGTCCAGAGACTAAGCAAGGCATCATCAACTCCTCCCAATTGACGGGCAGGTCATCTTAATCTTGGGTGCAGACATCCTGTCATTTTCCAGAGGCTGGGTGGACTATGGGTCAACTACACTCACAGCTGTTAAAGTCAGTACTCCAGATGTTTTTTGTAATTAACATCTGAGCCACTATTCCCAGCCATCAGGTTCCTAACTCCCTGCCTACCTCCTGTATCTACCTCAGAAGACAGCCATGCTACCTTAAAACACAGAACTCAGATCTGGCAGGAACTGCCTTGTCAAATATGCCAGGGGAAACCAAGTGGGTACAGGCTAAGCCAGGCACCGGGGGCTCATACCTGTAATCCTAGCTACTCAGGAGGCTGAGATCTGAGGATCATGATTGGAAACTATCCCAGGCAGGAAAGTCCGTGGGACTCTTATCTCCAATAAACTACTCAGAAAAACTAGAAGTGGAGCTGTGATTCAAGTGGTAGAGCCTTAAGCAAAAGAAACTCAGGGACAGCCAGCCACCAAGGCTGGTTCAAGGTCCAGGACCAGCCAAAAAAAAGAAAGAAAGAAAGAGAGAGGGAGGGAGGGAGGGAGGGAGGGAGGGAGGGAGGGAGGGAGGGAGGGCTAAAAAATGTGCTCTCACAACTGAACCTAATTCCCTCCTTACTTCCAGTCTGACCCAGAATCTCTGATTTAGACCAAAGTCTCCTGCTCTAGCCTTGGTCTTTATCTAACTTGAAGAAACATAGGAAGAAAAAAGACGAGTGCAGAGAAAGTAATCACTTATTCCTCCCCATCTTCCTCTCCTTTCCCTTATCCCATTCTCCTCAAGCCTTTATCATTTCCTTTCCCTACTTATCTATTGAGATTATTTGCATTTTGGCCAGATTTTCCTCTTCCAAGGCCCATCCAAGGAGACTAGACAGCAGATGGCTTGCTACACAGCTAATTTGAGTACAAATTCAAGACAATAATCAGCTACAGATTGACTTGGCACCTACCACATAGGAGGAGAGGCCAAGCATTGCTACAGTCCGCCATATCCCTATGACTTTGCCTTCTCTTGATTTGCCAATAGGGGAGTGTATTTTAGTGTGATGATCATTTATTTTGGAAAAAATGCTGCATTTAATAAGCAATCCATGTAGCTCTTCAGCTGAACCACCCACATAAATTCTGGGGCACTGACTGTTGAAATCCTCTGTATAGCATGATATTAGTCCACGAAGGGTTCAGATAAGGAAATAAGGTTAGCCTCATACAATAACCAGGTCCTTAGAGTGCACTGCTTTTAGACAGGAAAGCATTCCTAATACATGTATCTTTTGCCTTTAACAAAACTCAATTTTCCATCAAAGTCTTGCACAATGACCAAGCCTGTCCTCTGTGAGCAACAGTTTATATAAGAGCAAAGTGGATTCAACCCCTCCCGTAGCTGAGATGTGTGCCATGTTTCATCTAAACATGAGGTTTGACTCTGTCTTTGAATCTTCAGCAAACTATAGACTTCAGATCTAGATACAAGTATTTTGAAGTAGATCAGTCCACTCATAGCCCTTTCTAAAAAGTAGAATTTTCAGGGGCTAGTAGAGTGTTTTAAGTGGTAGGAGTATCTGTTTAGCAAGTACATGGCCCTGAGTTCAAATCCTAGTACCACCAAAAATAAATTTTTACAACTTTCTTATTTTTATTCTCTTTCTGGTGTTAGCCTAGGGCTTGAACTCAGGGACTAAGCATTATTCTTTAACTTTTTCACTCAAGGCTGGTACTTTGCCACTTAAGCCACAACTCTACTTCTGGCTTTCTGGTGGTTAACTGGAGATAAGAGTCTAGTGGACTTTCCTGCCTAAGCTGGTTTTCTAGACCTCCTAAGTAGCTAGGGTAAGGGAAGTATGGATCAAGTGGTAGAGTGCCAGCTTTGAGTGAAAAAGTGAAGTGAGAGCACAAGACAAGGCCCTGAGTTCAAGTCCCAGGACTGAGTTTAATTAAAAACAACAACAACAACAACAAACAAAAACAGAAAACCTGAGTAGCTAAGATTAGAGGGGTGAACGACCAGCCGCTGGCTTACAATTTTCTTTTCCATCTACTGTTGTTCTTTCTTCACTCCTTGGACAATTCCAGCTGGGTAGAAATTCCACCTGGCACCTGCAATTCAACAATCAAGCTCCCTTTATCTGTCACATTCTCCACTGAGTGGCCATGAGTAGTACCATCAAGACTCCTTTCTCTCTTGTTCCCAGATGGACTATTAGAGATAGAAAACCTCAAGTTTCTCCAGACCTACACAGTGGGAACCTGCACCTTCCTAGGAAGGTGTACATTGAGAAGGGACTCCATTCTACCCAGCTCCTTCATTGTCCCCATCACTAACAAGCCACACCCTCCTCTAGTCCCTCCTCTGTTCACTCTCCCCCTCCTCCACCTCCTTCATTTTCCTTCTCAGAATTTTAAGTATCACCCTTGTTGGTGGGTGTTCATTAATTATTCCTGGGCTAATCAACAATGAGAGTAGTCAAGGCATATCACAACAGCACTTTCAGGATAAATGGCAATCCTTTCATTCCTTGCAGGGAATCCCTAAGTAAGCCATCAGGAAGCCAGCTAAAATACAGTCCAAAAGTTCAAATCCAGCTCTGCCATCCAATGCCATGTAGTATCTGGCAAGATGCTAAGCTTCTCTGTTTCAATTACATCATTGTCAAAAATGAAGAGAACGTCTACCTCTCAGTGTTTATTCAAGAATGAGCTCATACGCGGAGAGAGTTTAGTAGAGTGCCTGGCATATAATAAACCAAGTGCTCCGATTATTAATGGCACTAATCAGTTTCCAAACCTACACAGGACTAAGAGTAGTGAGTAGCAATAATGAAATGGAAAAGATGTGGGGGACAAGAAGATGAGGCAAAAAGAGGGGAAAAAAGAGAAGGCATCAGTAAATGTTATATAAGATGTTTAGAAAGACAATAAATATTAGTCCACAGGTTCATATTTTGTCATTTAAGTTAGAACATGGGCCACTTACATTCAAAAGCAGTCAAAGATCTTAATGCCATATTTAGCTTTTTACTGCTATCTATATAGCAGCTGTGTGGATCAATAGGTAAAAGTTTGACACATGCCTATGTTTCTGAACTTAGGAGACTCCTCCTAAGTTCAAGAAAGAATGATGACTTTAAAAAAAAAAAAAAAGAATACCAAGGAAGAAATCCTAAAAATACAGTAATAAAGAACCAGAAGTCTCTTCCATCTGAAAAAGGCAAAAACAAAACAAAACAAAACAAAAAATAGCCAAATAATGATGGCTCATGCCTATAATCTTAGCTACCTAGATTTGAGGATCACTGTTCAAAACCAGCCCAGGGCATGAAAGTCCAGGTGATATTTATGCCCAAGTAACCACCAAAAAAGCCAGAAATGGAGATACAGATCAAGTGGTAAAGCCTTTGAGCAAAAAAAGCTAAGCGCTAAGGATCCTGACTTTGAGCCTCAGTACTCATACAAAAAAAAAAAAAAAATCTTAAGACAAATAGACAAGAAGATAATCAGTTCACAGAAAGGAATTCACATGTATAAAATTTCCTTAGCAATTGTCATTTTTCCCATTTTCTAACCTTCACTCAAAATCACATCATTCGCCACGAAGTAAACAAAAAAGTTCGGGAGATCAGTGTCTAATTTAGCTTTCACAAAAAAAGCAAACCAAGTCATCATGTCTAGGCAGAATCCTCTTTAACTCTGCTTTTAAGCTTCATAGGCAGGAAATTGTCTTTATTTTGCAATAGCTGCTGCCTGAGGCTTCAATAGAGCTCCAAATTCAGGATGCTGACATTCTATTATTTTTTGAGTTAGTCTTGGCAAGGTATATCCATTTCCTTCTGGACACTATGCCTGAGGTTAAGCAAAAACACTATAGTGAGGGGTCCTGTGGGCATTCTCAGCCTCTATCAGGTCTAAATAATGTAGAGATGTTGGGTTAGCAAATGACCCAGCTCTTGACCCTTATTTTGTAAAAATATATCTCTATTTAAATAGTTCCTGCAACATTTCTTAGCATACAAAACTCTAGGGTCTCCTTTTGACATGATAGATGGGTAATCCCATGATACTAAACTGAATGTGGCCATATAAATTCTTTTGGTCAATAACATGTTTGGGTGATGGTTCCAGACAATAGACTCAAGAACCAGCCATCCAACTTTCCACATTTTCCTCTGTTGGCAATGTAACTTCAATGGTCCAGACACAAGAGGCTCCATTAACTCCCAGAGTAAGGACACATGAAGTAGAGGTTCAGGATAGCTCGCATTAGCCAGTGGGGCTATTTGACATAGAGACCAGATTTTGTCCAACTTTTATGGGGGCAGAGGGGAGGGTGTGTATGTGTATGTGAGATCCTACTGGGGCTTGAACTCAGGCCATTGTTCACTTTTTTGCTCAAGGCTAGTGCTCAACCACTTAAGACACAGCTCCACTTCTGGCTTTCTGGTAGTAGTTAGAGATAAGAGTCTCACAGACTTCTCTGCCTAGGCTGGCTTTGAACCACAATCTTCAGATCTCATCCTCCTAAATAGCTAGGATTACAGGTATGAGCCATCAGCACTCAGGGGTGTGTGTGTGTGTGTGTGTGTGTGTGTGTCTTTCTCTTAGATGGTATCTTTCCTCTAGCTTTTTCACTTATAGCTGGAGCTTTAACACTTGAGCCACAGCTCCACTTCTGGCTTTTTGCTGGTTGATTGGAGATAAGAGTCTAAAGGTCTTTTCTGCCCCAGCTTCCTTTGAACAGAGATCCTCAAATCTCAGCTTCTCGAGTAGCTAGGATTACAGGCTTGAGCCACTGGCATCTGGACTATCC
The DNA here is from genome assembly GCF_023159225.1 of Perognathus longimembris pacificus. Taxonomy (NCBI): domain Eukaryota; kingdom Metazoa; phylum Chordata; class Mammalia; order Rodentia; family Heteromyidae; genus Perognathus; species Perognathus longimembris. Next base: position 80,666,723 of record NC_063161.1, on the reverse strand, counting down.
TCACAATGTAACTACAATGAACCTGCACTAATCTTTAGCCACCATGCTGAAAAAAGAGACTCTGACACAAGATTAAAGCCGAATTATACATTGGTCCCCACTTGCCTCTGACTAATTGCTCTTCCTTTGATCTCCTGGTTTATTGACCTTGGATTTAGGAAACTGCATAATTTCCTATCTTTACAGAAAACCCACAAAAGAGAATAGGAGTAGAAACTTTAGGGCTCTATCAAGTTCCTTGCCTATCAGAGGACATCTACAAAGATTTCTTTTTATCAACATTCCCAGTTTTGAAAAAAACAAAACAAACAAACAACAACAAAAATAAACAGAATCAGAAGCCACCATGGCATCCCCAGTCATGACCCTGAAAGAATAAGAGGCAAAAACAGATGTAAGTCTCAAGATGTTTTCCTGGGTTTATTCCTGAGACCCCAAATCTCTCCCTGGCAGAATGTGAACTTGCCTTGTCAAGCTATGAACTGGTAGTTTAAGGGCCCCTGGGCTAGGATCTCTCTATTTATGTTCCATGAAGCTTCTTTTCTCTGGTTCGACAGCTAAATGTTGCTGAAAGTCAGCCCTCATCCTGGCCTCTCTGGGACTCCCACTGATTCCCGGGTAGCTTATAATTACAAAGCTGTGGCTCAAGTGATAGGGTACGAGCCTTGAGCATAAAAGCTAAGGGACAGTATCCAGGCCCTGAGCTAAAACCTCAATATCAGCAAAAAAAAAAAAAAAAAACAATGAAAAGTTTGTGAATATTGATGGGAGTGACTTGCTTCCATTTCTGTCTAATCCACTGGGGCCTGATGCACTTACCTCCAAACAACTGCCAAAATAAAACGTATATACATTTAGTATTATCTTAAGTTTATAATTACTTTGTTTATGAGAGTAAGGAGATATGGTACCATGAATTGAACACAAGGCCTCCAATTTGCTAGGCAATCACTCTACCACTTGAGTCCCACTCCCTAGTCCTTTTGCTTTTAGTTTGTTTGTCAGACAAGGTCTTACACTTTTGCCTGGGCTAGCCTTGGATCAAGATCCTCCTATTTCCACATCCTGAGTAGCAGGGATCACAAGCATTACATATATAATTTCTTAATATAAATGGGTCCTAACAAGCGTGGTGTTTTTTTTTTTTTTTTTTTTTGAGTCATAGGAAGATACCCATGTTCTCCTCATGAGAGGAGTAATCTCATTTGGGAGGACAAACAAGGCAGGTGAACACAGTGAATGTGGTGGGAAATGAAAAGCCCAGGCTTCAGTGGACTCCCTGGATAGACGAGGCCAGCAAGTAAGCTTCTCATTGAACAAAGGCTCTGAGAACAGAGTTTTGACAACCCATAGCCTCACAAAACAACTTTTAGGTACCACACCCAAGTGGAGGAAGGCCTTGTTCCTGACTTCTGGTAGGCAGCCATTGAGGAAGATAAGGATAGAACTGCCCTTTCCTTCCTCTTCTCTGCCCACAGGAGATCAGATGAGCTGGAGGCCAGAGAAAAAGCAGAAGTCTACCCACTCCCAGACCACAAGATGCTTGTATTTCAAGGAAGCTAAGCTCAGTCCACCTACCATTCTTCCTGAATCACAACCTTGGCTCAGGGGAGACCCAAGATCAAGCAAAAGGCCTCTGTCTAAGCCAAAAGCCTTTTGGCCCAGTGGGGGCAATTCATTCTTAGTCCTTTAGTAATAGTGAAGACAAGAAACATTCATTCCACCATCTCCTTAAGAACTTAAGGAGGAAACTGTCCCAGGAGAGGACTAGCTAAGGGGCCTCACAGGGCCAGGACCAAAAGTCCCATGGTCTTCAACCATGACCTTGATCAGAAGACTTTCCTGGAGAACATCATGGCTCCCTATCTCTGCCAGTCACCTGCCCCCCACATGCCACTTGTACCATGGGGTCAGCTGTCCACCATCAGATTCCCAGCGGCCAGAATACCAGCCAATGTAGAGTAGGTATTCCACTGAGTGTCAGTGATCAGAGCAAACTGAACCTCTTTGTCCACTATGGGTACTAGAGGTAGATGCACAGTGGATATGACACACCGATGCACAATGTACCCAGCTCTGCCACCTGGAACTAGGAAATCTTAGACTGAGTATGCTACCTCAGTTTCCTCATCTGTTAAGTCAACACAATCCTTGTACCAGCCTCACAGGACTGGTGAAGGAGATAATATGTTTATAAAGAAAAACACCAAAAGCAATTCCCAGCAACACAGGGGGCTCAAGCCACATGAGTGACTGTTATTGAAATGTCTACCCAAAATTGCCTTCTATTTTTGGGTCCCTGTACCAGGAGATTGGGATGCAAATGAACAGCACTTCTTCTGCTCCCAAGTGATAATTAAGATGGTTGCATGCATTCTTATTCTTCCTTCCTTCAGGATGCCTTATTTTCTCTTTTGTCTTTTTAAGAACTGAACAATATGTAGAACTGACTACTAAGCTCAATTCCCTTAAATAATAATTTTCCTGATCGTTGTTAAATCATATTGATATGGAACTAGCCTACCTTTTAGTAAGGCAGTAACTCTGAAATAGTGTATACTTGCCTGACTCCTCCTTGTTTTTAAATGTAAGGGCTCAGATGCTTCCCCTGCTCAGCGCTATTGATTGGCCGTACTGGAGTTTAGGCAACAGGGCCTCAAGTCCTACCATTTGAGCCATACCCCCAGAACTTTTTGCTTTCGTTTGTCAGATTGAATTTCAGGCTTTTACAACAGCCAACTTCAGACCATGCTCCTCACCTCTGTCTGGATTACAGGAGGTCACAAATATGTGCAGGCCTGCTTAGTAAGTTTCTAAACTTTAAGAAGAGTTCATTTTTTTTCAAGTATCTTATGCCCCCCCCCCATCTACATATCATTGAGAATTCTTCTTCCTCTTTCCTATGTTTCCAGACTTTGTCCCACTGTACTGAACAAATCCTTGCCAAACTTCCTTTTGGTTTTCCCCCCTAAATGTGAGGTGGGTGGATTGTGCTGGTTTCATTACTAATATTGCTTGAGGAAGAGTAGCAGCTGGCCGCAAGTAGTCTTTCCCATCTTCTTTCTATGTCTGTGGAAGAGAGAGAGAGCACAAGGAAGGGCAAGCATGTTGCTTCAAAGGTTTACTAATGAACACCAGAGCCCTATAATCCTAGCTACTCAGGATTCTGAGACCTGAGGATCATGGTTTGAAGCTACCCTAGGCAGAAAAGTTTGGGATATTCTTATTTCCAATTAACCCAAACTGGAGGTATAGCTCAAATGGTAGAGCATCATCAGCCTTGAACAAAAAAGCTAAGGGCCAGTGCCAAGGACCTGAGTTCAAGCCCCAGTACGGGGGGGGGGGGGGGGGGGGGAGTTAAAACCGGGCTTAGCTCCGACCTAATCATACTAATATAACTTCTGCCGAAAAACCCTCTATGTTGCAGAAATGCCCTAATGGGACAATTAGATCAGGAACTGGGTCCTGAGGCTTTCCAAAGTGCAGAAGTCACTACTGAGAAAAGGGATGTTATAGTTTATAACAACCCACATCCCTAAACTATCAGTGTGGCTGCCTTGAATACAGTGGGGTGACCGGGCCTTGGTCATACACAGTATGCTGGTCTCTTCCCACTAGCTTTGTTGAGGGCTGGGGGTGGGGGAGAAGAATGGTTCCTCCTCTGTTCCAGCAAGTTCTTGGGTTCCCAGAACCTCCTCCAGAGAACAAGAGGCCTTTCAAAAGATGTCATCAAGAGGTGCCAGAGGCTCGCACCTGTAATCCTAACTATTCTGGAGGCTGAGATCTTATGATGAAGGTTCAAAGACAGCCCGAGACAAACCAAGAGACCAACTAACCACCAAAGAGCCAGACGTGGAGCTGAGTGGCTCAAGTAATACAGTGCCAGCCTTGAGCAAAAAAGCTACGTGCTAGCACCCAGGCCCTGAGTTCAAGCTCTGATACACACATACACACACACACACGCACGCACGCACACATGCACACACGCACGCATGTGTGATGCCATTATTAAATCAGGTTGTGGCAGAGAACTCTCTAGGCAGGGTTTCTCTTTCAGGACCAGATGGAGCACAGAATAGTGCAGAACAGAAGCCATGCAGCTGTTGGGTGTCTGGAAAGTGGCCTAGAAGCCTAGGCAGGAGAAGGCACTGATTCTGTCATCTACCAAAAGTAGTCATCAGACAAGAGGCTACCCGAAGGCTCTATGCCCTTTCATAAGAGTCCAAGTTGCCATGGAGACAGACTAAGCAGTCTCCCAGAATGCTTTCTACCTACAGGAGCAGCTGGTACATCCCTGGGTGGGGAGCTGAGTGAGTGTGGACCCTCAAGGGCTCTGAGTGCTTTGTGTGGTGGCTTTTGTGAATGAGCCTCGGTCACGACATAAGTAGAGGTTAGACTGTGTGGATTGAACTTGTTTTCTGAAGTTCTGTGTGTAGAACCCAGAGTTTGAACATGCAAAATCTACCAGAGTTATGTCCCCAGCCCCTGAATTTTCTGATAGATCAACTGTGGTTAGTTTAGGCTTTGTGCTTTTTTTTTTTTTTTTTGAAGGATGGGGGGGGTGGGGAATTCATTGCATTTGATTTTTACTGTTTCGTTTGTTACTACTGTTTCTTCTGTTTTTGTTTTTTCCTGTTTCTTCTTTCTGTTCACAAGTCTTTAATGATCACTAGAGCTAAAATGTTCTACTTGAGACACTGTAGGAAATGGAAACAATAACTTTTAAAAGCCACAACACAAAATCTTCCTTAAGAACATGACTGTAAAAGCAGGTTGCTGTCTGTTGGGACACACCTGTAATCCCAACACTTGGGAGTCAGAAGGGGAACTGAGTTCAAGGCTACCTTGACTACATAGTAAAACAAACAAACTAGTATTCATAAATAAAGAAGCAAGTAACCTCCTTAGATTTGTTGAAGATTTTATTGATGACAAAATCATACACAAAATTTCAAAAAATCAATAGCTCTTTGCAAACTAAGTTACTTAGATACAAATATATTCTATTCTATGCCTTAATGTAGGATAGCGCGCGCTCTTGCGCTTGCTCTCGCTCTCCCTCTCTCTCTCTCTCTCTCTCTCTCTCTCTCTCTCTGACAAAATCTTGCTATGTAAGCCTGTATGGGCCTTAAACTCTCAATCTTCCTGCCTCAGCCTCCTAAATGCTGGCATTACAGGTGCATGCTGCTCTTCCCAGTCTTAGAACTGAATTTCTGATCTGGGCATCAGATACTCTGCTGAGTCTCCAAGATTCTGTATCTGGGTATTTGAGAGCAATTTCTCTAAGAAGAAATGGATACATATTCAAAGGACATCTCCTAAATGCTAAGTTTACACTTTACTTAATTGGCGGCAGTTTCCCAGTCTGTTTCCCCATTTTCCTTCCATAGAACATTCCATAAATCAGTGAAGGGTATAGTGTGGGTGCTGCCAAACACTTTTCTGCTTGTGGGCCACATGTCTTCCTCTTTCTCTACTTGTCACTCTCAACTATGAAACATTAAAAATAAATCTTGAGCATCCTACATGACAGACATAGTGCTCAGATCTGAGGTTTCAAGGACAAGAGAAGCAGACAGGGCCCATGTCCTTAAGGGACTCATGGTTAGATGACAGATGTATAAGTAAATAACTGGCAATGATATTAATTATATTTTACTATAATTTATCATTATTCAGATACATACACATGGAATATTAGGGACAGGGAAGAGATTGTGCCACTATCAAAAATTCCCAATCACCCACTCCCACCCTACATGAGAGATAAAAGTCAAGATAGAAGCTGGGTACTGGTAGCTCACGCCTGTAATCCTAGCTACTCAGAAGGCTGAGATCTGAGGACTACAGTTCAAAGCCAGCCCAGGCAGGAAAGTCTTGTGAGACTCTTATGTCCAATTAATCACCAGAAAACCAGAAGTGTTGCTGTGGCTCAAATGGTAGAGCACTAGCCCTGAGTTGAAGGGCTTAGGGACAGCAACACAGGCCCAGAATGCAAGCTCCATGACCAACAAAAAAAGTACTCTTGATTTTCCTTTTACTTGGCAAGAAGAGATGTCACAGTACCGACAGAAAAGGGTGCCACAGTCTACCAGGTTAAGAGTTTCTAAAGCTCTATGGACACAGCTGTCCTGTCACGATTCAGGCTGACACTCGATTTCCATAAGCATCACTCCCATCTCCTTATTGGGATATTGAGAGGAGTTCAGAAGGAGTTTGACCCCAGGTCCAGAGGGCTGTGAGAATAGTAGTACATTAAACAATCTGGATGGAACCAACTTTTCCATACTTCTTGAGAACTTATGGTGAACAGCATCCCTTGCCTATTTCCCGCCCATGCCAGGCTCTGGGTTCCCTGCCAGGTCATGGAGAGTGTGAGATGATTCTTCATGGGGCCTGGCATGTCCCTGCCCAGGATGAGAAGCATAGTATCTATCACATTTCCCAGACTAGCAGCCTGAAAGGTGAGCTGGCCCTAAGAGGCCTTGTGGTTGTCTTAGAACTTGATCATGGCTATCACAGGAACTTTTCACAGGAAGCCCTGCCCCTTGGCTTACTGGCAGCTGAGATTACTCTACAGTGTAGCTCTTCATCTAGATCCCTGCTTTGATGGCCACAGAGGCATCTGAGTCTTGTATCTGCTGCAGGGTAGACTTTCGTGTGTCTATCAGCACAGCTCACCACTCCAAGATGACAGTACCCCAATGATGTTTATCTCAGGACTGTCCTTAATGCTGGGCTTGGCAGGGACACTCTGGTTTGGTTACTGCTTCTCCATGTCACTGTATAAGCACCCACACTGCCCTGAAGAAAGGTCATTTCCCATCACACTGGGCTGGCCCCAAACTCTGCTATAGACCTGGGATTGGCTCTCACAGGCTGTCTCCTCTCCTTTCCTGACAGCCCTGGGGGATTTTGCCTGCTGCCCCACCATTCACTCACTGTCACCTTCTTAAGACATTTGGATCTTTGTGTTTGTTTATGTTTCATAAAGATAGGGTCTCCCTAAGCAGCCCAGTTTGGCCTTCTTATGTAGCTCCAACTGTGCTCAAAATCGTGACTCTCCTACCTTTGTGCTGGGATTACAGGTGTGAGCCATCACACCCTGCTCTACTTTGGCTCTTTAAGGATTTTTATCATTAATCTCATAGGGAAAGCAAAAGATTGGCTTAAAATTGAAATTAACAAGACACTATGTTTCCTGCTACTGTAATCAAATACCTGAGACCAGATGAGGTATAAGGAAAAGACACATTCCAGCTCACAATGTTGGAGAGTGGAAAGAACTAGCAGCGGCCTGACTTCTGCTGAGAGCCATGTGCTGTTTCATGTATGTCAGAAAGCACAGGGAGAAGCTAACCTATGGGCAGAGGAAACAAGGGGCCGAACTGCTAAGACAGCCATTCCCATTTAACAAGAAAGACTACTACTGATCCTGAGGTGCCAGACTTTGAAGTCAGGCCCCACCACGTGAACCCCATTTTAGAATCGAACCCTGAGCCAATCAGATTTGTACCTGTGTTCTAATCTTGCTTGCACAGCTGATTGTTGTAACCTTGTTCTTTGCCTTTATAAGCCCTGTGTAATCACAGCTCGGGGCTTCCTCCTAACCTCCGCTGCGTCGGTGGGTAGGACGAGGCCCGAGTTGGCAGCTCGTTAAATAAACCCTTGCCTTGCTTTTGCATTTCGGAGTGTCTGAATCTCGGTGGTCTTCTTGGGGGTGGTCTTGCAACTTGGCACAACATTTGGGGGCTCGTCCGGGATAGCCCCAGAGACCCCGAGATCCCAGACTCCGAAGGTAAGAAAACAGCGCTGTTCATTTGTCTTGTCCTGTAATTTGTCTGTTTGTCTGTTTTGCTTTTGCTTATACTTGTAGGGCGCGAGTCAGTTTGGTTTTTGGCCGGAACTGACCAGGAGGGCCTCCTAAACGAGACTCAACCCGCCCACCTTGTACTTGGGTCTGCTCCTTCTGCTTATCTGGCAGGAGGTTGTGGACCAACTTGGGTCCACTCCTCCTGTACCCTGGCAGGAGGTTGTGGGCCAACTTGGGAGATCTCCAACTCGTAACTCGGGTCCACTCCTTCTGCACCCTTGCAGGAGGTTGTGGGCCAACTCGGGTCCACTCCTTCTTGCAGGAGGTTGTGGGCCAACTCGGGTCCATTCCTTCTGCACCCTTGTAGGAGGTTGTGGGCCAGCTTGGGAGATCTCCAACTCGTAGCTTTTCTTAGGCCTGTGTGTTTTCCTCCTTTTGTATTATCTTGAGGACCTCCATCTAGCCCCCTAGACTTGATCCTAGCTCACTGGAGGGAGGTTAAGGAGATAGCTCAGAACCAAGGTGTGGCCCTTAAAAAGGAAAAGTGGATCACCCTGTGCAAGTCAGAATGGTCCACCTTTGAGGAAATTGAGGGAGCTTTGACATAGGGAGGAAGCATGGAGGAGGAAATGTTTCCCGCTCCATACTCCCCATCCCAGTTAACTCTACAAGAGGAGGACTCTGAGGAAAATGTTTCAGCTGTGCCCTCCGCTCCGGAGGGTCCTGCCCAGTCAACTCGCCGTTGCCGACAGCCCAGGACACAGACGCATCAGCCCCAAGTCCAAGTCCTGACCCGCAGCCGCCGACGGGGTGGATGTAGTGCCAGCCCAAGCCACCCACAGGTGGCAGGGAGTGACCTCACCATGCTGCGTTGTCATCTCTGTGTTGTTTGTAAGTCTAACAGTCTCTTTTGTGTCAAACCTGCATAGCTCATTGGAAAGATGTACAGGCGATGGTTCACAATCAGAGTGTGAGTGTCCACAGAAAGAACTCTGGGGGGACCCCCACCCAGCCTTCTTAAGCAGAAAATTATTTGGTACGCTAAAAATGTTTAATTAAAAAAATCAGAGCTAAGTATCAGAAATTTGGATTTAAAAGGATATATATTAAACTAATGGCATAGAAGTAAACTCTCATTAACTCTATGTATGTAGGAAGAAATGGCAAAATGGGCCAATGTTTCTCACTAATATATTGGAAAGCTGAATGGATAAGTATTTCTAATTGTAATTCTTGCATTAAGGAAAAATTGTCATTTGAGTTCAAAGGTCTTCATGCCATGCAGTAACTGGGACTGGAAAAAAAAAAAAAAGAGGCTCTTTTGAAACAAGCAGTCTGTAGGCAAAGGGCGGCACCTGGTTTCAGAATGTCTGTGAGCTTCAGTTTTTCCAATGCAGATAAAAGCTAAAGTGTTGTGTTAGTGTTAGAAAGGCTTTGGAAATCAAGAATACATTTCTAGATAAGAAGTTTGGAAGTAAAATTGTCCTAAATAATTATTGCAAAGTGAGAAAGGGAGAATTATGGCTACCAAAATGTTTAATTGCCATTCCAGCTTCTTTGTAGGTTTTTTGTAACAGTTTCCAGCAGGCCCACAGAAGCACAGGTGATTCCTACAAGTTTGTCAAGATCTAATACTGACCCTTAATAAGTTCCAGGTAAGAGAGCATGCTTAAAAATTCTGTGTGGACCACCTTGTTGCTTATAATTGGAGTAAAGTGGCCCCTTATAAGACTCATTGATCTGAATCTGCGGTTCGAAGGCAGCCCGGGCAAAGAAAGGTCCCTGTGAGAGACTTGTCTGTAATCAGCCAGCAGAGTGCTGGGAACGGAGTGGTGTGGAGCTCAAAAGTGGTACGGTGCTAGTCTTGAGCTGGAGAGCTGAGGGACAGCACTCAGGCCCTGAGTCCAAGTCAAAAGTCACTCCTCCTGGGACAAAAGTGATGGAGCATTCAGAGGCAGTAAGCCACTGCTTGGATGGCAGAGATGGTGTCAGATCCTAGAGTCACTACTGTTGGCCTTTCAAAAGTTAAAGCCGGGAAGTCCTAGAAGAATAGTTCATAAGCATGCCTTTCCAATGCCCATGTCTGTCTACTGGGCAGGAATTTGCCAGTCATCTGTGATAGTGGTTAGTAAGGGTAAGTTTGTCAAATGAGAGGATAGATTAAAATCTCACCCCCCGCATTTACTCAAAGCCCTGACTGGCAGTAAGAATTTTAAGCTGATACATCTGTTTAGGAAAGAAAGCTTGTAGACCTGAGATTGTGTTGTGTCCTTATTGAGATCTGTTAAAGGCCTGTCAGCTTGCCAATGCCCCCAATCAACAGATTAACCACGGTGGAAGGGACACTAGACGGCATCGCCACTTGGGTTCATTGCTTCCACGCCAGGCCAGCTGACCCCTTTGCCCTGGATGACAACTACCGTGATGGAACATGGGAGGTCTCCAAGCACCCAGCTGGGCCGCTTCGCCTTTGCCTCAAGAAAAGAAAGTTAGACTGAATATTGTTATAATTTTCTTTTTGCCTTCTTTCCTTACTACCCTGGCTGGTGTTAATGTTATTTTGGCAGCTCACTCCAAAGTGAGGTGAATCCTGCAGTCCCTTGGTAAAGTAGACTAGGGTTATAGGTTCCTGGCTGGGTGAGGTCAACGCCCCTGAGTCAGCCTGAAGAAGTTACAGAAGATGGATGATCTTCACCCATCAGCCCCCCTTTAAAACCGAGGGACCAGAGTTATTTTCGGATACTACTTTTGGCCCTACTGGCCCATGCCTTACCTCTATATCATCCCCTAGACATGCAAGCCATTGAAATGGACAGAATGGAGCCATGATTGGCTCCCAAGGTACCAAAAAGAAAAAGGGGGAAATGAGGTGCCAGACTTTGAAGTCAGGCCCCACCACGTGAACCCCATTTTAGAATCGAACCCTGAGCCAATCAGATTTGTACCTGTGTTCTAATCTTGCTTGCACAGCTGATTGTTGTAACCTTGTTCTTTGCCTTTATAAGCCCTGTGTAATCACAGCTCGGGGCTTCCTCCTAACCTCCGCTGCGTCGGTGGGTAGGACGAGGCCCGAGTTGGCAGCTCGTTAAATAAACCCTTGCCTTGCTTTTGCATTTCGGAGTGTCTGAATCTCGGTGGTCTTCTTGGGGGTGGTCTTGCAACTTGGCACAACAATCCCTCTTGAAGACTCTACCTCTAGGGCTCAACACCTTCCAACACCTTTTAAAGGTTCCCCCACAGTTCACCACCACAGTTGTATCATGCTGGGAATCAGATTTCAACAAGAGTTTTGGTAAGGACATGTCCTATCCACACAACAGCACAAGCACTGTAGATGGTCAGTGCTATTTTCTGATGGGACTGGAGCTAGATAGATATAGAGGGATCCATCTGCTAAGTTTTCAAGCCCATAGAGAAACACCTTGCAGTACCCAACTCCATCTAGTCAGATGCTGGTGGTTCACGCCTGTAATCCTATCTACTCAGAGACTTGAGACTGAGGTTCCAAACTAGCCCAGACATTAAAGTCCATAAGATTCTTATCTTCAATTAACCCATCAAAAAGCCAGCTGTGGAGGTATGGCTCAAGCAGTAGACCTCCAGCCTTGAGCAGACAAAGCCAAGCATGACAGCATGAGGCTCTACATTCAAACTCCAGTACCAATCAAAATAAATGATAGCAAAAAAAAAAAATTAGCCAGATAGTGGTTCATTCCTTGTAATTTTAGCTACTCGAGAGGCTGAAATCTAAGGCTCAAGGTTCAAAGCTAGCCTGGGCAGGTACGTCTGTGAGACTCATATCCAAAATGGAGCTGTGACTCAAGAAGTAGATTGCCCTGAGCAAAAGAAGCTCAGGGTCAGCACCCAGACTTTGAGTTCAAGCCCCAGAACTAGCACCAAAACAACAACAAAAACTGATGAGGGTAAGGGTTGTATTAGGTGCTTTTTCTCAGAGATGTCCTGTCTTAAAATACTGAAGATAACCTTTATCAACAAACTGCCTAAGAGTGAGGTCCTGACTTAGATCTGAGTTCCCAAGACCTCAATTGCCAAGGTACTTTTGAAGTGCCAGACTTTGAAGTCAGGCCCCACTTTACCACGCGAACCCCACTTTACCACGTGAACCTGAAAATAAGCAGGCCCTGTGAGCAAACCCAGGACAAGCTTATTAGGGCCCAGCAGGTCGAGAACTCTAACGACTGGGAATGCTTAACTCTAACCACCCCTAGAATACCTCGAGCCCTGAGCCAATCAGATTTGTACCCGTAATCTTGCTTGCTTGAACACCTGATTGCTGTAACTTTGTCTTTTGCCTTTATAAGCCCTGTGTAATCGCAGCTGGAGGCTGCCTCCTAACCTCTGCTGTGTCGGTGGGTAGGACAAGGCCCGGGCCGCGGCCCCGCTTGAATAAAGTCTTGCCTTGCTATTGCATTTCGGAATGTCTGAGTCTCGGTGGTCTTCTTGGTGGTGGTCTTGCGACTTGGCACAACACTTTCCTTATGGAAGACCTGGAATGCAGAAACTTGCACCTCAGGCATGAATTCAACACAGCATTAAGGTCAAGATTGCACTCCCCCAAAAGACAGCTAAATGTAGGGACGCTCTGGCTCAGAAGGGTTCCTTGAAAAAGAAGAAAAAATGATGCAAACTAGAATAACACTGCTTTCCTTTTTGAGTGATGGAAGAAAATCTGAATATCTTTTAAGGTTATTCCCGCTGAAGAATCAAAGAAGCAATTCCAATGTTTTGGTATCAACTTAAAAGAATAAGAGTGTAAATCAATTGGGCTTTTTAATTACCCAATGGCTTGCATTGACCATGTTACCAAGCTTAGGTTTTGCAGAAAAACAGATACAATTTAAAAAAAAAAAAAAAAAAAGATAGGCTGGGCACTGATGGTTCATGCCTTATGATCCTACTCAGGAAGCTGAAACCTAAAGATTGCAGTTCAAAGCCAGCCTGGGCAGAAAAGTCAATAAGACTCTTATCTCCAATTAACCACCCAAAAGCCAGAAATGGAGGTATGGCTCAAGTAGTAAAGTGCCGGTCCTAAGTGAAAAAGCTAAAGGAGAGGACTTGGGCCTTAAATTCAAGTCCTAATACTGGCATGAAAAATAAGGAAGAAAAAGGAGAAAAGAGGAAGAGGATAAAGAACATGATGACAAAGGATACAACTCTTCTTTTATACATTTTGGGGATGTGGCAAAATAGTCTTATTCCATAAGGAATCATTTGCTCTTAGCTCATAAGACAACAAAATGAAGTTGCTCATTCTACAGTAGAAATATCATGCCCAAGGTCACTGACAAGGACAAATGCAAACACTCACAGTGATGCCTGCTTAGGAGATTTTCCTCCAACAGCTTCTATTATTCAGCTAAAATTAAGAGAAATAGATTAGAGTTCCTGCTTGTGACCTCCAGGTCTGTGTATGTCTTAATCAGAAGAGCTATTAGGATCTCTCCATCCCCAGTAGGCACCAGAGCCAAGACTACTAATAACAGGTCAGAGGTTCACAGGAAGCATTCTAAGCTCATTAAGCACTTCCTAGCCAGGAGTTCAGTCAACAAGGAGGAGGGAGGGACACCCAGGCTCCTGGAGGACTGGAATTTCCCGAATAAAAATGACAGTCTCTCTACTTGCTTCAATGGGTGGAGGGAACCCCAAAGGACTTCCAGAGAGGAAGACAAGTTCACAAGCAACCCATCAAAAGCCACAGGGAGCAAGGAGTGTGGGAGGACCACCCACAGGGTTGAAGATAGGTCTTGTTCCTGTCAGCCACATACAGGTGTCTGAGCAGTTCACCTGCTAGAAAGCAGAGCAGAATGGCCATTTCCTCTTTTAGAGGTGGGAGAAAATGTACATCTTCATTTTCCAATTTAATCTGCAATAAAAGTCCACTAGATTCTGTCTTCAAAATAGCCAAAAAAAAAAAAAAAAAAGTGGAACTGGAAGTGCGGCTCAAGTGAGAGTACTGAGCCTGCTCAAGGGCTCTGTGCTCAAAAGCAAACACAGAGAACTTTAGGTAATAAATTATGCTGGTGCATAATTATTTAAATTCATCTCATCTTATACATACTTAATCATGTGTGTTCCTCTTCTGAAACTTCATCTGAAATCACGTCATGCCTATGAGAAGCCAGATTTACAACTTGTACCTTTATCTCCACTTGAGTCTATTTTTAAGTAACAGAGACTGCTAATTAAGGCCACAGGAAATCTTCTGAGTAGTCAATTATTCAACCTATACACATAATTATAATAAACAAAATCCAAATGCCTGAAATTGTAATACATTTAACCTGAACATTTAAAAATGTGCTTTACATTTTGCCCAAGTTTTAACCACATTACCCAATGGCTTCAATTGATTGTGCACTGCCAGACCCCGCAATGCTTCCTAAGGGAATTACACAAACCCTGAGATAAGAACAAAGGACATATTGGCAAAAAGCCCAGAGAGATGAAAAGATAATCTTTTCATTATCTTTTGGCAGACTGTGTTCTTAACTGTGTCAGAATCCACATGTATGCCTCCAGAAAATGCTTAACAACACATTTTTTTAAAAAACTGCCTTCAAACTAAGTAATAGTGGCTCATGAATGTAATCCTAGTCACACACAGGAGGCTGAGATGTAAGGATCTCAGTTTGAAGCCAGCCTAGGGAGGTAAGTCCATATCATTCTTATCCCCAATTAACCATCAAAAAGTTGGAAGTAGAGGAGTTGTTCAAGTGGTAGAATACCAGCTTTGAGCCAAAAAGATAAAGGACAGTGAGAAGGTCCTGAGTTCAAGCCCTACTACTACTATTGCACCATACACACACACACACACACACACACACATACACACACACACATTCCAGACCTGCCTTAAAACCATTTAGTTATACTTACCTGAGAAACAATGGAAATTATGTCCATGAAAAAAATGATTATTTGTAAGTATTGAGCATGAAGGGGTCATACACATGCCTATTACAGAAGCCCTTGTGATGTTTCTGTGTGAATGTTTCTTCTTTCCCTCCTTCTCTTTGTCCCTCCCCAGGGATAAAGGCATCTTCCCTAATGCAACTTTAAATACTATTTTTCAATGTTCTTTTATGCTAACAGTCTTTAGCTGGTCCTATATAACATATGCTGTATTTCAAACACTTCTCAGAAATCTACATACTTCATTGTAGAAACAATAAAAACCATTCACTTTCTAATAGGCCACCCATACAGTCCTGTGATGTTAAGTTGTAAAATCCCGTGTTAACATGAGACAAGTGACGGAATAACTATTAGGGATCATAACTCCATTTAATATATTTCCATGGGCTCTCATGGTATGTGAGAAAATGTAGACATATGATTTGGAGGTTCAGATGGCTTTGCATGGACTCTTGAAACCAAGCATACCTCCAAGGGCAAGGGCAAGGGCATTCACCTTGGAGTGACACTAGTTTGGCTTCTCTACTGGTCATGTGTATTTAGACAACTACTCAGTCATAGTTTCTTTCCTAGTTCACAGAATTTGTGGAGCCACACTATGTCACTGAATATAAGCCAACCTGTTCCATGGATAAATACTGATATCTCAGTGGGAGGCAATTAGCTCACGCCTATAATCCTAGGTGCCCAGGAGGCTAAGATTTGAGGATGACAGACAGTTCAAAGCTAGTTGTGACCACAAATCTGAGAGACTCTTAAGCCAATTAATCAGCAAAAAACTAGGAGTGAAGGTGTGGCTGAAATGGTAGAGTGTTCGCCTTGAGCAGAAAAAGCTAAGCAACAGCAGGAAGCCCTGAGATCTAACCCCAGTATTGGCACAAAAATAATTAAATAAATACAAATACAGATGTCTCTCAAAACATGTAGGAGGCAGCTATAGTAACCTGGCAATCTGCACACTGCCTATATGATGATGTGGTGACAAAAGTTAGCAATACAAGTGGTGCTGTCAGAAGTATCTGGCTTCTTTCCTTACTTTCTTCTGCATGACCAAGGGCAAATTCCATCACCTCATCAAGCCTCTGCTGTCTCCTCTGTGAAATGGGTAGCAACTTCCTAGCATGCATAGGATGGCTCATGAAATAACCCACAGCAAGAACTATTAATAACTACTACCACCTGATCTATCTTCAATGGAACTGTTATCTATTAGTGGGGGAGGGGGTACTAGGGCTGGGAGCTGTCCCTTAGCTTTTTCACTCAAGGCTGGTGCTCTACCACAACTACTTCTAGCTCTTTGATGGTTAATTGGGGACAAGAGCCTCACCCACTTTCTAGCCTGGATTCGGTTTGGACCTCGATTCTCAGATCTCCTGAGTAGCTAGGATAACAGGCATGAGTCACTGGCTCTTGGCCTGAAGGCATGATTGAACTAAAAGAGTTTTCATAAAAGGTCTACATTCACATATAGAGATTATGCATTGAGGTTATTCCGTACATTGCTCCACTTCCAAACAAATTTACTGTCTAAAAGTACTAAGAGCCAGGCACCAGTAGCTCACACCTATAATTCTACTTACTCAGGAGGCCAGCCTAGGCAGAAAATCCCAAAGCCTCTATCAAAAATAGCAAAAAGCAAGTTGAAGGTGTGGCTCAAGTGGTACTACACTAGCCAAACAAACAAGCCTAGCAAGCACATGGCGTTAAGTTCAAACCACTATACCACACAGAAGGAAAGGAAGGAAGAGAGAAAGAGGGGCTGGGGATATGGCCTAGTGGCAAGAGTGCTTGCCTCGTATACATGAGGCCCTGGGTTCAATTCCCCAGCACCACATATACAGAAAACAGCCAGAAATGGCGCTGTGGCTCAAGTGGCAGAGTGCTAGCCTTGAGCAAAAAGAAGCCAGGGACAGTGCTCAGGCCCTGAGTCCAAGCCCCAGGACTGGCCAAAAAATTTTTTAAAAAAAAGAGAGAGAAAGAAACAAAAAAAGAGAAAGAAAAAAAGAAGGAAAGGAGGGAGGGAAGGAGGGAGAGAGGGAGCTCCCTCCCTCCCTCCTTACAAGTGATTTTATTTTCATTCCTTTAAGCTTTCCCCCAAATGGTCTCTGTCACTTTTATAGAGGGGGAAAGTCCTTCTTTTAAAAAAATGCACAAAGTCATTACTTTGGTGCTATTATTACACTCTTTGGCTCAATTATTACACTCTGCTTCTGTAGGAAATCAGCATTTTAAATTTCCCTGATAAGATTCCACAACTGTTGTCTTGAATTCATTTAAAGACTGACACTGAGATTGTACCTTTAGCTTTAATT
The DNA here is from genome assembly GCF_023159225.1 of Perognathus longimembris pacificus. Lineage (NCBI taxonomy): Eukaryota > Metazoa > Chordata > Mammalia > Rodentia > Heteromyidae > Perognathus > Perognathus longimembris. Next base: position 80,649,662 of record NC_063161.1, on the reverse strand, counting down.
AGAATCCTTTTGACCTTAAAATTAAAATGGGAAGACACTGAAACCATCAAGCATCTGAACAGTGAAGAGCATTTTAAACCAGTAAGATAACTGCAACTGCAGGGAGAGAATGGACTGAAGCTAGGACACATCTGCCCAGAATGGGGCTCACCACATCCCCCCAGGAACAACCTCTGTTCTCGAAGTTGACAGCATCCGGGCTTGATTTTCTGAGTTTGCCCCTTCCATGGCCTCAGCACTAACCTGGCCCTCATACCAGGATTTTCTGCTAACTTCACAGCTGCATATATGTCACACTATCTGCTGCTTCCACAACTCCATTAAAAGCAGAGCAGGAACCTAGTAACAGTGGCTCATCTCTGCAGTCCTAGTTACTCAGGAGACCGAGATCTGAGGGTCACAGTTCAAAGCTAGTCCAGGTAGGAAGAGTCCCTTAAACTCTTATCCCCAATTTAACCACCTAAAAGCCAGAAGTGGAGCTGTAGATTGGATGGTAGAGCTCTAGCCTTGAGCAAAAAGCTAAGGGGACAGCCGCCAGCCTCCAAGTTCTGGCACCAAAACAAACAAACAACCAAACAAAAACCCCAAAAGAACAAGCAGAGCATAAGAACAACATCATTTACAGAGTTCCTCAATACTCTCTCTGCCCACACACACATGCACACACCCTACACCCCCACACAACTACATTAGCCATGCATTACATATCTCATGTCTACACACACATGCCACTTACTCCACAAACATTCACACCGAGCTTCCTACACCTCACACACATCAATACTACATGCACATGTACAAGTACACATTGCCACACACACCACATACCCTGCAAAAACATCACATATACTATATATTCTATCCATACAAAGATCACACAAAATATACACATACCACACCAATATATACATTGTACAACTCACACATGCGCATGAGGGCATGCACTCATTATGCAAACACTCTTTACCATACCCTAAAGCCTCTGCCCCTTAAACTCAACCTCTCACTCAGGGCAGGCCACAAATGCACTGCTTACTGGTGGTTGTTGAGGATTACAAACTCACTAAGAGTAGATTTCTTAGTTGGGAACCAGTGGTTCACACCTGTACTTCTGGCTACTCAGAGAGCTGAGATATGAGAATCAAGCTTCTAAGCCAGCCCAGGTAGGAAAGTCTGTGCAGACTTTTATCTCCAATTAGTCAACAAAAAGCCAGACATAGAGCTGTAGTTCAAGTAGTTGAGCACCAGACTTGAGCAAAAATGCTAAGGGACAGTGCCCAGATCCTAATACTGGCACACACACATACACAAAAAAGCCTACTGTTGCTGAAATGATAAAGTTGAGGTTGCAAGACTGCATTGTAGGGCTGGGGATGTGGTTCAAATGGTATAGTATCTTGCCTAGCATATGTGAGGGTTGGAGCTCAAATCCCCAGTGCCACCTCCCCCCAAACAAAAAAATAGCTGAGGTTGCTAATCCTCTAGCTATAAAATGATTGGGTTAATTAAAATTCTTCCTTTTCCTTGACTTTTTATTGTCACTGTGCCTCTAGGAAGTAATGATGAATTTAAACAAGAACAAAATACTCTCAAAGAGGGTATCATTTATCTGAAACACTAAATGAATATAAGAAATTCAAGAGTCTTGCCAAATACTCTTTAATACAAGGCTGACATGAGGTCATGAAAGGGGTCAGGTATTGATTGGAATGCTTTATTTCCTATTACATTATTTATAGATTCAGTTAATATTGTCTCCAAAACATTTTTATAATTCCCAAATGACTTGTGGATCTGTTCTGTTTTTTTTTTAACTAGTCCATCTGACAGAGTCTTAGGCAGATAAAAGCTTTTAACTATTTAGCATATGCCTTGAGGAAATCTGTATTAAAACTACCTTTGGGCCACATGTTCAGTCCAGGGTTTTCAAGACATTCTGAAGCTGAACACTGGTGTGTGGAGCCTGTAATATAATGCTAACTACTCAGGAGGTGGAGATCTGAAGATCCAGAAGGTTCCCAGCAAGCCCAGGCAGACAAATCTGTGACAGTCTAATCTCCAAATAACTAGCAAAAAGCCAGAACTGGAGCTGTGGCTCAAGTGGTAGAAGACCATTCTGGAATGAAAAAAAGCTAAGGAAGAGCACCCAGGCCTTGACTTCAAGCCCCAGTACTGGAACAACAACAACAAATCTGGTTTATAGATATGTGCTGTGACTTACATTTGAGGAGAAAAAAAAAAAAAAAAAAAAAAAGCAGGAAACCCACCAAGTCTTGAAGGAATCCCCAGGCAGGAGTTTCTGCTATCCAACAAGCTCCTGTGACTCCTGACCCAAGAGCACTCTGGGGTTGATGTAAGCAATAAATGAATCCAGAAAGCAACAAATTAAAATTAAACCATGAATTAATTTGCAGGCATGCTAATCCCCTCTCACTTCAGAGGGACTGGGGAGCGGGTATAAATGAGCCTGTTCATTTTATTTATTACCAAGATAAAATGTCTATTGAGGAATTTTATGAACAAAAGAAAAATAAAAGCCATTTAACTGCAGGCTGGAGGGAGGGAGAGAGCTCAGTGGCAGAGTGTTGACCTCATATGTCATAGGCCTTGGGTCTGATCTCTAACACTGCCAAAAGTAAAAACAAATAATAGTCACCTAGATATAACCCTGCCCTGCCCTTAAAGATAACCACCCGGGTTTATATTTAGCTTTTTTTTCTTCTATTTATAAACATACTTAAACTGCCTGAAATGTATATCTTGGGCAGACAGCGTTTACTATATCAGCCATTTAACTGAAAATGACTTATATTATCTAATTATATTGTAATGAGCAAAGCAGGTGCTGGTGGCTCACATCTGTAATCCCAGCTATTCAAGAGGCTAAGATCCAGAGGATTACAGTTCAAAGCCAGTCTGGGCAGAAAAGTCTATAAGACTCTATCTCCAAAATGGAGGCACCCTCAAAATGCCAGCAATGGGTAAGAAAGTGGAACAAGTACAAGGCCCTGAGTTTAAAACTTGGAACTGTCAAAAAGAAAAAAAGAAGTCAGGTGCTGGTGGCTCATGTCTGTCATACTAGCTACTCAGGAGGTTGAGAACTGAGGATTGGGGTTCAAAGTCAACCTGGGCAGGAAAGTCCCTGCGAGATTCTTTATCTCCAATAAACCATTCAAAAATTGGAAGTGGTACTATGGCTCAAGTGGTAGAGCGCTAGCCTTAAACACAAAGAGGCTCAGGGATAGTACCCAGGCCCTGAGTTCGAGCCCCACAACGAACAAAAAAAAAAAAGAAAAAGAAAGAAAGAAAGAAAAGGTTGGTGACAAAAGTTTATAGATCTATAAATACTCAAGATAGTAGGTCATATTCCTGTGATTTAAAGAAAACTAGAACTCTGGAGGACTATATATTTAGATTGAATAAAGACAAGACTAGAGACTTTTTTGCAGGGAAAGAATTCCTGTTTGTATTACACTAAAGGATGATCATGTATTTAACATCACACATGAGTGTCCCATGTTAGAGAAATATATAGCACAAGAATTTACAATATTAAGATGCTGGTCTCCTAGAGAGAATGTTTCAAATTATACCTTTTTTAAAAATGACACTGAAATGAATTATGGTTTTAAATAGTTTTCTGTAATTCGATGTCGAAAATGATCCATTCCCTGTAAAATACAAGTGTTGAGCACTAAAATAAATGTGGCAGATCCTCATGTGAGGGAGTGAGCTTGGGAACAGTCTGGGCTGCTTTCCTATGCCTTGATGGTGCAGAGGAAATAATCTGGGGTCACTGAGCACAGAAAGGAGGAGGGGCTAATGGAACTGCAGTTTCAAACTAGTGATGACCTCAGCTATTACAACAAGCCCAACACAGCAGGACTTGCCAGGAGCTAGATGTGTTCATCCAAAGACAAATCCATCGCTGTCATGTGACTGATGAAGCTAGGAACTCATGGAGAGGATTTCTCCTTTAGTTTTCAAAATAACATGCACTCTAAAATCTATTCTTCCTATTGATAAATATATTTGTGGAGTCAAATCACTACCACAAATACATCATGGAAAAAAAAAATGCCTCTCAATTTTCCAGCAAGGGCTCTTAACAGAGAAGCATTTAGACCCTTGCCATTTTATCTGTCTCAACACTGTTTACGGATGAAAACTGAACATGATTAGAACCGATATAATAGCAATAACTCAAAACAAACCCAGTGGCTAAACATAGGTGGCTCGTACTTATAATCCCAATTACACAGGATACTGAGATCAGAGGACTGCAATTCAAAGCTTGCCTGGGTAGGAAAGTCAGTGAGACTCTTCTTTCCAATTAACCATCAAAAAACCACCAGGAAGGGAAAGTGTGGTTCAAAAGGTAGAGTGGCAGCCTTGAGCAAACAAAGCTAAGGGACAGTGCCTAAACCCTGGGTTCAAGCCCCAATGTACATACACACACAACGATTAACTAATTTAAAATGAACCCAGTAGAAAGTAAATGTCGAAGGGATATCTGCAGAAGACTCAGAATTGTTTCAGGAGAGTTGGGGGACCCTATGGCAAATACCAGTAAGCCCAGTATTCTAGGGGGCTAGGCAAGAGTTGGAGGCCCGACCAGACTACAATTTACTGAGACCTTGTTTCAAAAACCAAAATACCTTGCCCTTGAGAGCAAGGATGAAGTGAAGCAAAAAGTTCCACGTTAACTATTTCTAAGCCAAACCAGTCAAAACAACACTGAAGCATATTTTTATTTACTTTATTGTTATTATAAAGGTGATGTACAACAGGATTACAGTTACATAATGAGTACGTTTCCTTTCATCCAGTGTCATCCCTTCCTTCACTCTCCCAGTCCCTCCCTCTCGTCTCCACCCATGAGTTGTATAGTTCACCACATTCAACACAGCATCCCGTGAGCTCCACTGCTACACTTGTTCACCTTTTTTCTCAAATTCTCTGTCCCCCTCTAGCTGATCAAGATAGACAAACAAACCAGATAGAAGAAAATAGAAACAAGGGGGGAAAAATCTCTTTGCCATTTCTTGGAGTTCATTTCAATACATAGTACTTTATATAATCAGAGTCACATAAGCATTGCACCTTTGTGCTTCTCTGATAAGACTGTCTTCCTTTGGTCTCACTGTTTGTGTGTATAGTCCCATCATGTCCTCATGTATTTTCGATCTAGCTTACGCATATGAGAGAAAAATTGTAGTTTTTCTCCTTGAACTTCAATTTCTTCACTTAACATGAGTTGTTCTAGGTCCATCCTTTTCCCTCCAAATGACCTATTATTATTCTTTCTAATGGCTGTGTAAAATACCATTATGTACAGGGACATTTTTTGGATCCGTAGGACATGTGGGCCGTTGCCATATCTTGGCTATTGTGAATAGTGCAGTAATGAGCATGGATGTGCAGGTGTCTTTACATTATCCTGGTTTGGCTGGATCATAGGGAAGAAATATGTTTAGGTTGGTTTTTTTGTTTGTTTTCCCCCCAGACTGCTACCCAGAGTAGTTGTACTAGTTTACATTCCCACCAACAGTGCAATGGAGCTTCTTTTCCCCCACATCCCTGCCAACATTTTTTGTTGTTTGAATTCACAATGTTGGCCAATCTAACTGGGGTAAGATAGAATCTGAGTTGTTTTGATTTTCATTTTCTTTATGCCCAGGGATGATGAGCATTCTCCATGTGTTTCTTTGCTATTCTTACCTCTTCTGAAGCTTTTTTTTTTTTTGTCCAGTCCTAGGTCTTGGGACTCAGGGTCTGAGCACTGTCCCTGGCTTCTTTTTGTTCAAGGCTTGAGTCACAGTGCCACTTCTGGCCGTTTCTGTTTATGTGGTGCTGAGGAATCGAACCCAGGGCTTCATGCATTCTAGGCAAGCATTCTACCACTAAGCCACATTCCCAGCCCTGAAGCATATTTTTTAAATCCAAAATAAACATTAGCATTGCAGGTACAGGTCACATGATAGACACTATCAGTTGTGAAATACACTGAAAAGAATGCCCAAATGTTTATTAAATTCTTTTCCCAAGAATCAAAAAATTTAGAGCAGTATACAAAAAAAGTTTTTTTGGAAGGTTCACAGAAAGAGCCAATACTATCAAATTAAAATGCTTTGGAAGCTTCACAAATAGTATCAAAATACACTTGAAAAACACCATAAGGAAATGAAGTGTGAGGCTCAAGAGAGACAGGGTGTGTGTTTTCTCTTGTAAGTAAAAGTAAGGCCTAAATTAGAAACATGTATGAAAATATATTCAGGGTCATATGCATATGTACACCAATGATTGACTAAAGTATAGTATACACAGGGGAGATTTCCAGTGGTATAATCCCTTTGAACAACTTACTTACAGCTCAACAAAATGAATACTAGGACACTGGAACATGTGTTGAGGGAAAGGAAGGCAAACCAATGGAGAGGGAAAATTGGTGAGCGATTATAGTCATAATATTCAATGTACATATGTGAAAATGGAGCTAGGTAATCTGAGAGGATAGGTGGGGTTGGGAGAGATGGGGGGGAATGATGAAAGGGGTGACATTGCTCAAGACTCATTATAACTTACAAATTGATATGCCAAGTTGAAATCCCTTTGTACAACTACTTAAAGATAATAAAAATAAAATAAAACTGGGTAGAAGTGGCCTGTAATCCTATCTATTCAGGAAGCTGATGTCTCAGGATTTTGGTTCAAAGTCAGCCTAGGCTTGAAAGTCTGTGAGACTCTTATCTCCAATTAATTACCCAAAAGCCAGAACTCATGCTTTGACTTGAAGGACTGATTCCTGCCTTATTGCCCAAGGCCAAGCAAGATAACGGGTGCACAGGAACAGGCTTGACCACATGCCTGTCCCCAGGCAGGTTATTCCAAAGTGGGCCTGGCCAAGGATACCACCCTTGGTCCCCAGGGGACAATAGCCCCTCATCCCAGGTGGAGCATTCCCCTGTGGGCCTGGCCAAGGACATCACCTTGGGCCCCCAAGAGACCATACCCATTTTCTGTTTCCTTGTTAATCCCAATATAAGCCCACTCCAAAATCCAGTCCTAGGCACAACCTCCAATCCCACGAGAAGGTCTGTGCCCCTCGCTGCTCCTCAATAAACAGTCCTCGATTGCTGCCTTTTCCTTTTCCTTTTCCTTTTCCATTCTCCTCCATTTTCCCAACATGACTCAGAACACAAGCCCAGATCTTCAGTTTAAACCCCAGGACAGGCACAAATAAATAAAGGAAGAATAGGACTGAAAAAAGGGGGAAAAAATAACAGAAGAGAAAGTGGTTCGGCAGAGCAATTAGAGTAATTGTTACTACTTTACTTTCATGACAAAATACTGAAGTAAGGATGTTGAATCTAACCGGTGACATCTTCATCATATGGTGGTGGATGATAAGGTATTGGGTTTAACAAATTCGTGGTGGGGGGGGTGACACACGAGGAGAGCAGAGACTAGGATAATAGGTTACTAGTCTTGGGTTGTGAACTCTCAAGCTCCCTGTGACCCTGCCCCATGACCTGACCCTATTTAGGCCTGAACCACTGAGGCACCATTATGCCATGCCATATATCTCTATGTTACTGTCCTGGCTCTTGGCTCTTCCCTGGTCACCATGGCGTCCCACTTCAGCTCTCCATTGGATCCAGTCTGGTTTGTTGGTATTGTTTTTGGCCTGCTTTTGGTCTGCTTTTCCTTTCCTCTCCAGCTCTTGGGACTCAGTTTTCTGACAGGGTTAAGTGTATTCATGGGGCTGCAGGTCTTTGGGACAAGAGTTCATCCGCAGACGCCAGCCTTTTAATAAAAGACTCCCGATTCAACCTCTCAAAATGTGGCTTCTCCATTTTCTTACCTTACAACAATAACACACATTCCAGCTTCAGGAAGATGTGTTTAGCTTGTGGTTTGGGAGTTTTCAGCCCATGGTGGGCTGACTCCTCAGCTTTGAACTGGGGGTGAGGCAGGGCCTGGTGAACAGGGAATGGTGGGGCAAAGCTGCTCACTGGGAAGAAGACAGAAGAAAGCATGCCTGGACTAACGTACTCCTTCCTCTTTCTTCTTTCCTTCTACCTTAGTCCCAGCCCAGTGAATGGTGCTGCCCATGCAATCAGGGCAGATCTTCACCCTTAATCTTCTCTGGAAAAGCCCTCACAGAAACATATACCCGCAGAAGTGTACTTTCCAAATCTTGTATGTACTTGTCAGTCCACCAAGTTTAATCATTGTGCCTGGCACTGTGGCTCACACCTATAATTGTAGCTACCCAGGAGCTGAGTTGTGAGGATCACAGTTCAAAGCCAGTCAAACTGGGAACTGGTGGCTCACTCTAGTAATCCTAGCTATTTGGGAAGCTGAAATTTGGGGATTAAGGTTCAAAAGCTACCTTGGCAGGAATGGCCGGGGAACTCTTATCTTCAATTAATCATCAAAAATTTGAAAGTAGAAAAAGACTCATATGGTAGAAAGCCAGCTCTAAGCAAAAAAAGCTAAAATACACTGTTCAGGTCGTGAGTTCAAACTCCAGTGCCCCCCCCCCCCACACACACCCCAAATTCTCCTCTGATATTCAAAGCAGATTCTTACCTGTGAGCTCCCCAAATGCCATACACCCAGTCCACTGTAGGCAAAAATGAAATAATATTTCCCTAAAGCACGTTTTCCAATAAGACTTCTCTTCTACCTCTTCTTCCTCATCCCTCTTCTCTTGGGGTTAGACACTGAAATAAATCCATGCTTCTATTAGCCTGTCCAAAGGGCAAGTGTTTCTTAAAAGCCAATCTCTATTTTTAAAAGGCCTGATGTTAATGTTTAGCTCACAGCTGCTCTATTCTCCTGAGGAAGGAAATTATTTGCAAGCCTGGCTTGCAGGGGAGCCTGCAAGCTCCATGAATATGGAGCACCCAGTGACCACCTTTGTTCCAGGAGCTGACTTTCCAAAGGGCCCCCAAGGGATTTCCTTGGAGGTTACTACCACCTGCCTTCCCAGGAGAGTCCTTAACCCACAACCTCACATGGTCTTTCAGTCTGTCACAATTTCACAACTGTCACAATTTCCTAGGAAGGCGGGGTTTAAAAATTAGGTAACATTTTGCCTTGTTGTTTGTTTGCTTGTTTTTATGGCAGTACTGGATTTGAAATCAGGGCCTCACATTCTCCCTTATGTTCAGAGCCATACCTCCACTTTGGCTTTTTGTTGGCTAAATGAAGCCAAGACTTTCTTGGATTTGTGGGCCCCGGGTTGGCTTTGCACCACGATCTTCAGATCTCAGCTTCTTGAGTAAGTAGGATTACAAGTGTAAGACACTGGTACTTGGCTATGAAATTTTAAAGAGCCAACATCATATTCCTCAAGCGAGGGAAATCATTGCTGGAGACATAACAACATGGACTGAAGAATGTTCTAGCCATTATTATAACTGAAAGGGAATGCATATCTGTAATGCATAGTTACATGTTATCTTTTTCTCTCCACTTCAAAATGGTTCTCCCAAAAAAGCAGATGTATTCTCTGACCCCTGGAAAGACCACAGTTGTTACTGTGCTTGATATAAATTCCTCCTACAAAGATAGTGTGAGATCGACTTGCACATATAAAATCAAGCCACCCTATAGAGGGCTAAATACAGGAACTGGCAACACAGCATGTTCTAAAATCACAGTCTTGGAGGTTAGGATCAAATGTGATGTAACTATTTCCCTTGAGTTTCTGATGATTACATAAAACAGCCAAGTTGAAGGGTCAGCTCACTCCTCATAGTCTGGAATGCTGTGTTGTCCATGGGGAAGCCATAGTGAGTGAGTAACAATGCCAGAATACCAGACAACTTGCTGTCTTGCTGGAAAAAATAGAAGGATATCATCAAACTTGCTTTTGTCAATCTCAAATACTAGTCAGAAAAGCTTAAACGAAATTACCAGCACTGGTGGGGCACTAAGGGCTCATGTCTGTAATCCTAACTACTCAAGTGGTTGAGATCTGAGGATTTCAGTTTGAAACCAGCCCAGGCAGGAAATCTGACACACTTATCACCAATTAACCACCCAAAAAGCTGAAAGTAGTGCTGTGGTTCAAATGGTAAAATGCCAGCCTGAGCAAAAAAAGCCAAGGCGAGAGCACAAGGCCCTGAGTTCAAGCTCCAATAAGAAAGGAAACAGAGAGAAGCAGGCAAGAGAAAAGAAGCAAGGAGGGAGGGAGGGAGGGAGGGAGGGAGGGAGGGAGGGAGGGAGGGAGGGAGGGAGGGAGGGAGGGAGGGAGGGGAAGGCAGGCAGGCAAGCTGGCAGGCAGGAGGGAAGGGAGGGAGGGAGAGTTCAATGTGGGGTGAGGTGATTTTTATGATGGTCAAGCTGGGCTTCCTTGAGGAGTTGAGGGTTGACTATGTGGCTGTCTCTGGGAGAAAATCATTCCAGGAAAAGGAAGCAGACTATGCACTGAAACAAACAACCAAATGGACAATGTGTCCATACATACATACAGCATTCATTCAAGCTTGATTAATAGGAAGTGTGCAAAATCTGTAGGTCTTACATGTAGCCCATTAATTTTCATGTCATTACCTCATAGCTTGATGCCTGGAGTTCAAACCAGCTATGTACACAGTTATACAAAATACTGTGAAGTACACGTGCATAATGGGAATATTTTCAGAACTTAATTTTCCATTTTAAAGTCAGTAAATTGCAACATTAATGGAGGAATAATGATTTTTGTATTCTAACTAGACAGACAAGGCGTCAGCCATAAGATCACTTCCCAACCTAAGATTTTCTCCTGGCTTAAGATGCTTGTTTCAAAGCACAAGTATTTTAAATGTCACCACTTGTAAGAAAAGAAGGATATGAAATAACCACCTAGGGGAAGTTCCACTAATCTAGCCAATAACTGCTCAAAAGGAGGCTCAGTGGTGGAAAATGTCCAAAGAAAATACTAGCTTTTGTTTAGATAGACTAGTTAATGGAGAACAGCACTGCATACACATCTATTTAAGAGTCTTTTTTAAAGGCTGTGGGGATCTTTTTGCCAGATCACCCTCCTTGGATATGTGAATTCAGAAAACTTAGGAACCCTGCCCCAGCCAGAGCAAACTCTACTTTGTGCTTGCTGGCATTGGGACTGGCCTGGCCAGCACAGGCTATGCACATACCAGAGTATGCGCTCCCTGCACATCTTGGGGGCAATAGTGAACAGGAAACTTTCTGCAGCATAGACTTGTTATTATGGACTTGCAGGCCACAAAGACTGCTGTGTGCCAGGTTCTGAGAGACCCACTATGTCTCTCTTACTCCACTTTCCATTGCTATAACAAAACACCCATGGCTCAATACAGGAAGGAAATTTATACAGCTCAGAAGCTGGAAGCTGGAAGCTCAGAAGCTTGGAAGCTGGAACTCCCAAGGATAGGAATTCTAGCTGTTTCACAGCTGGTGAGGATACACCTCACAGTTTATGGCATCTTGGCAGGGACCCAGGAGAGGGAGAGATCAGATGGGAAGGAAGAAACAGGGGAGGGCTAGGCTTCAGCGCTCTCTCTCTCTCTCTTTCTCTCTCTCATCCAGTTTTGTTATTTGCTGATCCAGTCCCATGGGACCTGACCCTGAGCGACAGCACTAATTCATTCATAAATTCACTAGGCTTCACTTTTTTTTAAGGTATATATTTTTTGTTGTTGTTATAAAGGTGATACACAGAGGGGTTACAGTTACATACATCAGGTAATGAGTACATTTCTTTTTGGACCCTATCACTCCTTAAACTTCGTGCCACTTTGACACCACCACAGTGAGGATCAAGCTTCCTCACAGGTATCCTCTGGGGACAGGAGGATGGTGGACCAACCACATCCACACTGTATCACCCCTCAACCCAGAAGCAACACTCAAGAGCACACAGATTGAGGCCAATCAATGTCCTCAAAGACTTAATGCCCTCCATGCCTCTATTAGGCTTTTAGAAGTCATTGGGAGAACAGCACATACGGTTCAGAGGGTTGCCCAAAAGGATACACATGGAGGATGTATGCAGACACCAAATCTCCTCATTGTGGTGTGAAGCTACACACTAGCCTTGCTCTTACACAATATTTATAGAATTTGGTTTCCATAATACAAGCAATAACTGTTACAGACAAATGGTAACACTGTGAGCCCAAACCAATAGTATGGCACTTTCTCAGCCTGTCCAAGACCATGCCTTCAGTGGATCCTTTTTCTCCCCTCTTCCTTGGTCTCCACTTGTAAGGCATCTTCCTCTACTCTGGCAGAAAGAAATCCTGTCTCACTGTCCTCTAGCTGTCTTTGAAATAGAAAACAGCATATGGAGGTAGTTTAGCTTGGGTTCTGAGTTGTCAGAGAAATCTTCTAACATTTCTAATTGGCCTCCACATCAAAGAAGGTGCCTCTTCTCACTCCCAAGAGACAAGCAGGGAATAATTAAGGATGGTGGAATGGTGGAATGGCAACCAGTTTTGGGCACAATGACACCACCAATTACCATCACAGTAAAGGACCAATTGCTACACAATTATAGACAGTCTCTAGGGATGCTGCCCAAAAAGCTTTGCCTTCAAATCAGATACAGAATATAATTTGGTTAATATCAGTGGTGCCTCTAGGAAGTTTCTCATTCACTAGGAGATAGAAAAACAGAATACCAGGATATATCCTGCTAATCTACAGGGGACATTTTCCAAGACCTACAGTGGATGTGTGAAAGCATAGGTATACCAAATTCTATGCACGCCACGCTATGTTTTTCCTATGCCCAGAAAAAGTGGTAATGCTTAATTTACAAATAAGATATAGCAAAAGAAAAATAATCCATAATAAAATACAATTATAACACTAAAATGTAATAAAAGTCAAATGAATATGGCCAGTCTCTCTCTTTTCTCCACTTTCTCTCTCCTTCCTCACCCCCCCCCCCCCCGCATTCAAACCATCTTTTTTCTTTTCCAGTCATGGGGCTTGAACTCAGGGCTTGGGGTGCTTTTCCGAGCTTTTGTGCTCAAGGCTAGTGCCCTATCACTTTGAGCCATAGCTCCATTTCTTGTTTTCTAGTGATTAATTGGGGATAAGAGTCTCATGGACTTTCCTGCCCAAGCTGATTTTGAACCTTGATCCTCAGATCTCAGCATCCTGAGGCACTAAGATCACAGGCATGAGCCACCAGTGCCTGGCCTTGAAATTTTTATTCAAGTTTGCTGAAGTTGACCAAGGGCAACTGAAATTTCAGAAAGCAAAACTGTAAATAAGATAGAACTTAAGTAAAGCACCGAAAAAAAGAATTGGTGTTTGGGATTTTCAGATGATGAATAAATAAATCAACTGTGTATAGACATCTAGTATTACATAATCAAACAATAAAGAAAGATGAACAAGCTGGGCATGAGCTGGGGCAGAAGAATCAAGAACAATGCCAGTCTAAGTACATAGTGAGATATTCTAATAAATAAAAAATGAATAGGAAGAACCATGAATATAGCAACCGCATATATAAATGTGAAATGTATTGTGTCAGAAAGAATTAAACAGCATATATGCTATGCTGCTAATTCCACATTTTCTTGAAAAGGACTGACTCTCATAACAGAGGTCTCATCAATGGTTGGTTACCAGATTTGAGGGAAAAGGTTGCAGGTAGGGTGAACTACAAGGCATGTAGAAATTTGGGAAGTTATAGAACTGCTATATGTCTTGCTGTCCATGGTAGTTATATGAGACTCATTCTTATACTTGAATGGATTCCCATTAAAGGATCATATGAGATTTTAAAAGAAGGGAGATGAGAAAAGCTTGGGGCGCTCTATTCATAATATGTGGGATATGAATAGACCATGTTTGGTGTCCCCTGGAATTCTGTGCAAAGAAAGTTCTTCCAGGTCTACCTCAGTCTTTAAGAAACTTGGGTGAAAGACCCTGAGTCCACACCCAAGTACTAACAAGCACAGCAAGCAATTTTGAGCTGTGCTCTGGAGGCTCATGCCTGTAGTCCAAGATACTCAGGAGGCTGAGATCTGAGGATCACCGTTCGAATCCAGCTAAGAAAGTAAAGTCCATGAAATTCTCAGCTCTGAATAACCAGTGAAAAGCTGCAAGTGGAGGTGTGGTTCATTTGGTAGAGCACCAGCCTTGGGAAGAGGGAGGGGGAACTGAATGTGAATGTTGGGCTCTGAGTTTGCTCCAATACCAAGGTATGCATACACATGCAAAAAGTAAAATGAAACTGGAAGTTCAAGATCTCTGTGTTCAAGATGTCTCTGCCTACCCCCGTCATTCTCCTTTTCCATCGCAGCAGACAGAACACACTGAAGTGGTGCCAATGGTGCTTGTGGCGCAAAAAAGCCCCTGGGTTTGATGCCTCATGCCTGCTCTGTTGCCCTGAGGGCAAAAGCATGAAGGTCCAGTACATGTGGAGCACCTAGACTGGATGGACAGATGGTCTGAGCGACACACTAGTCAGAGAACGCAGAAACAGTCCCAATGTCACAGTGCCACTGGCTGATTCAATGTCTTTGGACTAATTAGGGGCAGAAACAGATCCCCCAGCAGAGGCCCCCACAGCGTCCTCAAGCATGTCAGGCTTTAGTCCCAGCCCAGGCTCCCTAAGTATCTTGATCAGGGCACAAACTGCTCATCCTGTGGGATGCCTTGACCAGAGACAGTACAATACCTATTTCATCCAGCTCTCTCAGTGGAGACAGCTGTTGTTGAAGGGCTTCAGATAGTGCCACTGCAGGCCTGAGATTTGAGGGGTGGACAGAAAATATGTTGAGTACTCGGTCTGGCTCAGTCTTCATTTCTGAAGCCACCATAACTCTAAAAAATGAGTGCTTTTTTTGTGTGTCCCTACAGCTACCAACAGTGCCAGAAACTGTCCTGGATAAATCCAGCTGGCCCTCAAACCATGTTCTCATGACCAAATGGCAAGAGAAAGGCTCTAGGAAAAAAAGCCTTGGAATCACACTTCATTCTTTACACCAAAATGGATTCCAGGTGGAACACAGATAGGATCATAAATAAAAAATCATAAAAGCACAAGAAGCAACCAGGAGAGTATCTTCACATAAACCCAGAGTGAGAAGGGCATTTCTGACTGTGAAATCATATGTGGGGAAAAATTGTAAGTGAAAAAAAAACCCAACTACTTAAAAATATCTGATAATGAAAAAGTTCTGGAGAGACGGTAGTGGTAGCTGCTCAACTGTGTACTCATAACTTGATCCCTGGCTGTACTTTTAAAAAAATGGATAAAATGAAGTTGGGCTAGTGGCTCATGCTCTGAATTCAAGTCCCAGTGCTGACACACTCATGAAAGAAAGGGAGAGAGAGAGAGACAAAGACAAGAGAGAAAAAGAGAGTGTGGAAGGAAGGGAGGGAAAAGGGGAAGGAGGGAAGGAAGGAGGGAAGGAGGCAGCGAAGGAGGGATAGTAAATTTAAGTTATGTACGCTTTGCCAGAATACAAAATATTTATGTGAGGAAACATTAGAAATATCAAAAGACAAAAGTATAGCCTGAAGAAAAGGTGCATAAACACTACTGTAGACATGAAACCACTTTTAATATATGAAGAATTTACAAATAAAAGTCCACAAAGCGACAGAAAAACAGGAAAAAAGTATAAACAGAAAGCTCACAGTAAACACCGTTCTTTAACATATTTTGAAGATTTTTACACTTGCTGAGTGTTGGTTGCTCACTCCTGTAATCTCAGCTATTCAAGAAACTAAGCTCCAGAGGATAGAGGATCAAACCCATCCTAGGCAGAAAAGTCTGTGAGACTCCATCTCCAAAATAACTAGCAAAAAAGGCAGGCTGGAGGCTTAGCACCAGCTAAGCAACTAGAGCAAGCATAAGGCCCTGAATTCAAACCCTGGTACTAAAAAGAAAAAGATGTTTACAGCCATTTATATGGCAGAAATTAATAAAACTATGTTTATGTGGCAAGAACCAAATGCTAAGGAAAAGGAGAAAGTTTAGTGAGATAACTAACCTTCTAATAACCATAACAATAATAATAATTAATAATAATAATCAAGCCACACTGGGAAGCATGACAAGTACATGTACTCTAACCCCAGCAATTCTATTTCTAGCAATGTATCTACTGATAGTTTCAACATTATATGCCAAGGTATTCCTTGCAAAATTACTTAAAATTTAAAAATTAGACAATAACTCTAAAAGTGCAAGGATGGGGAGAAGATTTCATAAATGAATAATAGGAAAAGATCATTTCTTTTCATACAGTAATAGAATGAATTCACTCATTGTGGAACTATCTGGAACTATCCCCAAGGAGGAAGAATCAAAAGGAGAAACTAAGCCCCGCACTGGTGGCTCACACCTGTAATCCTAGCTACTCAGGAGGCTGAGATCTGAGCATCACAGTTCAAAGCTAGCCCAGGCAGGAAAGTCTATGAGACTCTTATCTCTAAGTAACCTAAAAACAAAACAAAACCCAGAAGTGGTACTGTAGCTCAAGGGGTAGAGCCTTGAGTTGAAGAGCTCAGGAACAGTGCCCAGGCCCAGAGTTAAAGCCTCAGGACCGGGGGAAAAAAACTAAGGAGAAACTAGTTATTGGAAGGCAGAAGGATATCCTCTTTGGCTTTCAAACTACATGCACATACTATCTATTTAATTGCAGAAAGTAAAAAGAGACTTGTCCAAATCCCTTGTTCTTCATAACTGGTCATTCTAGTTTGGTGTTAATGACTAGCATAAACCACAAAACTGCTGGACAAAAAAAGTCTCCTATGGGGGATGTGGCCAAAAGGGAACCCTACTTCATTGTTGGTGGGAATGTAAACTGGTTCAGCCACTCTGGCAAGCAGTATGGAGATTCCTCAGAAGGCTAAATGTAGAACTCCCCTATGACCCAGCAACCCCACTTTTGGGTATCTATCCAAAAAACCACAAACAAAATCACAGTAAAGCCACCAGCACAACAATGTTCATTGCAGCGCAATTTGTCATAGCGAGAATCTGGAACCAACCCAGATACCCCTCCGTAGACGAATGGATCAGGAAAATGTGGTACATATACACAATGGAATTTTATGCCTCTATCAGAAAGAATGACATTGCCCCATTTGTAAGGAAATGGAAGGACTTGGAAAAAATTATACTAAGTGAAGTGAGCCAGACCCAAAGAAACATGGACTCTATGGTCTCCCTTATTGGGAATAATTAGCACAGGTTTAGGCAAGTCACAGCAGAGGATCACAAGAGCCCAATAGCTATACCCTTATGATGACATAAGATGATGCTAAGTGAAATGAACTCCATGTTATGGAAACAATTGTTATATCACAGTTGTAACTACTTTCAACATCCCATGTGTATCTGTAGCTTCTACTATTGATGATGTTCTTGTATCACCTTCCTGTGATTGTATCTATACTATCTCTGTAATCTTATCTGAGTATATTGGAAACCGTGTATACTGGTATTAGAACTAGGAAATTGAAAGGGAATACCAAAATTGAGAGACACAGGGTAAAAAAAGAGAAACAACTACAAAAGCAATACTTGCAATACTGTTTGGTGTAAGTGAACTGAACACCTCAGGGGGGGAAAGGGTAAGGGGGAGGGGGGAGGGGGGTATGAGGGACAAGGTAACAAACAGTACAAGAAATGTATCCAATGCCTAACGTATGAAACTGTAACCTCTCTATACATCAGTTTTATAATAAAAACTTAAAAAAAATAAAAGGTAAGGAACTGTAAAAAAAAAAAGTCTCCTATGTCCTCAAAGGGAATAAAAATGATGAAAGAGTAAATAAACCTGAAAAAAGGGGATGTGAAGGGAATGTTGTCCTTCTACTCTTCTTTCTATCACACAGAAAGTAGGCCAGCATCCCATTAGGAGACAGGGTCCTGCCAGTGAGTGCCATGTGGAGAGGGCCCCTGATATCCTGAGACTTGGTAGTCTAAGACATTGTCCTTATGGGGCTTGGACAGACTTATGAACTGTACGTAGGCCAACTCTGAAACCTCTCTCATCCATCCCAATACTTACAGTCTCTACCCACACACTCAGAGACTCCTCAGGAGGCTGGGGCAAAGTGTGTGAGAGATCTGAGTTGGTGCTCAGGCCTTCCTGATAACTTTCAAGAGCAAATTGTTCAGAAATTCAATGAGTAGATCGCTGAACATGGGCAGCTGTTAGATGCAACAAAACAAAAAAATGCCCCAATCTCTGAAAAGATGGCTCTTGCTATTGCAATGAGCAAGGGTAAAGCCAAAACTGAGTTCAGCTTCATTGCATGTGATATATACAAGGTGAATGACTAACTACAGATCATTTCTCTTATATATGAGGGCATAAGATTTATAGAAAAACAACTGACAAATTCAGATGCAACTGTCAGACCATTGTCAATCACAGGCCAGCCCCAGCCTCCCTATCCCCCAAAAAATCAGTGAAAGCATTCTGTAGACTTCATTGGCTTTATTGGAATGCACAATAAAGTGTACACAGTTTATTTGTTAACTGTGCTTATGCAGCCTTTAGGTAAAATTTATGATAAGAATATTTATGTGAGTATATTTGTATATCTGTGTGTATGCAACATTCATAGGTAAAGTATATATGAATGAATAGAAAGACAGATACGAACATATATATATACACACATTTACCCAGCTTGAGTATACCTTATCTGAAATACTTAACCTTTTCAGATTTTAGATAGGTTTTTTATTTTTGCATTTTGGAATATGTACAAGGACTTTACATTAGACAGGCTGAAGGCCTGGGGTTGTGGTTCAAACAGTAGGGTACTTACCTAATAAGCATAAGGCCCTATCTAGCAAGTTCAATTCCCAGTACTGCCAAAAAAAAAAAAAAAGGTAATTTTCAGATTTTAGAGCATTTTGGAATTTGGATCTGGAGGTTTCTCAGTCCACCATTGATTTATAACTCTACTACCTGAACTCTTACTTACTTGAACTCTGACTTCCCAACCTATTCAAGAAAGGTAACTAACCACCTGACTACAAGGATGGAAAACAAACCAAACAAGCCATAAAGTTGTTATCACTATCCTAATCTTTCCCATGGATTCATGGCTGATTCTCAAACACCTGGTCCCAAACAACTTTCTCCATGGCCTCAACTTTCAAACAACTATCTTCATGTGTTCCTTCCCTTCCTTAGGAGGGAAGGCATCCCAACAAATGAATGGATGAATGCTAAATGAGGTTGGTAATTGCTCTGTCCCCTGTTGACCCTGTCCTGTCTGGGCAGGGCTGCTGGGCTCTCCCCAGATCCTGTCACAGCTCACAGTGGTGGTTCCTTGCTTCCTCTCCAGTGCCAGAGAGGCTAATTCTCACCTTGTAAAGCTGGCAAGGCTCCCAGAGCCTCAGCACCAGAAGCCCATTTCCCATCAAGCTCAACTCATTCACACAATTCTGCTGGAACCCTTCCTGTCTTCTCCTTGAGTGCTCAGAACACATCCTGTAGAAGTCATATTAACCCATAATTAAATGCTACCCTTTCATAGCACATCATGCACCTTTCTGCATGCATTCAGATTAATTAAAAGTTACCAAGGAAAAAATCTGTTGTGCACTAAAAATTTCCTTCTTCCTTTTTGAAGCTGCAGTTTCAAGCATGACCAGCTCACTGATGGCAATGAGCAAGACAGCAAATCATAAAGGTTAATACCAGGTCTCTTGGATTTCCATCTTAAAATTGTGGATATGTCAAAACAAAACATTCAGCCCAGGAAAGGTATGACAACGCTCAGGCTATGCCACAGATATATATGTGTCTTTCTCTCACACCTACACTGGATGAGCCATGGAAAAATCAAGGCCTAGAAGACTATTTCCTCTTATGCAATGCAGAAGAAGGGAGTCAACCTTAGCCAGCAGAGAGATGTCCCTTTATGATGCCAGCACCCCAGTCAGTCTAAAGATGAAAATATGTACAAACACCACATCTTCAGGAATGATTCAATGATTATAGTCTGCACCCTTCAAGTGGAACTGAACCACGCAGACATGTGCTATGTAGTAATATCTATTGTAGTTGTTTCTTTTCCAGAAAATGAATAGTTTTTCCTTGTCATTATCCCCTAAATGTGAAACTGTTTACATTGCATTTATATAATAAGTCATCTGAAGATGACTGCAAACATGCAGGAAGATGTGTGCGTGTTATATGCAACTATTACACTACCTTCAGGGACTTCAACACCCCGGAATTTTTGGTCTGTTCAGGAGGTCTTGAATCCATCCCCATCGATGATAGGGATGCAGTACATTTTCCTCATCTGGGCATCTATGGAAGGAAATTTTCATTGCTTCCATTATCTTGGTTCTTTTGAACAGTGCTACAATGTACATGAAGTTGTGGCTATCTGATTTCATTTCCTTTGTATTACCTGCCCAGCTGTAGAATTTGAAAGGATATGTCCCAGCCATCCCATGGGACCATGTGGAGATAGTCATGGACAGGAGAAGAAGGTTCAGAAGGAGCTTTATTAGGGGGGCCATATCTCCCATGGGAGAGGGAGTAACATGGCGGCTGCACCTTACCCAGGTGGCAGCTTCTCTGGGGCTAAAGGAGAAGTGGGTAGGTCTTAATGGTGAGTAGCAGTGGCCCATTATAGTTCTAGGGCAAGGAGTTTAGGTATGGGTGGATCGAGGGGGCTAATGGGAGGAGCTGAGGACCTGAGGTGGGGGCAATTGACTGAACTTATGCTACCTTTGCAACTCACAGGAACTATGGCTACAGGTGTTTACTCCAAAATGTTATGGTCACAACCAGTTAAAGGAATTGACCATCAGACAAGTACTTCCAAAGTACCATCTTCTTGTAAGATACTGGAAGCAAATGAATTGTGATACCTTGATGTTCATAATTTAAGATACACATACATACACACACACACACACACACACACACACACACAGACACACACACATGCATGCACGTGCAGAACAATGGAGAGTCTTTGGGAAACAAGTGCTTGTACTAGGAGGGCACCACTTTTAGGTGGGATGTTCAGGAAGACCTTAGGGGGAAAGTGAAATATCAACCAGAAGTAAGCCGGGCACCAGTGGCTCAAACCTGTAATCCAAGCTACTTTAGAAGGCTGAGATCTGAGGATTCAAGTCCAAACCCAGCCGGGACAGTCATGTCCATGAAACTCTTATCTCCAATTAAACATTTAAAAGAAGCCAAAAGTGGAAGTGTGGCTTAAGTAGTAGAACACTAGCCTTGAGGGAAAAAAAAAAAAAAAGCTAAGAATAGTACTTAGGCCCTGAGTTCAAGCCCCAGTACCAGCACCAAAAAAGGAAAAGGAAAGGAAGGGAAAGAGAAAGGAAGAAACTAGAAGTATAGGTGAGTTTGGGGCTGGGAATGTGGCTTAGCAGTAGAGTGCTTGACTAGCATGCATGGAGATCTGGCTTCGATTCCTCAGCACCACGTAAACAGAAGAAGCCAGAGATGAGACTGTAGCTCAAGAGGTAGAGTGCTCCTCAGCAAAAAGAAGCCAGGGACAGTGCTCAGACCCTGAGTCCAAGCCCCAGGATGAAAGAGAGGGGGGGGGGAGAAGTAGAGGTAAGTTTTGCTCACCTGAATCAACAGAGCAAAGCAATAACACTGCAAACAAATGATCAGCCCCCATTGTCACCAGAGGATAACTGATTCTCACCACCCTTTCTCCTCACCCAATCTGCTCTTCACACAGCTCTGCCCAGGCTCCCTGCAGAAGCTTCCTGTTATGTTTGAGCCCTGGGGTTGCCAGCAAGGGAAGGAAAAGGGGGGAGGGGAGAGGATACAAGAGAGAAGTAGTGGTATTTCTTCTCCAGAGTGCCATGTGCTGGATCAGCTCAGCCTAGGCATGCCATGAGCTCCTCTTTGTCTCCAGATGGTGCTGGTGTCCTGACCATCCCAGAACCATTGGGAGGAGTCCAGATTGCTGCCAATAATCCTGTCTTTCCACAGCACCATGCCAAACAACACCAGCTTTTCCCATTCACTTCCAGGACAATGCTCACCCCCAGGGGTCTGCAGATGGGGCAGGAAGCCTTCTTAATCCCCACATTGGCTGCCAGCAGCCAGAGGTACAGCTCACCTGTGCCATCCCTTCCCATAAGGAGGTCAGGTCTGGCCAGTGCCATCTGGGCCACGTGGTGTATTGTAGCATCTGGCGTCTTGTGTTCATGGGTTTGCCTGAATCCTTGGAGACAGGGGTGGGCATTTGGCCTATAGGTGACTGAACCTGTCAGTCCAGTGCCAGCTTCTTGTGACCCTGCCCCCTGACCTGACCCTCCTTAGGGTCAGACCAGCTCAGGTGTCATTTTGCTATGCCACATATCTCCATGTTTGCATTCTGGCTCTTGGCTCATCTCCAGGCATCATGGTATCCCACTTCAGCTCTCCACTGGAGCTGCATTGGTTTGTTGGTATTGTTTTGTTCTTTCTTTACTCTCTGGCCTGTTTCCTAACAGAGTTAAGGGTATTTGTGGGCTGCAGGTCTTTGTAACTGGCTGCCTGCAGACTGCTAGCATTCTAATAAAGACTCCAAGATTCAATCCTTCAAAATGTTGCTTCTCTGATAATTTACCTTACAACAATATGAGGGATGAGCTGTCTGGAATGTGAGGTGGATGGCCTTTGGGTCTTCCTGGGGACTCAGCTGAGTGTGGGAAAGGAACCTGGGGTGATCACTGACTACCTGCAAGTAGGTAGGCTAGGAGGAAGACAGCAATGGCTCAGCAGAGTAGACCCTAGAAGTGGGGGAAACACAATAGTTACTAGTCCACTACCTCCTGCAGAGGCACATGGTGGGAAAAGTAGAAGAGGTAGCTGAGAGCAGTGACTCACATCTGGATCTTAGCTACCAAGGAGGCTAAGAGCTAAGAATGGAGTTTCAAAGCCAGCTCAGGAAAAAAAAAAAAAAAAGAAGCCTATGAGATGCTTATCTTCAGGAAAAAGCCAGAAATGGAAGTGTGGCTTAAGTACTAGAGTGCTAGCCTCCAGTGTAAAAGGGTGCAGGGATAGCACCCTGGCCCTGAGTTGAAGCCCCAGTACTGGCACTAAAAAAGGGGTAAGGTATAATATGCTGATGGAGGCCATCACCCTCACAGTTCTGGCTGCTGACCATACACACAGCTGGAAGAAATCCTCGGGGTGGACGACTAACTTCCTCTCCAACCAGAGATTCCTATTCGAACTCCAAAAGGGTTGGGTGCTTAGTGCCAACCCCTCTGGCATCTCACGGGAATTGGCCCACACTTACTGTGCTTTTAGATAGCTTCACATTCCTGCTACTAAGCCAAACTCTGACTTTCTACTGCTCCCTCCATTGGCCCCCAGTTTGTCATCCTGGTGTCATCCACACGAGCTTATCCCAGCCAATGAATGGTCCTTACATGCTTGTGAAACACAAAATTAGAAGCAAAGAACAAGGGTCTCCTTGCCAGATGAGACTCAAGTCTGGATCTCAGCTCAGCTTCTTATACATTCAGCAAATCCAACGATCTAGCCTCTTTGATCCATAAAATAGGGTGGACATTATTAGCAAACTATGGCCCTGGGGGTAAACACAAGCCACAGACTGTTTTTATTAGAAGACAACCACACCCACTGGGACACAGATTATCTGTACTGTTTTCAAACTCCAGCAGTCTAATGGGTTGTTGCAACAGAAATCACAAGGCCAATCCTTGAAAAAGAAAAGTTTGCCAATCCCTGAAAATTTCAGGGAGAATCCTGGTTGTTGCAACAGAAATCATGAGGTCAAGATCACTGAAGAAAAAAAAGTTTTCCAATCCTTGAAATAGTCTTTGGAATTAACATCCAGCTAATAATATGCAACAAGTTGTACAGGGTAGCTGACTTGAGAGCTCAGTTTAGTGCATTATTCATAAGGTAACAGGTTCCCTACAACAAAACATCAACATGTCCCATGTGCAGAATGACCTTAGAGAAATCAGATCAACCAACACTTTCCCCATGGGGCATTCAATTTCTAGGACACAGTTGAAAGCTGGGTTTCCTTTGTGATACATTCACAACTACCAATTCCACAGCCACTTGTGGATTATAAAAGCTCTAAAATTGTGGCATTGAGGGAATTCTTTTGACTCGAATTTATTTGTCTAGTTTCATTCTCATCTCTGTAAAATTTAACCAACAATTGATGTGACCCCTCCATTCAATTTATTTAAGTCAATTATTTAAAAATTCACTAAGAAGCCAAGTACAGTGGCTCACATGTGTCATCCTAGCAACTCAAAAGTCTGAGCAGTAGTGCTGGGGTTTGAGGCCAAACAGCAAAAAAGCCCACAAGACCCCATCTCAACTAACAGCTCAGTACAATACCATACCATCTATAATATGAGCCATACTGGAGGTTCAGATCAGGGAAATACTGGTTCCAGGCCAGCCTAGACTGAAAAAAAAAAAGTTCATGAGATTCCATTTCACACACACCCCTCAAAAGCAGAAATCAATGTGATGTCTTTCATTCCACTATAACAAGCAAAAGGCAAAAATTAGGGGATTGACATCCAGCTGGCCAAAAACAAAGGCAAGAGTATATCTCAAAAATACTCAATGCAAAAAAAGAGGCTAGAGATATTGCTCAAGTGGTGCAGTAGAGCACCTGTTTAGTAAGCATGAGGTCCAGAGTTCAAGGCAGGGGAGCACTAAGACCTATTTCAGGCTAGTTTATCCGTTTGGTATGATAACAGAAAACAAGACACAGACCTAGATCCAGTACATTTTTTAAAAATGTTTTTATTGTTATTAAGAGGTAATGTATAGAGGGGTTACAGTTACATAAGTCAGATAAAGAGTACATTTCTTTTTGGACAACGTCACTCCTTCCCTCACTCTCAGTTTTTCTCTCCCATCCCCACCTGCAAGTTGTATAGTTCATTTTCAACATAGTGTCTAGTGAATACCACTGCTGCATTTGTTCACCCTTTGTCTCTCCCATTTCTGTGCCCTCCCCTTGCCCTCCCAAAGAGAGATAAATGAATAAACAAGACAAACAGAAAACAAAAACAGCAAGGAAGTAAAAGCCTCTAGTTTCCATTTCCTAGATAGATCCAGTCTTAAGATAGAGAAGGATACTTCAAAATAATCCTACAAATAGGTAATAAGCAAGCAGTCACAATGATGATGTGCAAGAAGGTGGACAAGGGTTTCACACGTTAGCTATCACACCAGGTCTGAGTGTCAGGCATCAGGCAGCTTCTCTGTACCTTACAGCCCAGACCTTTGGGGCACAGCACAGACCTAGCAGGCCATGTACTCCAAGAAGCCCATGCCAACAGGGAAAAAGAGTAACTAAACACAGACCTCCTACCTGTATACATATCATCTGACAGCCCAGCCTCTTCCCAGCCCAGCTCTGGACACCCAAAGTCAATACGTTCAGTTCAGCTCGTTCCATAGGAAGTTCAAGGGCATTTTTCTTGCCCATTGGGGTTACAAGCACTCCTCAACTCTGATCTGTCTTGATTGTGAAGCCAAGTAGTTTCCACTGGAGAGGATTCTGAACACACACACACACACACACACACACACACACGCACGCACATACACACACACACACAGAGCAATGCTGTAGAATTTGTGCATCACAGTTAGAGTGGGGTGTCCAATGGCTCCCTACAATGCACACAATATCCCCATAAGACAGAGGTTATCCATCCATACTATCATTAGTGCCAAGGAGAAGTCCTGAAGAGGAGGCAAAGAAGGAGTCATATATTGGGTGCATCATGAGCTAGCACTGCACTAGATACTACAAATTTCTTCCACATTTCTCTCAAGACAATGACAAAGGAGTGTGGACAGAGAAAGAGCCACACAGTTCACCATTCAATTTTCTGTTATAGGAGTCCAGCTGTTGCCTCTACCACTTTAAACACACTATCCAGGATGGACCATCTTTCTAAAGCCCTGGTTTTTATTCATACAACTGGGCTTATCTACCTCCACATGCTGGTCTTTAGTTCCTGCCCTCTTCTATCAAATCTAATTGCAAGTGGAGACACACATAACTATCTGTACCCTGGTCTGATGCTTACATTTTTATATCCTTCATAAATCGTCAGGATACTGGATGGATGGATGGATGGACAGATGAGGATGAATAGATGAATTCTACAAGTCAGAATTGTCTCTCCTTGCTTGAAATCCCCCACCCTCACAATGCTTATTTATCCCACCTGGTTGCTGTTGTTTCTACAGTGATTGGGATTGGACTCAGAGTCTTGTACTTACTAAACAAATGCTCTATCAATGAACTAGAATTCCAGCCCTGTGGAATTTTTCGAAGTTGTGTGTGTGTGTGTGTGTGTGTGTGTGTGTGTGTGTGTGTGTGTATTTGCATGCAGATACTGAGGTTTGAACTCAGGGTATTATCCTTTAGCTTTTTTGCTCAAGGCTAGTGTTCTACCATTTGAGCCCCACCTCTACTTTTGTCTTGTTGCTAGGTAATTGGAGTTAAGAGTCTCACAGACTTTCATGCCCAGGCTAGCTTTGAACCATGATCTTTAGATCTCAGTCTCCTAAATAGCTAGTATCAGAAGTGTGAGCCACCTATGCCTGGATTATCTCAATTCTAATTTAGGCTTTCTTTTAATAGTTATTAGGTAGGTGTGCAAAAAGACTGTTCTACAGGCCCTATCCAGCACCCTGGACACCAACATCCTGGACAAGCCACATTATTCAGATGGGCAATCAAATCTAAATGAATGAGCAAGCAAAGGGCAAAGACTACAGTTCAAATCACAGTTTTGTTTAAGAGCCTATTTATTTTTCCTATCCATTAATTTACCATCTTCACTGCTTGGTATTTTATACCAGACACTTCCTTTCCAAGTTTGTAAAAAGCCTACTGTCACTTTTATTAACTAAAGAGATCCACTCAAAGGGCCGAAAGAATAAACATAAAGAATCATCTTAAAATAGACTCTCCTTCAGCAGCCATGTTCCTCAAACACGAGACCCCACTCCAGACACACAAGGAGAGCACTGAGACGTGTAAGTGGGCATTTTCCTGAAGCAGCTGGCAGAGCCTGGCCATTAAGCAAGTCTTAACAATCCAGCCTTTCAGCCACCAATCTAATAGGCTTTTCTTGGCACACACAGCTCTGCCTTGGCCAAGCACCCATAGTTACATCTCAGATTAGTACGTGTCAGAAATGAAGGGCGCCTCCTGATCTGCCGTATGTCAGATGTCTTCCACTCTGCAGCAACCCACAGTCATGCTCACTCCAGATTCCTTTCTCCAGGAAGATCCATAATAAAAATCAATCATCTCTTTCCTTGATCAGATTTGTAGTGTCATTATTTGGACAGTTAGAGTCATTTTTTTTAACTTCCAACATAAACTCAACACATGAAACCTACTTGTGGAAACTTAAGATTACACATGAGTCTCCCAACATGCCAGGATGTCCCCTCCTCAGTGTTTCCATGCAGTTCTTTCAATAAATGGTAGTGCCACTGAGTTTTCTGAGCCCCTTAAGTGCACCCTTTGTCATCAAAACCTCATAATGGAGAGGTTCCTTTTCTCTGGGCTAGAGAAACTGTATAAAAAGTTATTTCTTTAAGCTCTGCCTTCAGCAGCTCCCATTTGAAATGCAGAACTAAATTCCTAACCTAGGTATTTCTGAGAACAAACCTGCACCTAGCAAGAGGACTCACAGAGGCGCCCAAGCTGAAGACAGTCTTAGGGCCCAGCTAACCAAAAGAGACAGGCATGAGCACCTAGAAAATTTAATCAGAGCCTGGAAATGTGGCTTATATCCTCATTAGGCTAAAGGCTGAAATCTAGAGAATTGTGGCTCAAAACCAGGCCAGGAAAAAATAAAAGTCCATGGGATGCCATCTCTAATTACCTAGTAAAAGAAGGACTAGGCCTGGGAATGTGACTTAGTGGTAGAGTGCTTGCCTAGAGTGCAGGAAGCCCTGGGTTTGATTCCTCAGTACCACATAAACAGAAAAAGCCAGAGGTGGTGCTGTGACTCAAGTAGTAGAGTGCTAGCTTTGAGCAAAAGAAGCTTAGGGACAGTGCCCAGGCCCTGAGCTCAAGCCCCAAAACTGGCAAAAAAAAAGAAAGAAAGAAAAAGGACTAGAGGCATGACTCAAGTGGCACAGCACCAGTTATGAACAAGTAAACCAAGTAGAAATGAAAAGCACAGACCAGTGAACAAAAGAAACAAAGAGCAAAAGAGAGAAGGAAGGAAGGAAAGAAAGGAAAGGAAAGGAGGGAGGAGGGAGGGAGGGGAAGTGAAAGGTAAGAAAGGAAAGAGAAAGAGAGGGGGAGGAGGGAAGAAGGAGGGAGAGAGAGGAAAAGAAAGAAAGAAAAAAGAAAGAGAAAAAGGAAGGAAGGAATGAAGTTGGGAAGTAAAGAGAGGGAGGTAAGAAAGAAAGAAAGAAGATCAGGTAAGCAAAGTCAGACTAGGCTAAGCCTAAGAGGGAGGGGGGGTAAGGAAGAAAGGGTTAAGGATAGAGCAGAGAGAAAGGGAAAGAAGATAGAAAGATATAAATTGGGCATGCAAATATGGAAGGAATTCAGGAACAGAATCAGAAACAGCATGGCTTCTTCTCTCCCTCTCCTTTACTCTTACTCTCTATTTTGTGCGCTGGTGGCTCACACTGTAATTGTAGCTATGAAGGAGACTGAGATCTGAGGATCATGGTTCAAAGCCAGCCCAGGCAGAAAACTTTGTGAAACACTTATCTCCAATAAACTACTCAGAAAAAGACCGAAAGTGGCACTATGGCTCTAGAGTGTTAGCTTTGGGCAAAAGAAACTTAGTGACAGCGCCCAAGTCCCAGGTTTGGCACACACACACACACACACACACACACACACACACACACACACACAGCCTACCAGCTCTTGAGAACCTACTATGTGCCTAGCAGTGTATGCTAACCACCTTACATAGATCATATATATCTTCCCAACATCTTTAGGAAGCGGCAACGATTATTGTAGCCACCTTGCAGATAAGTAAACTGAGTCTCACAGAAGTGAAGTTTCCAGGTTCACACTGTGATATAGAGCTGAGGATCTCAGTTCTATGATGGTTTGAATGTCCACTCTGAATCTCATGTTGAAACTTTATTACAAGTGTAGCATTACATGAACCTGAGTCCTAGTGGGCTGTGTTATGAATGGGTCACTACCATTCTCCTGAGTGTGAGTTAGTTATCCTGACAGAGGGTTGTTGCAAGAGAGCAGGATCAGCTTTCTTCAACCTTTCTCTCCCTGGCTTGTTCTTGCCATTTCTTTCTTTACCATGAAATAACAAGACACACAGGCCCTCTCAGTTCCAGAACTTTAATTTATAAATGACAACTGTTACAGGAGTAGGAAACAGACTCAACTAATTTCTAGTTGTTCTAATTTCTAGTTGTACACCTTTGTACAGTAAATACACAAAGCCTACTGTACACTTCAATAAGTCTCAACCAATTCAGAAACTATGCCTCTCCCCATATAAAAATCCCACAATGCATAGGGGAAGCCCAAAATCACACATACACACCAATTATAAAAGAAATGAAGAATAGCCAATTACCTAATCCAAATTAAAAGATAAGGAAATCAGGGCAAAGCTCCATGCAGACAACTCTGGAGAAAGCTATGGATAGATACTGATCAGGTCAATTCATTTTTATATTTGCCTCTTATTCTCCAGATTATAACTCTAATATAGGTAAGTTTAGTGTTTTGTTTTTTTTTTAATTATCTTCATCTAAGCCTAGGGGTAGTTTCATGGTAGAGTGCTTACCCAACATGCACTGGGCCTTGGGTTCTAACTATTGTAAATATAAGAAATAAAAATAAACTGTCAGAGTTAGGCATCAGTAGCTCCTGCTTGTAATCCTAGCTACTCAGAAGGTGAAGATCTAGGGCTCACAGTTCAAAGCCAGCCTAAGCAGGAAAGTCCATGACACTTACCTGGAATTCATCAACAAAAAAGCCAGAAGTGGAGGTGCGGCTCACTTAAATGGTAGCGCTCTTGCCTTGTGTGGAAAAACTCAGGGACAGAGCCTGGGCTCTGAGTTCAAGCCCCAGTACTGGCACAAAAATAAATGAAATATACTCTGCATGAAAAAGAACGTTGCTTCTGACATAAAAGATGCCCATATTGGTTAGAAATGATCTTTAAACTGGATGTTCTCCTTTAAGGCCTGAATGACTATGAACAAAACCAAGGGACTTCATGCCACCATTTTTCCATATCCCAATCTACTGAGTTTGTCCATTACCTCTCTGAGTCAAAGGATAGGTGGGAAAAGGAAAGCAGAGGCTGATAAGAAAAAGTTCATCCTGGGAAATATTCCACTTGTGCTCATTCACTTCCTCTCCTAAACAATCCAGTCAGATGAGTGAAGCTCTCAGTGAGGGAGAGTTCATGAGAATGTTCCTAGCGGCCTCGTGTCAATTCTAAGTGGAAGAACTAGAATCAGCTTTCTCTTCCACCCTCAGTGCTGTTAGTAAGGAAAGGAGCAGAAAAGGGCTGGCCTCTGCCATACCACATGCAGTGCCAGAGGAGCAAAGACAGGGCCCCTTGGCCTGCCATGGGGGGGGGGGGGGGCGGGGGGGGAATGACCCTGTAGCTATTGGACGCCAGAGAAGCTCCGCAGAACAATGGCAGTGGAAGTTTCTAGCAGTACTAATAGCAGTTCACATGGTGATTGTACATCCTCTGAAAGGCAAAGAAAGCATTTAGAAAAATAACCCTCTATATTCTCTTCAAGTATACAATGTGTTCCCCTGGAAGGTTTGTTCCATTACATTGATTGACAGATGGATAAAATATTAAATTTTGAGCATCCCTTATTTAAAATGCATGAGACCAGAAGTAGTTTAGAACTCAGTTTTCCCAGTTTGGGAATATTATTATAGATTTATAGGGTGAATAGGCCTAATCTGAAAACTGAAATGCTCCAAAATCTGAAACTTTTCAAGTATCATTTCAATATTCAAAAAGTTAAGAGTTCACAACACTTCAGATTTTTCAAATTAGGGATGCTCAAGCTATATTTTTAAGGCAGCAGGTATGTTTTTAGCACCTTTTGGCTTTAGCAGATTTCTAGGACAGCTTCTCTGTGTATAGTGTGCCACTCAACATCTACAACCTGAGAAGTTACTTGTTTAAAGTCTGTAGTCTACAACACACACACACACACACACACACACACACACACACACACACACACACACACAACCTATGGCGCCTATAGCTTTGTTTTGGAAAGCAAACAGCTTAGCTCCCAGTCTATTAGATATTATGCTCAAGGGCTGCACCCTGCATCACTTTCCCACAAACACACATTTCTGCTGCTTACCCATAAACCACAGATGGCCAAAGGATTGAGTTGTACACAGAGTCAGAAAGAATTTCTCAAAGGAAGGCAAAAACAGCAGAACTGAGCCAATACTAAAAACTGACCCTTCTCTCCGTTGGTCCCAACAGAGCTCTCAGTTTGGTTTTTTTATTTTTTTCATTTTGTTTTGTTTTGTCTTTGTTTGTATCTCTCCCCTTACCCCCATACAATTCTCATTCAGCCTGCTCATGGGCAGACATATATGAGTGGTTAGGCAGACAGAAAGCTCAGAGGAAAATCTGATTCTTTCCATAGTTGGTCAAAAGAAAAGCATTGATTATTTTCTCTATTACTTGTTTTTCAATTGGAAAATTGTACTCTATGGGCTAACATGCAGTGGGACTATGGTAGAATCTCAATAAGTCTGACAATCTTTGTGTCAAAAGGAGAAAATTGGGGGCTGGGGATATGGCCTAGTGGCAAGAGTGCCTGCCTCATATACATGAGACCCTGGGTTCGATTCCCCATCACCACATATACAGAAAATGGCCAGAAGTGGCGCTGTGGCTCAAGTGGCAGAGTGCTAGCCTTGAGCAAAAAGAAGCCAGGGACAATGCTCAGCCCCAGAGTCCAAGCCCCAGGACTGGCCAAAAAAAAAGGAGAAAATTGTATTTGACGGCGTTACTCAGTGGTAGAGAACTTGCCTAGTATGCTTAAGCTAGGTTCAATCCTCAACACAAGGGGAGGGGAGGGGGGAATAAGAGGAAGGGAGGGGAAGGAAGAAGAAGGAAGGGGAGATGAAAGAAGAGGAGATGAGGTGAAGGGCAAGTTATATGGTTTCAAAAGTAGGCAGAACCACAGTGGAAATTAGTTCATTCTTTTATGTGAATTTTGTTGTTGTTGTTTGGTTCCAGCCCTAAGGTTCAAACTCAAGGCCTAGGCATTCTCCCTGAGCTTTTGTGCTCAAGGCTAGGGCTCTACCATTTGAGTCACAGTTCTACTTCTGGCTTTTTTTGTTAGTGTATTGGAGATAAGGGTCTCCCAGACTCTCATGCCAAGTGTGGCTTCTGGCTTTGAACCATGAACTTCAGATTTCAGCCCCTCAAGTAGCTTGGATTACAGGTGTGAGCCACTAGCTCCTGGTTTAAGTAAAAATTTATAGAGACTGAGTATCCCTTATTAAAAAATGGATTCAATTTCAACTACGTATCTTGGGGGATATAAAGTTGACTTTGTTTCACATACACCTTATCCGTGTGTGTGTGTGTGTGTGTGTGTGTGTGTGTGTGTGTGTGTGTGTGTTTGCCAGTCCTGGGGTTTGAACTCAGGGCCTGGGTCCAGCTTTTGTGTACAACACTAACACTCTACTATTTGAACCACAACCTCACTTTCAGCTTTTCTGGTGTTTTATTGGTGATCAGAGTTCAACAGACTTTTCTGCTCAGGTTAGCTTCGAACCAGAATCCTCAGATCTCAGTCTCTTGAGTAGCTAGTTACAGGTGTGAGCCACTGACATGAGGTTTATACAATATTTTTTAAAATACTTTTGTGCATAAAGCAGTTTCATGTTGTGGAACTTCCCACCTGTGGCATCATGTGAGCACTCAAAGTTTCATATTTTAGAGCAATTCAGATTTTCTGACTGGAGATGCTTAACCTCTAATACAATTTTTAAGTATTTTTAAATGAACATCCTTCATTACACATATTTAAACAAGAATAATCAGGCAGCTTTGATAGAAATAAAATATATCTCAAAATAGAGTCCATTCTGGAAGCCAAATTTCCCAGCCAAAAATCAGATCCATGAATATAAGCATCATCAATATAAACATTTTATGCAGCAGAGATGAGACATTTCAAAGCATTCATTTGCACAAACATTTCTAAAACTAAATGCTTATAAAGAGGAAAAAAATAAGGATATTCTCCCACCCTTCTCCTTCTAGACCCTCTCCGGGAATCATTCCTAAAATCCTAGCTACTCAGAAGGCTGAGACCTGAGGATTGAAGTTTGAAGCCAACCAGGGCAGGAAAGTCCATTTACATTCTTATCTCCAACTAACCAGCAAAAAGCTCAGAAGTAGAGCCAGAATTCAAGTAGTAGAATGTCTGTCTTGAACAGAAAAGTTAAGTGAAAGCACAAGGCCTTCAGTTAAAACCCCAGTACCATATGTGTGTAGTGTATACTCTGGGTTGCTAAATAAAATGCCTCAAGCTCATAATGAAAACACCAACAGGCAGGACATAAGAGCAAAGCCTCATGACTATCTGAATTAGGCAACACTGTATTTAAGTGGCCATTGTATGATCCATAAGCCACATTAGATCTCAACATCACCTACAAAAGACCTAAGGGATAAACATGCGTCACAGTAGCCCACGCTGGTCAGGTGTTTCCAGAGATTAGTTATCACCTCATGATTGTTTTGTTTTGTTTCAGATTAGAATTGAAAATAAATCACAAACTTGTTCAGGTTTTAGGAATTTTTCATTGTAAAACCCACATGAAACTGAGAGAGTTGGGCCTCAACAACATCTTTAGTTTTACCAAAGAAGGATGTGCTTGTCAGAGAAAAGTTATTTTAAATCCATTTCAGTTAGATGATGTGGAAAAATCTAGCGCCACCTTCCTTTCCTCCACACTACCTAACTGCACATTTAGAAGACTTTATTTAGTCAGGCACTGATTGCTCATGCCTGTAATCCTAGCTCCTTGGGAGGCTAAGATTTGAGGATCAAGGTTCAAAGCCAGCCTAAGGCAGCAAAGTCTGTAAGATTCTTTTCTCAAATTAATCAACAAAAAGCTAGATGTAGAGCTGCAGCTCAAAGGTAGAGTGCCAGCCTGGACAAAAAAGCTAAGAGACAGCATCCAGGCCCTGAGTTCAAATACTGGCACATACCCAAAAAGAAGTTGTAGTGTACCTAACATATATTATATTAGATTGGCATATAATATAATGTTCAAGACCAAGAGAGGACACATTGTGTGACAATTTATCCCAACAACCCAAAGCAAAACAGTGACTGTCACCTCCCACATAAAGTCCCAAACAACCATACACCAATGGCCTGAGAAACCATTGCTCATTAGCAGGTAGGGCCAGAGTGCAGAGACCAGATTCTTGGCTGCCTTTCATCTAAGAGAAACCACACTCGGCAATGCACTACCCAGAGGTTCCCACTAGTTCACCCATCTGTAGCAGCCTGTAACCACTATTACCAATGGCACCACCAAGGTGCCATTATTCATAGGACTAACTCCTGCCGTCCACAGCAAACCAACTAAAACACACGCATGGACTGTCAGAACTCAAGACAATTTCTTACTTCAATTAAAATGCCTATGGATTTTATGCCAAAAGAGGAATGTTGTAAATGTGAATTATTAGCTTCCACCAATCATCCAAAACCAATGTAAAAATATTTAATGCTCCACTTCATTGGTTTTGT
Organism: Perognathus longimembris pacificus; assembly: GCF_023159225.1. Classification (NCBI taxonomy): domain Eukaryota; kingdom Metazoa; phylum Chordata; class Mammalia; order Rodentia; family Heteromyidae; genus Perognathus; species Perognathus longimembris. The sequence goes on along the minus strand of NC_063161.1, from coordinate 80,614,878 downwards.
TTAAAATTGATCTTGTACAAGGGAATGTTGGTGGCTGTGTTCATTATTGTTCATCACAGAGAATGCAGAAGAAAAATCAGTCCTTGGTTTCACAAGCTGCAGCTTCTCCACCTTCATGTGTTCATCTTCACCATACTCATCATTCACTGAAGACAGAGAAATCTTTCAAAGGTGATTTCCATATATTGATGGATTCAATCAATCGATGTATATTTACTGAGCATCTACTAAGTGCCATGTATTTCATTAGGCACTAGAAATAGAAGAGGAGGAGGTCCGAGGTCACAGCACCGTGGAAAGAGTAAATGATCAAATAAGCAATTATAATACAAGATGGTAAATGCTCAGAAAACAGGTTATTAAATACACACATAAGGCAGGCACCAATGGCTCACATCTGTAACCCTAGCTTCTCAGAAGGCTGGGATGTGAGGGTTGCAGTTCAAAGTCAGTCTGGGCAGGAAAGTTTATGAGATTCTTACGTCTAGTTTACCAGCAAAAAGCCAGAAGTAGGGCAGTGGCTCAAGTGATAAAGCAACCATGAGAAAAAAGCTAAGAAACAGTACCCAGGGCCTACATTCACGCCCCTTTACTGGCACACACACACACACACACACACACACACACACACACACACACACACACACACACCAAGATTAGTAGGTCTAAGGTCATAGTACTCTGGGTATAGCAGATGATCAAAAAAGCAATTATTATTCAAAGTGGTAAATGCTGGAACATAGAAACAGGTTATTAAATATACCACATTAAGTACTAAGTATGAATCAGATATTTGGAGCCACTGTCTCTAGGTATTGCCCCTCTTTCCAAGTAAGTGTTCTGGGGTGAGTTTTCATTGCCTCTCTAACATAACATTTGCCTTTGCATATTCAATCCTTCCTTCCTTCTTTTCTTCCTTCCTTTCTTTATCTGGTGCTAGTACAGTGCTTGAACTCAGGGCAGGCCTCAAGTTCACTGTCTCTTAGCATTTTCTCTCAAGGCTAATGTTCTACCACTTGAGCCACAGCTCTGTTTCCAGCTTTTTTCTGGCTATTTAGAGATAAAAATCTCTCATATTTGTCTGCATGGGCTGACTTCAAACCCCGATCCTCAGATTTCAGCCTCCAAAGTAGCTAGGATTACAGGTGTGAGCCCCTGGGGCCCTTACTGTGGTCTTCATACAGCACTGGCAGACGGGCCTTAGCTCTCTAAAGACACTGATTACACGTTTATGTGATAGTCTTCAGCACTGCACACCCTGAAGAGCAAGGACCACAAGGACACTGACCAAGGAACACATCCTGTAGGAACTTACAGGACAGGTAGGTACTCCTTGTAGCAATGCAAGATTAACAGTAATGTCAATTATAGGTAGAATATGCTACTGGGAAGTCCAAGGCCATGGACCAAAGCAATATCACACACATTTTTTTGTCCCCCTTTTAAAGGGGAAAAATATCATCATGGAAAGACAACCTACAAATGGACCTCAGGTCTTCAGATCACATCAGACAATGGGACAGGAGTGAAGGCCAGTCCCACAGAAAAGCAGTGGACAGAGTGGTGCCCACAAGGCTTACAGGTTAGGATGAATGATGCCCAAGGGTATAACTGGAGCTGAGGAAGGAGAATAGGAGCCAGCCTGCACTACCTGCCTAGGGTGCCAACTGATAAGAGATGCTAGGGCATCCTGAGCCATTTAAAAAGCCCAGAGTAATAACAGATGGAAAAGTTCAGCACAGCACATAATCGAAGCGGTTCTTTGCTCAGCCTCCTCAGACAGCGGCTAGGACCTTAGAGGACCTTCTGGAGTAAAAAAATCAAATGGGTCCCCTGTTTACTGCATAATTTGCATCTGCTTGAAAAAGATGTGTCAGCTGGAAGATAGAGCTACAAAACTCAGAATCTGAATGGAAGCTGAATGCCCGTGGCTCAGGCCTATAATCTTAGCTACTCAGGAGGTGGAGATCACATTTCAAAGCCAGCTCATGTAGGCAAGTCCTTGAACTCTTAACTTCAATTAACAACCAAAAAGCAGGAAGGAGAACTGTTGCTCAGATGGTAAAGAACCAACCTTGAATAAAAAAGCTCAAGGACAAAGACCAAGCCCTGAGTTCAAGCCACAGTCATGGGCACAAAAAAAAAGTAAAAAGTGAAAAATAAAAAAGAATCTAAATGGAAAGGCAGCTTGTCAGCTACCAGTCTCTGCCATGACCTTTTACCCAAAATGGATATGTAGATAAAACTTCAAGCATATTAAGAAGCAGATTAAGTTACTAGCCTTCCTGGAGCACCCACCTACATGAGCCAGGCCTCTGGATAATATCTTAACTTGTTTAATTATTTTCTGCTGATAAAACACTTACACACATTAGATTACTTGATTTTTCACAACAATGAAAAATGCACTAGGTGTCTCTTGTCACAGTAGGTTGGTAACCTGTTCAAGATTATAAAGCTAGCAAGCAACAGATTTTATATATATATATATATTACCTTAGCATTCTTGCCACAATCATAGTAAATTGTGAGGATTTCTAATAGGAATCTTAGGCAGTACACAGACATATGAACACATTGAACACACATACTCTCTGTTTGCCTTGAGGTAAAATTATGATTTTGTGCTTTCTTCTGTCTTTTCTTTTACATTAGTACTGGGGCTTGAACTCAGGAAGGGCTTTAGCTTTTTTGCCCAAAGCTGGAGTTCTATCACTTGAGCCACAGCTCTACTTCAGGCAGTTTTACTAGTTAATTGGAGGTAAGAGTCTCATGGACTTTTCTACGCAGGCTGGCTTTGAACTGTGATCCTGAGATCTCAGCCTCCTGAGCAGCTAAGATTATAGGCATAAGTCATGAGCACTGGGACTCCATTTCTTGCCTCCCCTGCTCTAGTCTTCACAGTGGCACATGACACATTGATATATATGGTACAGGTAGCATCATTTCTACAAGTCCAACAAATTCCATTAAGACTTGCTTTGGGGGAGTGGCTGTATCTAAGGCAAGTATAAAACCCCAGGACTTGCAAATCCTGCAGAGCAAGTCAACCATTTGCACAATCTATGGCAAAAACAACAGCAATGTAAAATAGATGATTATGAATATTTTTTAAATACCCAACTCCCCACATGAAAAAGTGCTCTACATCACTGGCCATAAAAGAAATGCAAATCAAAACAACATTGAGATTCCACCTCACCCCAGTAAGAATGTCCATTATCAGGAAATCTAATAATAACAAATGCTGGAGGGGATGTGGTCAAAAGGGAACCCCACTACATTATTGGTAGAATGTAAATTTGTTCAACCCCTCTGAAAAGCAGTGTGGAGGTTCCTAAGAAGGCTAAACATAGAGCTCCCCTACGACTCAGCAGCCCCACTTTTGGGGCTTTTGACCACACAAAAGCCACCAGCACAACTACATTCATCGCTAAACCATGGAACCAACCCAGATGCTCCTCAGTAGACAAGTGGATCGGGAAAATGTAGTACATATACACAATGGAATTCTATGCCTGTACCAAAAGAAATGACACTGCCCCATTCGTAAGGAAATAAAAGAACTTGGAAAAAATATCATACTAAGTGAAGTGACCCAGACCCAAAGAAACATAAACCCTATGGTGTCCCTCATAGGGAATAGCTAGTACATGTTTAGGCTAGTCATAATAGAAGATCAAAATACCCCAATAGCTATACCCATATGATCACATAAGATGATGCCTAGTGAAATGAACTCCACGTTACGAAAACAAGAGTTATATCACTGTTGTATTTTCAATATGCCATGTGAAACTGTACCTTTTGGTTTGTTTGGGGTTTTTTTTGTCTGTTTGTTTGACTGATTGTTTTGTTTAGTTTTGTTTCTCTTGTATTCCCTTCCTGTGGTTGAACCCCAGCTACCACTGTATCTCCTCTGAGTACCCTGGACACTGTTTATTCAGGTATTAAAACTAGGGAAGGGAAAGGGAATATCAAAATCGAGAGACAAAGGATAAAAAGACAAACCATTCCAAAAGCAATACTTACAAAACCATTTGGTGTAAACCAACTGCACAACTCTTGGGGGGAGAGGGGAAAGGAGAGGGGGAATGAAGGAGGAGGAACCAAGTTGAACAAGAAATGTACTCACTGCCTTACATATGAAGCTGTAACCCCTCTGTACTACACTTTGACAATAAAGAAAAAAGTTTAAAAAAATACCCAACTCCCAGGTTTTAGAACACTTCTTTCAAATTCTGAAGTCACATAAATTATTGAGTAAACAATTTGTCAGGTGGCATTGCATAGGATAAAATTATTATACAAGCAATAGATCCCAAATCAAAGCAAAATGCTAAGCTTCTGATGAGCCAGGCATCTTTCCTTGTCATCAGTAAATGAAGATCACAAACCCTCCTGCCAACCACAGGAGGCTTTACTTTTTTCTTTCCCTTAACACATCATTCTACCAAAAGATACTAATGAAAAGCATAATTGGCATATAGAATCCATAAGAAAATCATCTCACCAAATTTTAATCATCTACTTTTGGAATGTAATGTATATAAACAAGGCAACCCTACACAAATGGAAGTGAAATCTATTTTTTTACCTTTTCTTATTTTCTAGCTGCAAAGAAAAACTCCATATATCACTCATCTAGCTCAAAGCCACAGGAATAGTGACTCAATTCCAGTTAAACCCACGCATTCTTAAATGTTAACCTTAAACATATTCATGAAGTGTGGTTTTCCTTCTTCATTCACTTACTAAACCTGCAACAGGGGACCTCTTCTATGCAGAAAGGGCCATCAATGTTTTGAACAATTCCAAAACATATACACAATTGCTGTTAGATGCCAGAACCTGTAATACTAGCTACTCAGGAGGCTGAGACTGGAGATCTGATCACAGTTCAAAGCTATCTAGGACAGGAAAGTCTGTGAGACGCTTATATCCAATAATCTACCAAAAAGCCAAAAGAGGAGCTGTGGCTCAAGTGGTAGAGCACTAGCCTTAAAAAAAGAAAAAAAAAAAAAAAAAAAAGCTCAGGGATAGGCCCTGAGTTCAAGCCCCACAAAGCAAAACAAACAAACAAAAATAACTACAAAAACACTGTTACATTACAATAATTTGAAATTGTTCATTCAAAAAAAGAAAAGTTAGCTAAGGTCAATTTTTATAATTCTAGAGTGTATTTATATATGTGTGTATATATATGTATATGTATATATGTATATATATGTATATGTATATATACATATACATATATATGTCAGTGCTGGGGCTTGAACAAAGAACCTGGGTGCCATACCTGAACTTTTTCACTCAAGGCTGGCATTCTCCATCTCCACTTTGGGCTTTGGGCCAGTTAGTTGGAGATAGGAGTCACGTGGGCTTTTCTTTTCCAACTGCCTTCCTGTCACAATCCTCAGCCTCCTGAGTAGCTAGGATTACAGGCATGAGCAACCAAGGTCTGGCTGGATGTGAATACTTTTTAAATTTCCTTTTAATGAAGAAAAAGGAAGTATTGTATGAGGACATTAGGTGTTGTATAAAACAACACAAATTTCAATCAACATACTGTCTGAGTAAATACACAGTATCTGTCTAAAATACTTTGCCCGTGTCACTCACAGTGCAAACACATTACAGTGGAATTTTAAATTGAGGTATGAAAAAGTGAATGTTCTAACATAAACCAGAGCACAATCCTCCCTGTGGAAGGCTCCAGGGAACCAGTCAGCAGTTCTCACACTGCTTCCAAAAAATAATTCTTTCTTTACCTAGAAACTGAAACATTTTCTTAAGAATCACAGTTCCAAAAGGCAGGGCAATATGCTCTGAATCCAAATTGCCACATTAGTCTCGCATTGATTTGTTAAAAATTTAACATTGTAAATGAAACCAAACCAATCACTACTATCAAGTGAGTAATTAAATTCCTGATTGGAAGAAATATCAAAACCCAAGCCCAACACCAACCTCAGGAAAATTTCCACTTACCACAGGCCAATGTTTGCTCGTGTTTCATTGAAAATTAAGAAGTAAAATATTACCACACAAAAGGCCTATTAATTAATTTGAACTCTGTTTAAATCACACTGAAGGGCTAACTCCAACTGCAGTTAGAGTCTTGGTGTTTGCCTCATTGTCTCAGAAAGGCAAGGGCTAACAGGAGTTAGTGTGGACAATTAAATCTGTTCCTGTCCAAGGATTCTGATCAATATACTCTGCATAATAATTGAACACTAAGCCCACTTGAGTCAGGCCGTTTATTTCTGGCCCCTGGCCTTGGCTGAGTTGGAAACTCTTTCCCCCGATAATGTGCCTATCTCCTGGAAGGGGGAGAGGGAGACACCTGATTCAAACTGCATTTGTTTACTGCCCGTGCCCTCGGTATTATGCATCCTCTCGATCCAGTAGCGTGCGCTTCCTTCACCCGGGTTACCTGCCAAGTTCCTCTCCAGTGTCGTAGTAGTCATCCACGTTTTCCTGCCTGAACACGGTCATGATAAACTGTCGCGCCTCACCAAAGCCCAGCACGCTTCAGCTCTGCTCCCCAAACCATCACCACCGCTCCAACGCCTAGGTGGGTCCCTCATGCATCAGCTTCCAGTCCTTAAAACAAAAAGCAAAAAGGAACAGAAAAAAATTGCGACGATGATGATGATGAAATGACAAGCTCAAAAAAGGAAGTAAAGGTACCCCAGAACGAAGACCCGAACGCTAGAACCCAGGTCTCCCCAGCTGCCCCTCCCCGCGGGGGGGGGGGGACTCACTCTTTGTTAAAGCCGGGCTAGGGGCTCTGCAGCACGGGCGCGGGAGGGTGGGCACCCCGAGGTCCGAGTCCCAGACGCGGATCTGTTTACCCAGTTCCAAAGCAGCTCCGGAAATGACTGGCCTCCCCACCTCCCCTTTCTCTGCACACACGCCCACCCAGCTCCCCACCCCCAGGGGCGCCGTGAAAGAATGAAGCCCGCGCCCGGCGGAACGCGCCTGGATAGAAGAAAGCATCTCCCTGCCCGCTCTGCGGGGACACCCCCGCGCCTCCTCTGGGCTCCCGCGCCTCCCGCCACTCTGCCACCTCCCCTTCCGAGAGCCACGCGTCCCCAGAGGCACATTCCTGACGACTCTCCCCGTTACCCAGCCGACCCGACCGGCGGCCGCCCGGGGGAGCAGGGGAGGGAAGGGAGCGGCCGCCCGCACCGAGTCCCTGCGCCCCGACACAAAGCGCCAAGCCCGGCCCGCGCCACCTGTTCTAACCCCGGCTGAAGAGCAGGGGATGCCGGCGGGCCTCAAGCCCCCCAGCTAAGTTCCTCCCCACCCCCAGCCTGGGCCTTCCCGGTAGCCCAGAGCGTTGCTCGGGCAAACCCCGCCGAGCAACCACCGGGAAAGCAAAAGCGGACGGCTGGGCCTGGGAGGGATCCGGCGCCGCGCGCGGCCACTCACCCGGGCTCACAGGGGCTCCCCGGGTCACTCCAGAGCGCTGTCGGAGGCCGATCGTCGGCGCCCGCGCCCGAACGCCGCGAGCGAGCGTGTGCGGATGCGGACACCGCGCGGGTGGCGACTCCAAACCTGGGCGCCGCGAGGGTCGCCGTGCCCCTTCCGCGATGGGAACAATGTCCCCGGCGTCGGCTTTGATCGGGGCTCTCTTGATCCCCTCTCCAGAGCAGCCTGTCTATTTCTCACCGCTTTCGGGGCGAGGGCGGCCAATAGGGACCCCCCCCCCGGGGCGGGCTAGCGGCGCGGCCCACCCCCCTCCGACCTGCCCCGCCGGGCTGGCGCTGCGGGATCGGCGCGCGGACTGAGCGCTGCGCTCGCGGCTCCGCCCGGCTCCGCTCTCCCCGCTCGGCTGGCGCGGCTCGCTGGCGCGCTCTACCGCGCACACCCCGCACACACCCACTCGCCCCACACCCACGCCTGCCGGGCGGGGACGGAGGGGGGAGCTCAGTGTGGCCGCGGGGACGTGGGCGCCCCACCTGCCACTCGCTGCTGAGCGGCCTCCCGGCCGCAGCGTTGGGAAGAAACGGGATTGCTTGGTCCCGCCAAAGTGCACGGCCCTGCGGGCGCCAGGCACCGGGCACCGCAAGAGGAACCTACCAAAAATAAAACAGGTTGTTAGACATCCCTACCCCTGATGTGAAAGATAGCAAGCAAATAGCTCGTACATGAGGTCAGTCTAGAAGAAATCACTCACAACAAAACAAGCTAATGGGACAAAAAATGGCGGGGAAGGGTGGCGGGATGAATGGCGTTAGATGGGGTCCTTCTTGGGCTGCGATCTAAAGGTGAGAAAGGGTTGAGATGCCACGGCCCCAACAAAGTCACTGAAGGGAAGAGCTTATCTGTGCTGTCAATACGCTATTGGCTATTGGTAAGTGGAAATATAGCTTGTTCTCAGTGAGTTAGGCTGTAACTAAAATAAATACATTGGACGAATCCGTGTGAAAACAGCAAAGATTTCATGCATATCTTTATATTCGTTTCATAAATATCATTGGATATTTTGGGCTAAATAAAATATTTATTAAGTTTATTCAAATTAATTGCAAACCAATTTACTCAAATTAAAATGAGGCTATAAAGCCAGGCATCACAGTGCTCTCTCTCTCTCTCGCTCTCTCTCTCTCTCTCTCTGTTTTGCCAGTCCTGGGGCTTGAACTCAAGGGCTGAGCACTGTCCCTGGCTTCTTTTTACTCAAGGCTACCACTTGAGCCACAGCACCTCTTCCGGCTTTTTCTGTATATGTGGTGCTGAGGAATTGAACCCAGGGCTTCATGTATGCTAGGCAAGCACTCTATCTACCACTAGGCCATATTCCCAGCCCCTCCATGGCTCTCTCTTGTGATCCTCACTACTCAGGAGTCTAGATCTGAGGATCTCGGTTCGAAGTCAGTCAGGACAAGAAAGACCATGAGACTCATATGTGCAATTAACCACCAGAAAGCCTGAAGTGGAGCTGTGGTACAAGTGGTAGAGTCCCAGCCTTGAGCAAAAAAAGCTAAGGGACAGCGACCAGGCCCTGAGTTCAAGCCCCTGTACTGGCAATACATATATACACACATACATACACACACATACATACACACATATACATACACACATACATACATAAATGTGGCTACTACAAATTATAACTATGTGGCAGTACCATTTTTGAGGAGTGCGCTGATCTACAGAGACCTCATAGCCACTGGATAAACAGATAACCTCTTGATCCATTTTTCAATATTCTCACCCGTGCTCCCTTTGAGTAAGGATTGGAATCCCAAAGGGGCAAAGCAATTCATCTCACTGCCTAGAATTACAAAAACTGCTAAGTGAGCTCACTGAGTTTCCTGGGCTACTTCACTGTTCACCAGGTTTTCTAAAATGGGATGCTAGCTCTGACAGAAATTTGGAACTGAGAAAGTTTTGCCTCCAGGAAAAAAATTTGCAAATCAAAGGAATGGCCTTAGGCAAAAGCCATATCCTACTCTTGAAGAATGTTTCACCCAACAGGCCCTTCTGAAAGCTTGAGAGGGAAGTAATATTAACTTAAACTGTAGGTTTGAGAATACAAAAGGCTGCAGAGAGGTGAGAAAATGCAGTCAGAAATAACAGCCCCCCCCCCAATGTGATTCATCTGGGGAAATATGTAAATGAATACATCTGTTGGGGGGAAAAACAAAAAACACAGATGTTTAAGAAAAATGTGAATGGCTGCTTTATGGGTAATATTTTTTTTCCTGAAGAATTAATATAGCTTTCAAGGCACTAAAAAGGATTGAATCTATTCTGGGGTAAGTATGGCTTCTCTGTCCTGGTAGAACTATAACTGGAGATTTTTCTGGGATAGAAAAATGTGGGTAGAATTTCAAGTTACAAAATTGGATCTAATATGGGTGATGAAAATGGGTTTTTAGATACAAGTCCAAATGCCAGGAGTTTTACATGTCCGATCTGGCCACTCAAGCCTATATGCCAAATAAAGAGACATGGTGAAGGGAAGAGAAAGGAGATTTATTATATGGAAGCTACTGGAAGACAGCACTTCCAAACATCTTTCTGCCACCACCACAGCTGTCTTCAGGGGAAGAGACATTTGCATTAAGTTAAATAGAAGAATTTGGCACAGGAATGAGAAGATAGGCATTGGTAAAACAGTCCCAAGTCACAGGCAGGTTCAGAGGTAGGGGGGGTGGGCTGAAGGGGCAAGAATCCATTGTCTTTTGAAAGGTTCCAAAGAAGAAATTATTCTTACTTTACCACTTGAGAAGAGCAGGAAGAAATAAGTCACCATCGCCCAGCAGGTAGTCTGACCTGAGCTTTTGGCGATTCTGTTTGGGGAACTTTCACCTCTTACCCACAGATGATGAAAAGAAGTTGATTACAAAGTGACTGCAAGAGAGAATGGTTCAGATTAAAGGGCACATATTCAAAATAAAGGGCTGGATGTCCACCTTTACCTTGCATTTAGCTAATTTGAAATAAGGATACTAAATCTAAGTAATGGCCTCTTGGCATCTTGATAGCAGTGAATAGGAGATGGGGACTTTCAGAGAACTCTAGAGGCGATAGAGGACATTCTTTGGATTTCAAATATGTCATGAGTTGTTGGGCTCTGAAAAACTCATGCTTCCTCTAGATAATTGGGGTCCTGATCACCCTTTATTGTTCCCCTGCTAGTTGGCTCTGCCTATGTATGACACTTTCATTAAGAATAAGTTATCCACATCTATCTTGCTTTGTTTTATGTATAACACTTTTGTTAGATTTAAATATGTTTATCCAGTTTGCTCTGCCTGTGTGCAACACCTTTGTTGACACTTTTGTTAACCCCAACATATGGGTTTTTTCTTTAAAAACTGTGTGCCAGCTCTGTTCTGGGCTTGTAGGTCCTTGAGACAGGAGTCCATCTGCAGCTGCCAGCTTTCTAATAAAGACTCCCAATCCAACCTCTCAAAATGTGGCTTCTCTGTTTTCTCACAATTCAATTCCCAGAATTGCCATACAACAATTTACAGACCCAGCAAGAGCAAGTGTGTGTGTGTGTGTGTGTGTGTGTGTGCGCGCGCGCGCAAGCGTGCACACACAATTGGATATGAGTGCCACAGGCTTTCCCACCCAGGCTGGCTTTGAACTGTAGTCCTCAGATCTCAGCCTCCTGAGTGGCTAGGATTACAGGTGTAAGCCACCTGCACTGGGCAAAGGCAGCTTTTAGGTTGCCTCTGAACAGTGGGACCATTGAATACCTGAATGACCTGGGATGCATGGCTTACCCTGAGCTCCACATCCCACATTTCTTTAGGTAAGCAAGGCCACTTGAATACAGGTCCACAAATTCTTTGACATTCCTCCACTCATGAGGTAGGACCTAATTTTCTTCTGTGAATATGTGTGCAATCTTAGTTATTTGCTACTAATAAGGTCAGTGTAACTTATTTCTAACGTTAGGTCTTCTTTTCATTTTTCCTTCTCTTCCTCCCTCCCTCCCTCTTCAAGCCTTTAGCTATCACAGTTACTCTGGAACTCTCATGAAAAGGGACCTGTGAAAACATCACAGAAGGAAAGATGCTCCAGGAAACTAGCTCTTCAACCCTAGTTAATGTCTTCTAGATCAAATTCTGTGGGTAAACTGTTCCAAGTCATTGTTTGGGACAGTTTGTCATACAACAATAGATTAACTTATAAGAAAGTTAACCAAGGTAAAAGAAAATGTTAACTTGCAATACTTATCAGGTTCCAGGAACACTAAATAACTCTCTTCCTTACTCTCTACATAACTCTGCAAATCAGTTTTTCCATTTCATACATAACCATCTTGTCTCTATTCAGTCTCTTACAAAATCAGGACAATAATCGACTCGTATTTCTCACAGGTGTTGTTAAGATTCTAAACAAATTGAAGTAAGGCACAAGGCACCATTGGAAATGAACTTTACTACTTGGGGTGGGGGAAGAGTTGGGGGAGGGAAAGCAGGAGAAAAATGAGGGAGGGGGTAACAACATTGGACAAGAATTGTACTCATTACCTTATGTATATAACTGCAACCCTTCTGTATGTACATCATCTTGACAATAAAATTTAAAAAAAAAAAAAAGAAATTGAAGTAGGAATGCTGAATCTAAATGGCACCATCTTGTCTTCATGGTGAAAGCAGGGAAGTCCCACCTCCCAGGTGATGGGTGTGCCTGCATTCCTAGAGGCAGGGGCTGAGACTTGGATAATAGGTTACTGGACCTGTCAGTCTTGAGCCATCTCCTCTCAAGCTCCCTGTGGCCCTGCCCCCCTGACTTGACCCTATTTATGGCTAGACCAGGCACCATACGCCATGCCTCGTGTCCCGTGTCATGTCTCCTTGTCTCCGGGTGCTCTTCCCCAGTCACCATGGTGTCCTACTTCAGCTCTCCATTGGAGCTGACCTGGTTTGTTGGTGTTGTTTTTCTGCCTTTTCCTTCCTCTCATGGCTCAGTTTTCCAACAGTGTTAGGTTTGCCAACAGAGGAGAGAAGACTCCACATAGTAATTAAGGGATCCAGATTTTTACAATCTAATGGATCCTTGGTCCCCAAAAGTGAGTTTATCAATTGACTCTTCTCATCCATTGGCTAGTAAGAGACAAGATACATAGAAGATTATCTTGGACGTTTACTTAGGGAATGAGGCCTCTTCTTTCTATTTCCTTTTCCTCCTTTCCTTCTTTCTTTTTTTTTTTTAAATTAATTTTCTTTCTTCTCTTATTTTCTCCTTTCCTCCTCCCTGTCTTCTTTCCTCTCCTCCCCCTTTACTTTCTTTCCTTTTCTTTCTCTTTTTTTGGTGCTGGTTTCTGGGGCTGAAATTCAGGGCCTGCTGTTTTCCCTGTGCTTCTTTGCTTCAAGGCTAGTGCTCTATCATTTGAGCCAGAGCTCCATTTCAGCCTTTTTCTGAGTAGTTTATTGTAAATAAGAGTTTCCTGCCTGGGCTGACTTCAAAACCACAATCCTCAGATCTCAGCCTCTTCAATAGCTAGGATTATAGGCTTGGGCCACCAGTGCTGGGCTTCTCTTCTGATCTTCTTTCCTCCTCCTCCTCCTCCTCCTCCTCCTCCTCCTCCTCCTCCTCCTCCTCCTCCTCCTCCTCCTCCTCCTCCTCCTCCTCCTCCTCCTCCTCCTCCTCCCCCCCTCCTCCCCCTCCTCCCCCTCCTCCTCCTCCTCCCCCTCCTCCTCCCTCCTCCTCCTCCCTTCGCTTCTTCTTTTCTTCGTTCTTTCCTTTTCTTCTCTTCTTTCCTTCTCTTTCCTTTTCTGCTTCTTTTCTCCTCCTCTTCCTTTCCCTCCTCCTCTTCTCCCTCCTCCTCCCCTCTTCTTCTTCCCTCCTTTTCTTCTTTATTCCTCTTCCTTATCTTCCTCCTCTCCTCTTCTTCCTCCTCCGCCTCCTCCTTCTCCTTTTCCTCCTCCTCTTCCTTCTCCTTCTCCTTGTCTTTTTCCTTTTTGGCACAATCTTTTCAAATTTGTCAGAGTAGACCACATTATCTTAGCTCAGTTTCAGGTTACTCTTTAATAAATAATATGGCTTTAGTTTTATCAAGGGCTATCATTTTTAAATGGCCACATACCCAGTGTTTCTGCTGCTACAGTTTCATTGTTAAAAATACTGTCTGTTGTAAAGATTAGTGTCTCTTTTGGAGTCAGTCACATGACTGATTTCAGCATTGAGCCCTGAGGATCCACCTCTTCTGACCAAATGATATTTCCTTGTATGAGAAAAATTAAATGCTATTTATCATTTTGTACTGAGATTCCAGAAAAGTTTCCTCCTCCAATATACTATATAAATTACCATATTCTCTGATTCAAACCTCCAGCATTTCTTAAGAATGTAGCATATATTAGATTCCAAAGATGCAGACATAAAAGAAACATTGTCCTCAGGTAATGCAGCCTGTGGAGAGAGACTGGTGAACCAATACACAGGTGATCATGCTACATAGAACCCATTTACATTCCTATACCTACTTTCTACCCTCTCTGCCTTTGCAGCCGTGGGTGCAAAGCTGTAAGATCATTTTAACTATTTTTCTTATCCTCTGCTTGCTGTTGAGTTTGGCCCATGGGAAACCCTGACCTGAAGTCCAGGAGAAAAGAGAGAAATGAGATAGGGATAGCTATTTCCTTGCTTGTTCCCTGTAAGATTGTCTAGGCCACTGCCAACAATGGTCACGCACTGTTCCAGGTAACTTCTTCAACATGCTTTCCCTTTTCTTCTCTCCCTTCTCATCTCTTCAAGCCTGGGGTGGGCACCAACAACATGCTTATTTAGCCAGATTTTGCACCATCCTTTCTGGTTTCCTCTGGCCTTTCCTACCTCCCTTTTAATCATCCTAAGGAGTGTGCCATCTCTTTCCTCCAGAATAACGAGAGAGGGAATTCAGAGGGGTATGGGAAAAGGTGAGGGTTGTATTTGGTTTGAATGAGAGCCAAGAATGGAGGGCAGTTCAGGAGGGGAGAGGAAGGCTGGGGCATGGGGAAAAGCTTCTTAGAGGAGCAGATTTCAGGAAACATTGAAAGAATGCATAGAGCAAGCAGAATTAAGTAAAAGGATCACAGGTAGGTTGTGGGACAGTGACAGAATGGAGAAAAATTCTAGTCAGGAAAGGATAAGAGTGAAATTCTGAATATGAGTGACTCAAACAAGCTCTTTCAGTTACCTGAGCTCAGTGAGTTGAGCTCAGAGAAGTGAAGGGTCTATTCTGTCATGCTAGAATTAGGGTTGGATAGAGAGGGAAAGATAGAGCTTGATGATCTTATCCATTTTGCCCTGCATCTGGACCTGTGTTTTGAAGACCCATCAAGGCTTTGGGAGATGAAGATGGTAGGATGGCAGGTTGTAGGCCAGCCAGGGCTACACCCCAGTACAAAGCTAGCCATATTAGAGAATGTCTAGCCTTGGGTTACATAATGCTATCTTACTACACCTGTAACCCTATCTTCTCAGCATCTTGCTTCAAAGCCAGCCTGAAGAAGAAAAGTTCATGAGATTCTTATCTCCAATTAAGCATCAAAAAGCCCAGTGGCTCAAATAGTAAAGCACCAGCCTGGAGTGAAAACCCTAAGCAAGAGCCCTGGGGCCCTGAGTTCAAGCCCTGGTACAAAAACAAAAAATAAAAACAGACCCCCAAAAAGCCAAGAGCAGGAGGTCTAGCTCAGTGGGAGAGTGCCTGGCTAGTATATCCAAATGCCTATTTTCCATCCCAAGCATGGCAAATTAATTCATTACTTGATTATGAATTACTTAATTAAAATAAAAATCCATGGTCCAGAATGTCAGTCAGGTTCCTAGTTGGATATACATAGAGTTGTCTCTAACAGATGTTCATTTCACTCATTTTCCTAGTAAACAGATAAGTTTCTGTATCAGAAAGCTTCACTGCACAGAAACAACCTATTATGGAACAAAACATTGGAAAGAAGTTACATGTATACTAAGTGCTGACATGTTTTTATCAGTGTTCTCTCAGCAATGTGGTTTAACAATTATTTACCTTGCATTGGATACCGTAAGTAATATACTAAAGTATAGAAAGGATAGGCCTAGGCAAATAATATGCCACTTTATATAAGGGACTTGCATTATTTCCTTTTTTCAAATTTTAAGTTGATACTGGAGCTTAAACTCAGGGTGTCACATTGTCCTTTAGCTTGTTTTGCTCAAGGCTAGTGCTCTACCACTTGAGCCACATTGCCTCTTCTAGCTTTTTGGTGGTTACTTGGAGACAGGACTCTCACAGACTTTCCTGCTTAGGGGCTGGCTTTTTTTAAAAGGTGATGTACAGATAACTTATAGTTACATGTCAGGTGAAGAGTACATTTCTTTCTGGACAATGTTACCCCTTCCTTTGCTCTCTCCCAGTTTTTCCCTCCCATCCCCACCCACAAGTTTTGTAGTGAGTACCACTGCTACATTTGTTCACTCTTTGTCCTTCTATTTCTATGCCTCCCCTTAAACTTCTTAGGGCTGGCTTTAACCCAGGATCTTCAGATCTCAATCCCTTGAGTAGCTAGGGACTTGTTTTCTTATGTTTTGGAAGTCTGGGGTCCTAGGATTAATCTCCCAAATGTACTAAGGGTTTACCAATTTGGTGTAACATCATTGTACTTTTCTCCCAATAAGACTTATCTGCTTTTAGGAATTTAGTGCAATTTGCTACTAGCATCTGTATGTTCCTGTGTAAATATTTGAATATGATTGAGAAGGAAAAGAATGTAGAATATCCAAAGGGGCATCTCTTTGTTTTATCAAATAAACTGAGACCAAGCCTGGAAACTACTCATTTTATTAGATATGAATGCACCAGTCATAGTTAGGAGCAAACCCTGAATTTATTCTACACTGATTTAGTGAACATAGTTTTTTCATGCCCATACTAGACCTTGAATTCAGAGCCTCAGGCTCTCGCTTGGCTTTTTGGCTCAAGGCTGGTGCCCTACCACTTCCACCTGGCCTTTTGCTCACTAATTGGAGACAGACTTTTTCTTCTTGAGTTGGCTTCAAACCATGGTCCTCAGAGCTCAGTCTCTTGAGTAGCTAGGATTACAAGAGTAAGCACAGTTCCTGGCTCTAAATGTTTATGTATTTGTTTTCTAAAGACTGTTTTATTCCCTCTATTGATAGGTAATAAACCTCTTCAAACCCTTTAGAGTTAACACTATTGATTCATTGTTCAACTAAAATTATGGTGGAAATATTTTTTGTAAGTATCAGAACCTATCTTTTTTAAGGTGTGTAGATATTAAATATTACAGAAGATTCAATCTCAAAAGTCACTAGGTTTCTTGGCATGGTTTCATGGTATAAAAGTCCCATTATTTAAGCCAGTGAAGTGATTTACAGCATTGCTTGTAGCACTATGGTAGGATTTATGGAAACATAGCTTTTAAAAAAGACAAACTTGTCATAAATTTTCCTCAGAGGTCCTGACAGTTTGAAGATGTGCAAATAGACTTATAATCTTTGATCTTGGTGATAAAGTATTCTCATGCCAAGAACTTAGATTACACACCTATGAAATTGATGGTTTGTACTTATATAGACTTAAGCCCAAACATGGTCTTAAAAAACTAATCAAATAAAAACAATTGGTGTGAAGCATAAAATCAAATAAAAATAACTGGTGTGAAGTGGATGCTAGTGGCTCACATCTATAATCCTAGCTACTCAGGAGGCTGAGATCTAAGGACTATAGATGGAAGCCAGCTCAGAGAGAAAAATCCTGAGACTTATCTCCAATTAG
Organism: Perognathus longimembris pacificus; assembly: GCF_023159225.1. NCBI lineage: Eukaryota > Metazoa > Chordata > Mammalia > Rodentia > Heteromyidae > Perognathus > Perognathus longimembris. The sequence continues at coordinate 80,597,642 of NC_063161.1, read as the reverse complement.
CCACCAAAAAAGCTGGAAGCAGAGGTGTGGCTCAATATATAGAGTGACAGCCTTGAGTGAAAAAGCTAAGAAAGAGCACAAGGTCCTTAGATCAAGCCCCAGAACTGGCGCACAAAAAGAGGAGTGGGGGAAGGAGGAGGAGGAGGAGAGAGACTGACAGAATAAAACTAAATTTAAAAAATCTCTGGTTTAGCTTTTTTACTCATGGCTGGTGCCTTACCACTTGAGTCATATATCCAATTCTGTCTTTTGGATGATTAATTGAAGAATCTCTCATCTGCCTCTCTTTATCTGCCTGGGCTGGCTTCAAACTATGATCCTCATATCTCAGCCTGTTTTAGAGGAATAAGCCAGCAGTACTCAGCTACAATCTTCTTAAAGGAAGTTTCTACTTGAGTTATCTTAAATTTCTACCTTAGGAAAATCTTCAGAAAGGGCTCTTCAACCAAAACCCTATACAATTGTCCCTATTTGAAGTTAGGAGAGAAGGCACGTGGCTGAAAATATAACTCTTCTGCCAACCTTCCCTCCTTCTCTCTCTAGTCCGCTTTGCTCTTCTGAGGATCCTGCATAGATCATACTATAGTTTAAATGTGGATTGTCCTGCAAGGGCTCATGTGCTCAAGGTCTTCAGTGTGGCCCTGTTGAGGTGACAGAACCTTTCAAGGTGGATCTTAGTGCAAGGTAATTCAGTTGTGGAAAACTCTTCCCTAACGGGTTTAATTAATGCCGTTTTTCTGGGAACCTGATTGGCTCTGGTAGAAGGTTGTTGTCAAAGAGCAAGCAAGACCCCTTCTCCCCCTGGCTGGCTTCCTGCTTCACCATGTGGTCCCCTTACTTTCATTCTCACCATGATGCCATCAGCCATTAGGCCTTCACAAAAGTAACTTGATTTTGGATTTTGGGCTTTCAGAAGTGTAAACTAAGTAAACTTCTTTATGAAGTGACTAGCCTAAGGTATTTTGTTACACAGTAAGAAACTGATTAATACACTTGATTGATTTTTTTCAAATATTAACATCTTTTAAATAGTAGCTAAATAGTTTCGTCAACTGAAAAACTTCATTTTAACTATGTCTTTGAAAATGGTTCTTTTCTTTGAAATAATTTGCATAGATATTCAATTATAGTCACATGATTAGCTTTTAAAACATATATAAAATTATGTTTTCTGTCTTTCAGAATAACTTAAAAATAAACAACCATGATACAGGCACATAGTGAGACATAGCAAATATTTTCTCCTAGATTAATTACTTCATAGTATAATTAGTGAAGTGCAATAATTTGTTGTTGTTGTTATTGTTTGTCAGTCATAGGGCTTGAATTCAAGGACCGGGCGCTATTCCTGAGCTTTTTTGCTCAAGGCTGGTGCTCTACCACTTTGAGCCACAGCGCCACTTCCACTTTTCTGGTCGTTAATTGGAGAAAAGAGTTTCACAGTCTTTCCTGCCTGGGCTGGCTTATGAACCACAATTCTTAGACGCCAGTCTCCTACATCAACAAATAACCACATAGTGGAGTCTATGGGGTGTTTTGAAATAAAACATTCCCAGACCCTCTAGATGTGAGGTTCTAGAAATATGAATAACATAATAAGCATCCTTTAAATGTTCAGCTGCAATAGGAGGGAGTGAGGAAGATTCTTCCAGTATGGCAGGGTAGATTGAGCTTTCTTTTCTTTTCTCTTCCTTCCCTCCTTTCTTATCATTCTTTCTCTCTTTCTCTCTCCTTCCTTCCTTCCTTCCTTCCTTCTTTCCTTCCTTCCTTCTTCCCTCCCTCCTTCCTCTCTCCATTCCTTCCTTCTTTTTCTGTAAGTGTTCTACTACTTGAGCCACATTCCCAGCCATTTTTGCTTGATGTTTTTCAGATGCAGTGTTGAACTTAAAAAAAATAATATTTTCTTTTATTGTAAAGGTGATATACAGAGGGGTTACAGTTACATAAGTAAGGTAATGAGTACAATTCTTGTCAAACAGTGTTACATCCTTCCTCATTAAACATCTTTATTAATTCTACTTGTATTTCACTACTGCTCTTGACAGGAAGAAGTTTAACAGCATTTACTAATAATTAGCATCTTAAGACATTTCTTATTCTTTTCTTCTGCATATTTGGATTTCATTTATGGAAATGTAGAATATGTTTAACTTTGTATTTGATTACTGGTATTTTCATCAAATACTTCATATAGAGTTATTTTACTATTCCCTTTCTAAAGTTAACACCTATAAAACAGAAAAATGTGGTATAATAAATATTGTTCACCTTTGGCAAATATAATCGACTTTTCTTGACATCATGGCATAAAGAATCATTTTTCTAATATAGTTGTGGGTAATATATCTGTTTTTTTTTCTTTATTGTCAAAGTGTGCTACAGAGGGTTTACAGATTCATATGAAAGGCAGTGAGTACATTTCTGTTTTACTTGTTACCTCCTCCCTCATTTCCCCCCCTTCCCACTCCCCCTTCCCCTCTCCCCCCAAGAGTTGTGCAGTTGGTTTACAACAAATGGTTCCTTTTTTTTTCTTTCTCTTTTTCTTTATTTTTTTTTTTTACAGTTTCATACGTTAGGCTATGGGTACATTTCTTGTACTATTTGTTACCTCCTCCCTCATTCCCCCTTCCCCCCTCTCCCCCCACGAGTTGTTCAGTTGGTTTACACCAAATGTTTTTGCAAGTATTGTTTTTGGAGTGTTGAGCTTTTTAGCTAAGCCATCCTTGGCCTGCAGTGTTTCTATCCATGCCTCCCATGGAGCTGAGGTTACAGAAGTACATCCAGTTTGTTTGTTAAGACGGGAGCTAATATTGGGACTTTGTGATCCTGTGATCCTTTTGATTTCTGCTTCCTGAATAGCTGGGAATACAAGAGTTAGCAACAATACCTGTTCCTGGGATTTGGTTCTAATGTTTAGGTAGAACAGGAAATGAGATTTTTGATCCTGTTGGATAAAATAAAAGACCTTCTGAAAAATACAACCTTCAATAAAAGGTAAGGTGGATAAAACCTTATCTACTTATGTATCTTGATGACAAAATTTGATCTAAATACAGGAAAATTTGTGGTCTCGGGCTTCTTTCTGAGACAGAAATTCATTTGTAATTTATAATTTTTGTTTGGTCCAGTATCATCTAAGACAAGAACATTTTCCTGTACTGGTAAACTCCTCTAGAGCATGGGGGCCTGCCCTCATTCTGTGCTGGAAGAAGAATCAAAGTCCCATGAAAGACATATTCCTGTTTGAAAACTGGAAAAATCTGTAGAGAACCTATGTTAAATTACTGGCTATTTTAATAAATGACAGAGATAATTTATTTCCCAAGAGTTTCAGATGACAAGATAACAGGCATGAGCCACCATACTTGCTGAAGTATTTTTCTTTCATCACTTAAAAAAATATTACTTATATTTTGTCACTCTTTATGCTCAGACTACCTGATCTACTCTAAGCTATTCAAGTTAAACTTTCCCATCCTGTGCGGTACCTTTCAATATTGATTGTGATGGTGTTACAATCTGGTGTTCTATCTTTCTGATGGTTTGGGAATACAGATAAAGAAACTTCTAGAGGGCCAAACTTTTGCAGAAGAAACTGGAGTTCTATCACTCACTGTTCCAATGGGGCAAATGTCATAATAGCTTCTAAATACCAATCCCTCCTCCTGTCTTTAAACAAAGCTTTGCCACACAGATAATATAAGTAGGTAAAGTGGTTTACAAATTATGTGTGTGGAAAGAGTCCACTGGAATGTAATCTTTACCTGAATAGTATGTGTGTGTGCGCACACGTGTGTGTAAGAGAGAGAGAGTATTGGGGCTTGAACTCAGGGCCTTAACCCTCTCTTGGCTTTTTCCGCTCAAGGCCAGTAGCATTCTACCACTTGAGCCACAGCTCCACAATGGTGTTTGATGGTAAATGGGAGCAAAGTCTCATGGACTTTTCTGCCCTGGTTGGCTTCTTGCAAATCTCAGCCTTCAGAATAGCCAAGATTTCAGGCTTGAGCCACCAACACTTGGCCTGAGGTAGCAGTTTTTAAATAGATTTTTGCTTTTTTAGAGCAGCTTTAAGTTTATGGTCCCTGAGTGGCAGACACAGAGATTTTGCATGGAATACAATGACCGATGCAGGCCTGTTACTCATGCCCATCAGCCACAGTTACCCACAGTCCATAGCTTATGGTTCACTCTCTGTATATACAGTCCAGGTACTTAAACACATTGATAACTTGTACCCCAAACTGTAGTATCATCCAGAATAGTTTTGCTGTCCTAACAATTCCCTGTACTTTGCCATTTACCCCTCTCCTGTTTCGTGGCAAACATTGATCATTTTACTCTCTATATGTTTTATCTCTTCTAGAATATCATAGATATAGAATCACAGGGTATGTGGCCATTTTTGATTGGATTCTTATACTTAGTAATATGCATTTAAAGTTCTCCACTGTCTTTGTAAGTTTTGGTGCTCACTTTGTGCTATTCTCTCTCTCTTCCTCTCTCCCTCTCTCTCTCTTTCTCTGTCTCTGTCACTCTCTGAGTGTTTCATTTTGTTTTTGTACAGAGTGGCTGGACCATTTATTGGCATTAGGAAAACATTGCTTTACAAGAGGAGAGGGAGAAGCCCTTGAACAATAAATTTACATGAATTTTATGGAAACATGGCCCAAACTCTCCATCTGTACACAGTTTAATCACGACCAGGAGTAAGCCTTCCAATTAAATAAATTGAACTAACAGTTCAGCTTCAAGACAATGAAGGAAGAGGAGGGTAGACTTTTTACTCAATCAATATTATAGTCCTCAGAAGCTAAAAAAAAGAAAATCTACCTTGCAGTAGATTGGGACACACAAAAGTGTGTCCCAATGTCTACAAAGGTGGTCATTTGCATTTTAGTTCAAGTTTAAAGAAAAATTTTTGGAAGACAAAGATGATATTCCCTACCCCTATCCTTGAGTTCTGTGACTTGAAGTTGCATGGTTAGATTCTTAAGCACCTACAATTGGCTAACACACACACACACACACACACACACACACACACACACACACGGGGGGGGGGGAGAGAGAGAGGGAGAGCCTCAGTTTACCTATCTATAAAAGGTAGCTGTGGCAAGAGGGAGACGTGCTAGGCATCCGAGATCAAAGTCATCACACTTCTCATTGTTCACCAGCATGTGCCTCTTGATCTCGGGTGAATAGACCCAGGTGACAAAGTGCTCCATTCTGTGAATGACAAAGAAAGTGGGGGTCAGTAACCACCTCTGGGCATGCACATACATAGTCCTGCTCCATGGAAGTCACCACAGCTTGGATCCCATTTAGAAGCTGCAAGTTTTCACTATGTGATATTCTTTTTATCATCATCATCATCGTTGCCATCATTATTATTTCTAGTTGTATAAAGGACTTGCCATTTCACAAAGCAGTTTCTGAATACAATACATCTTGATCTCTGATATTCTCCACAGCTCACTGAATGATTACTGTTATTTGAATGGGCTACATACAGTTGGTCTACGTCTTGGGGACTTGCAGATTTGGGTTTTGTGTGACCATCATTTTCAACTCAGTTGGGAAAATTCCAAGAATCAGGATTGCTGGGTCAAAAGGTAAGAGTGGATTCACTTTTGTAAGAAGCTGCCAAACCCTTTCCCAAAGTGGCCAAACCATTGTGCTGTCCCACCATTAGTGAGAAGGCTATCTTTTGTTTCACACTCTCACCAGCATTTGCTGATGTCAGCGTCTGGATTTCTACCTTTCTGTAAGTGGGTAGTGGGCCTTATTTTGATTAGGGTCTTCCTAATGACATTATAATATGGAATATATTTTTATATACTTATTTTCCATCTGCATATGTATATTTGAAATGTTCAGCCTATTTTTAAATTATTATTTTTTATATTTTGTCAGTACTGAGGTTGGGTTTTCTTTTCTTCTTTTCCTCCCTCCCTGTCTCCCTCCCTTTCCTTCTTTCTTTCTTCCTTTCCTTTTTTCTTGCTTCCTGTCCTGAGCTTGAACTCAGGCCCTGAGCTCTGTTCCTGAGCTTCTTTACTCAAGGCTAGTGCTCTACCACTTGAGCCATAGCTCCACTTCTGGCTTTTGGGTGATTAATTGGAGATAAGAGTCTCATGGGCTTTCCTGTCCCAGCTGGCCTGAACAATAATCTCAGATCTGTCTCCTGAGTAGCTAGGGTTAAAAGTGTGAGCTACTAGTGCCTGGCTTCTTTTCTTTTCTGTCTATTGTTTGTTGCTGCTGTTCGATTTTGTTTTAATTTTTGTTCCAGTACTGAGGTTTGAACTCAGGGCCTTGTGCTCTTGAGCTTGGATTTTTTTTCTTTTCTCTACCACTTAAGACACACCTGTACTTCCAGCTTTTTGCTAGTTAATTGGAGATAAGAGTCTCTAAGATTGTCTTTCTGTGCTGACTTGGAGCTGTGACCCTCAAGTCTGAGCCTCCTGAGTAGCTAGGGTTATTATAGGCATGAGCCACTGTCATCTAGCTGGTACTGAGGTTTGAACTCAGGGCCTTTTGCTTGCTAGCATGTCTGGCACTCTACCACTTGAGCCATGCCTCCAATCCAGAGGCTATAAATATAGGAGGATATATGTATAAATAAAAGTTATGTTACTCTATTGAAATTATAACCACATATGCCTTCAAACTTTCTCTTAAAAATACCAACTATTTTTTTGCACAGGGACTTAAAGATAGTTATAAAAGAAAATACCAAAGACCCCTTTGGTCCACTTCATGTCCTGTTTCCTTTATAAAACTCCTCCTAATACTTATGGTTTATATAGATTTCTCTTCTCCCACATTCTTTGATCATATATTTCTGTAAAATTCATCCCTAAATATGTATTCCTTTGAATAACATTTATGATTAGTGATCTTATCTTAGAGCAGACTTTTATTTCTTCAGAAATGTGCCTAGAGTTATGGCTGAATCTCCCGCTGCTTAGCAGGAAGTCCAAACCACACAGAAGGCTTAAAAGTGAAGCTATCTAAAAAGCTGACCCTGGGGCTGGGGATATGGCCTAGTGGCAAGAGTGCCTGCCTCATAAACGTGAGGCCCTGGGTTCGATTCCCCAGCACCACATATACAGAAAATGGCCAGAAGTGGCGCTGTGGCTCAAGTGGCAGAGTGCTAGCCTTGAGCAAAAAGAAGCCAGGGACAGTGCTCAGGCCCCTGAGTCCAAGCCCCAGGACTGGCCAAAAAAAAAAAAACAAAAAAAAAAAGCTGACCCTGTGGATCTCTACTTTCTCTATCTGTGGAGTAACTTCGGGTGGTGTACCATGTAGTTAGGCATGGAAAGCAGCATAATCTATCGTGAACATGTACAGACTTTCTTCCCCTGCTCATCATTCTCTAAACAACTAGGCACAGCAACAGTTTGTGTAGTATGTGCATTATACTAAGTATACCAGGTAATCTAGATTTAAAGTACATGGGAAGATACACTCCTATGTACAAAACCATTTTATGTGACAGACTTGAGCATGCAAGGTTTTATGTAGCCACAACAGACTCGAGAACTAAGGGCTGATTAACAATTATAATTATTTCTTTCTTAGTCCTCCTGCCTTCTTTTCCTTTCTTCTTTCCTTCCTTAGCTTTTGATTAGAGAGTTGTTCATTGAAAACATAACCATTTTGTTTTCATGGCGAATCATATTAGTGTTAAATTATACAAGTTGGCTCCTAAAAAATCATAGCAAGGGGCTGGGCACTGGAGGCTCATGCCTCTGATCCTAGTTACTTAGGAAGTTGAGATTTGAAGACCAAAGTTCAAAGCCAGCCTGGGCAGAGAAGTCCCTAAGGCTTTATCCTCAACTAACTAGTAAAAAGCCAAAAGTGGGATATACTCAAGTAGTAGAGTGCGAGTCTTAAGGGAAAAAGCCAAGTAAGTGTGAGAGAGAGAGATCAGTTCAAATCCCAGTACCAACATATATGAAAAAAATCAGAGCAAGCTGTTTAAGATCACTATTGCATAGGTAAAGTACAAACTTCATAGCACCTTTAAATTATGTATCATGGCCCTTTCTCCTGATAACTAATAAGTTGGATATCTGCAAAGTAGCAGAGAGTAGTTTAGTTAATGACTAATTAAATTAGAATAAGCCATATTAACATATGATGGCAAGAAGACAAACTACAAGTGTTTATCACTTCTTGCCCTGCCTTTGAGTGTATGGTGAAATGAAGTAGGATTATCTAGTGGGCTTCTTAATATTCTGATTACAATGTAGAGGCACCTATCTATTGTTTGAATCTGTCATGGAGGAAACCAGGCCTTTCAATCATCTAGCAAGCAAGAACTGTGAGCTCAGTACAAATGAGTAACCTAGGAACAGGAACACCCAACATACCTGAATTAAAATGATTCATAGCTTGAGGACAACTCCTACAAGCTTCTTACCAGTGCTAATCACTTTTTAAAAGAAACTTGCAAAATGTGCTAAACATCATTGAATTGTACCTTTAAAAACGAGCTATTTCAATAATGTCTTTAAAAAATGATTGGCAGAATTTTCTCTGGAGTGATATTGTAAGTTCTGAAATTGTTGAAGGAAGAATATATTCTGTTGAGATCAAACCTAACATCTTATATTTAATTTACTGTATAAGCATCTTTTAAAAATATCTAAGGTATGCAAGGCTGCTGGTAGCTCATGCTTGTAATCCTAACTACTCAGGAAGCTGAGATTGAGGATCACAGTTTGTTTTATTTTGTCAGTCCTGGGGCTTGAACTCAGGGCCTGAGCACTGTACCTGGCTTCCTTTTGCTCAAGGCTAGCACTCTACCACTTGAGCCACAGAGCCACTTCTAGCTTTTTTTTCTATATGTGGTACTGAAGAATCGAACCCAGGGCTTCATGAATACGAGGCAGGTACTCTTGCCACTAGGCCATTTTCTCAGCCCCGAGAATCACAGTTTTGAAGCTAGCACAGACAGGACTGTTTATAAAACTCTTCTCTTCAATTAACCAGGAAAAATCTGAAAGTGGTAGATTGCCAGCCTCGAGCTGAAAAACTTAGGGACAGTGCCTAGACGACCGAATTCAAGACCTAGAGCCCATATTTAAAAAAAAAAAAAAAAAGAAATCCCACAGGTGAGGCTGAATAAATTGTTAGAGAAGCTGAACCTGGAGTTTTCATTCACCCATGCCGCAGACTCTAGTTGCTTCTATATGTCAAGGAGAGACATGGCAAAGGGCAGAGGAAAGATTCATGACATGGCAAGGGCAAGTCATGGGAAGACAGCGCTTCAGTCTATCTTCAGCTGTGTTTGGGTGCAGACTTTTACCTTAGGCTACATAGGGAGAATTAGGGACCGGGAGGCTGAGTTAAAGCAGTCTCCGTCCCAGACTGGGACTTAGTTTTCCAAGGTGGGGTCTTGTTACAATAAGAGTCATTGACACCTGGCAGGTGGTTTGGGCTCCTGTCCCCTCCTTCCTGGCTACCAAGATGGTTGTAAACTGACTACAGGAGAGAATGGCTCAGGAACCAAAACACATGGATATGAAATGGAACAGGCTGCAGACCAAGCCCGTGGGTCAGGCCTGTAATCGAGGTTCAAAGCTAGCCTGGGAAGACAAACCAGAGACTCTTATCACACTTAACCAACAAAAACCCAGAAGTAGAGTTGTGACTCAAGTGTAGGGAGCTAGCCTTGAGCAGAAAATGTTAAGCCTGAGCATAGGCTCTGAGTTCAAACCCCAATACTGGCACCAAACCAAACTATGGAAGAGACCAGGACGCCTTCCCTTTATCTAGATCCTATTAATTAATGGACCCAAGTAAGGAGTCAATGTTTCTCAGCAAAACAAAACAAAAACAAACACAGAAATTTAAGCAAAATTTCTGAGCTAACATTCTTCCCAATATTTCCTATAATAGATGTTTAGCATAATTGTTCACAATTCTGTGTTGAAGGACATGTCAAGTACAATGACACTTGTCTCTGTAATGTGGATCATCCCATGTGAAACCGTACCTTTTGTATTTTATTACTTTTTCTTGTCTGCTTGTTTGTTTGATTGTTTTGCTTAGTTTTGGTTCTCTTGTATTCGCTACCACTATATCTCATCCGAATACCCTGGATACTGTTTATACTGGTATTAGAACTAGGGAAGGGGAAGGGAATACCCAAATTGAGAGACAAAAGACAGCAAGACAAACCATCCCAAAAGCAATACTTACAAAACCATTTGGTATAAATAAACTGCACAGCTCAAGGGGAGAGGGTAAAGGGGAGGGGGAGGGGGGAAATGAGGGAGGAGGTAACAAGTTGAACAAGAAATATACTCACTGCCTTATATATTAATCGGTAACCCCTCTGTACCACACTTTGACAATAAAGAATAAAGTTTAATTAAAAATAAATTGCTTTAAATATAAAAATGAAAAGGTCTTTTATTTGCATTAGTAGACTTTACTGTGAGTCATACCTTATTTTTTTTTTTTTTTTTTTTGCCAGTCCTGGGCCTTGGACTCAGGGCCTGAGCACTGTCCCTGGCTTCTTCCCGCTCAAGGCTAGCACTCTGCCACTTGAGCCACAGCGCCGCTTCTGGCCGTTTTCTGTATATGTGGTGCTGGGGAATCGAACCTAGGGCCTCGTGTATCCGAGGCAGGCACTCTTGCCGCTAGGCTATATCCCCAGCCCGAGTCATACCTTATTACATGAACTTTTTTTTTCAGGTTTGAGGAAACTGCTTTAGACACACATAAAATATGGTAATTCGTCAGAAAAAAAGTACAATGACATGCCACATTTATTTTATAAAACCATTTTATTGAAATGTGACTGACATGCAAAATACTGTCCATATATTATTTTTTCTTTCTATGCTGATATTGAGGTTTGAACTCAGGGTCTAGGCTCTGTCTCTTAGCTTTTTTTTTTTTTTTTTTTTTTTTGCTCAATAAATACGAGTCTCTTGAAATTGTCTGCCAGGAGTGGCTTCAATCTAGGTCTCTCAGATCTCAGCCTCCTGAGTAGCTAGGATTACACATGAGAGCCACCAGCCCTTGGCTAAGCTGTCCATATTTAATGTATGCATCTTGATGAGTTTGGAGCTAAGCATACACTCACCAAATCATCACCAACATCAAGGCTGTAAACACAGAGATACAGTTAAGCTTTTCATCATCTTTAAAACAGGATGTGTTTATCCTGGAACAAGGTCATTAATTAAGGGCATTCGTCCATGGTTATAAACATGAAAATTCCCAAATAAAATCCTAATTGACATTTAAAAGGGTTATATTTATCCAATTGAGATCATAGGAAGTGATCTCAAAGAATGGCTTTCATAAACTGCTTGGAATGGACAATTGCTTAAGGCTTTTGTGAATGTTACTTTACATGGTCTTTTGGTCCCTGAAAATTGATCAAACTAATGTTTACATCATCAAGGATATGATCTTTCCTGATTATATTTTAAGTCTTGTTCTTATGTTGTAGCTAAGGCTGCTCTTTAAACTCATAACCCTCCTGCTTTAGCCTCCTAAGTGATGGTATACAAATGTGAGCTACCATGCCCAGCTCACATCTTGAATTATTATTATTTTGTCAGTTTTGGGGTTTGAACTTGGGGCATGGGCACTGTCCCAGTGCGTTTTTGCTCAAGGCTAACACTTTATCACTCGGAGCCACAGCGCCACTTCCAGTTTTCTGGTGGTTAATTGGAGATAAGAGTCAGGAGGAGTTTTCTGCCTGGGCTGGCTTTGAACCACGATCCTCAGATCTCAGCCTCCTGAGCAGCTAGGATTACCAGTGTGAGCCACCAGCTCCTGGCTTCCCTAAATTTTAATATGCAATCTTTTAAGACGTATGTCTAGCTCTTTGTACAACCTTGGTCCCATCACATGAAGCTATGATTGTCTTACAAAACACTACATTCTCCTTTTGTTATTTATTTATTTAATGGCACTGGGCCTTGCACTGAGTGCCTTTTGATCTCATTTAACTTTTTTGCTCAAAGTTGGTGCTGCCATTTGAGATACACTTCTACTTCTGGCCCTTTGGTTGTTAATTGGAGTACAAGTCTCATGGACTTTTCTGCCCCAACTGGCTTTAAACCATGATCCTCAGATCTCAGCATCCTAAGTAGTCAGGATTATAAGCATGAGCCACTGGGACCCAGCTCAGACTTAGCTCAGCTTTTGACTGGTATCTACACTGAATGATAAATTGGGTCACCTACTTAGAGTGTGAATAATTCTCTGGAGGAATTTATGAGTATTTAGTCTGCCCCCATAGAATGTTATTTTGAACGTTCAAGAAGGAAGAGTGAAACAAGAAAATAAAATTTCATTCTCATTTTGTGGGAGTTTTACACATTGATATACCCATAGATTGTCTCTGCCATTAGAAGTGTCATTTTAAATCCCAGCTTCATTCCTAAGCAAATGTGGGAAAGTTACTGAAATTATCTATCTCAATTTTTTCCTTTAGAAAAATAGGGACAATTACTGCCTATCTCATGGAGTTAGTAAGAATTTTAAAAGAGAATCGTTCAGTGTCTGACACACAGTGGGGTTCAATAAATACAGACTGTATTTTTACTATTTGAATTACAATATCATGCCCATCATGTAAAATTATATGGATCTGGATGACTACTATCATAAATATGTAATTAAGATAAAAATAATATTTACAATGAAAAGGCATCATTTTGCTAAATTATTATCTTCTATGTCCTCCCCTGTTTTGTGTGTGTGTGTGTGTGTGTGTGTGTGTGTATGTGTGTGTGCTGGTACTGGGGCTTGAAGTCAGGGCCTGGGCGCTGTCCCTGGGCTTTTGCACTCAAGGCTAGTGCTCTACCACTTGAGCCACAGCTCCACTTCTAGCTTTTTGGTGGTTAATTGGAGATTAAACTATCTCACAGTTTCCTGCCGTGGCTGGCTTCAAACACAAATCCTCAGCCTCCTGAGTAGCTATTACAGGTGTGAGCTACAAGCACCCATGCTCCTCTGTCCCTTATTATTATCAGGATCAAAGGAGGAAGAAAGACTTGGCATAGATTGTAATATGAAGGTAGAGAGAAAGGGTAACAATTGAATAGATGACAATTTATGAGCTCAAAATTTATTCCTCAGCAAAAATAGAACAGTACAGATGTCTCACATACTCTGCGTTCTGAGAGAGGGAAAAAAATAACTCAGGGAAAAGGATAAAATAGTGTAGGAGTGTCTTAAAGTGGCCCAGGAAAGAAAAGCTTGTCGGTTGCTCCTTTGAAGTTAGATTGAAATGAGTCTGGTTTCTACCAACAAATAAAGGCATGATTTGCACGGTGTGTTTAGCTTTTGGGGAAAAAAATACATATAGCTAAGAGAAAGCCAAGAAAATATTTTCATTTAAGAGAAGCCAACTTTGATATTGTTTTCTGTGTGGGCGGAAAGTTCTGTGTTTTTATTCTTGCCAATCAATAACCAAAATCTGTTCTCACTGAGTATAACTTTATTCCTTTTTCCCTTTATCTTTTCTTTCTGTTTGGTTTTTATGTATTTTATTTTATTTATTTTATGTGCCAGTACTGGGGCTTGTATGCAGGGCCTGGGTTCTTTGTTGATCAAAGTGGGCACTCTGTCACTTGAGCAATAACTCCATCTTCAGCATTTTAGTGGTCAGTGGGAGATAAAAGTCTCATGACTTTTCTGCCTGGACTTGCTGTGATCTTCAGATTTCAACTTCCTAAGTAGCTCAGAATATAGATGTAAGCCACGGGTACCCAGACACTAAACACTGTCCTTGGCTTCTTTTTGCTCAAGGCTAGCACTCTGCCACTTGAGCCACAGCGCCACTTCTGGCCATTTTCTGTATATGTGGTGCTAGGGAATTGAACCCAGGGTTTCATGTATACGAGGCAAGCACTCTTGCCACTAGGCCACATCCCCAGCCCCCAGACACTATATTTTTATCCACTCATCTGATGATGGTCATTTATGACTTGGCATTTTTGTGAATAGTGCAGATAATCATGTTAAGTGAAATAAGTTACTTACAAAGACAAAAAATGCAATTTCTATCACATGCAGAAGCTAGAGCTAAAGAAAAAAATGAACATAAGTGAAGAACTACTTAGAGGTGGTAGGAGGAAAAGAGGGAAAAGTAGACAGAATATGATCAGAGTACCTTACAGGTATATATGAAAAGGCCATAATGAATCTGATTTAAAAATTGCAAGAAAGATTTGAAAATGGAGCTGAGGGAAATGAAACAAGAAAGAGTAATAGAGGGTTGAATATGATCAAAGTATATTATATACATACATGAAATATCAATACCAGCCCCTCAATACTGTACAATTAATGTGCACTAATAAAAATATGAAAAAATGAATTGTAGAGAAGTGTACTTGACTATACCCCTGTAGGAGAAAGAAGATTTCCCTTACCTTCTTAGGATTTGATAACTGAATCTGTAAACTGACAAGAGGCTGATTCACAGGAGAAGAAACATACAAAATTATTACATGCATGGAGTTATCACAGGAAAGAAAAGAGGATATCAGAAAAAACACTGAGATTTCTATTCCCATTTTATAGTGGGGGGAGGGTAAAGCAAATTTTTGGAACGAGGAACAGCCTCTTAAAGAGATGATAGTTTCTGATAAAGTCTGACTTGATATGACATTAACTTCTAATCTCCATAATATTCCGTCTTCCCTAGTTTATAAAACATCTGGGGCTGGGGGAGTTGTTGAAAAATAAATCCATTTTGGAGACTCTATCTTTAGGTAGATAAGGGGAGTTCAGAAAAGGTCTGCATCTATTGTTTACAAATGCCTTCCACTAAAAAATTAATCAATGCAGGGATGAGTTTGATGATACATGCTGGGAATTCTAAAATTGAAGAAGCTGAGGCAGGAGGATAAATGTGCTAAGTCTGAGGATAGTTTGGGCTACCCTGTCTCAAAAATCAAATCAAGTTAGGTAGCAAATTTGGAGATGTTTCACTTCTCTCCACTCAGCTTTGTCATTTTTTTATATACACTGAGAATACTGCCATCTCTGCATGCAACCTTTGTCTTCCATTGTGTGTGCGTGCGTGTGCGCACCAGTACTAGGACTTGAACCCAAAGTCTCACAATTTTGCTTAGCTTTTTCCACTCAAGGCTGGCTCGCAACCACTTAAGCCATAGTTCTACTTCTTGCATTTTGCTAGTTAATTGGAAATTGAGAGCCTCATTTCCTCATCTAAAGCTTTTCTTTTTTTTTTTCTCACAATTTATCTGCTCTTTAGAGATACATTAAGGATCTTGTAAAAAAAAAAAACAACTCAGTGTGTAGTCTCACCTTTGAAGTTCTGATTAACTACTAAGAAGTGAGGTCTGTCTAGTTAAAATCTCCCTTGGTGATTATAATATATAACTAAAAGTGAGAACCACTCACCTAAATGATGGTGGGTAAGAAAATATCCCATACTTCAGGTCTTTGGTTTTGTCAAATCCTATGGATGTGTGCTGGTCCTACAGTGAAAAATGTTGTACATACTGATGTCCCATCCCACAAGATGTGTGTACATAGTCTTCATGCTCTATGAACTCATCTTCATTTTCTGATTTTCCATAATAATATTGCCTGATATTTTGAATGAAAAACAGTAAAACAAAATCCATCAAAGAAACATATGCGTAGGATCTAGCTTCTTTTCTTTCTGTCTATGTCTCTGTCTGACTCTGTCTCTGTCTCTCTGTCTCTGTCTCTCTGTCTTTCTCTGTCTCTATCTCTGTCTCTCTGTCTCTCTGTCTCTGTCTCTGTCTCTGTCTCTGTCTCTCTCTCTCTCTCTCTCTCTCTCTCTCTCTCTCTCTCGGTGCCAGTACTGGGGCTTGAACTCAGGGCTCTTGTGCTTTTGCTTGGTATTTTTACTTTTTCAATTAAGAATGGTACTCTACCACTTGAGACACACCTTTATCCAGCCTTGTTAGTTGGAGACAAAGAGTTTCTTGGATTTGTTTTCCTGGTCTGGCTTCAAACTGTGCTCCTCACATCTCAGCATCCTAAGTAGCAAGTGTTGCAAGTATGAACCATCTGTGCCCAATAGTATCATGATTCTGTTTTGTTTGTTTTGGTTTAGGTTTTGCATCCAGTTGGCATCCCATTTGTCTTGTGTTTGCTTTGTGATGTCTCCCTGAAGCAAAATCCTTAGATGGATGGCTGTGATAGCTGCATGAAGACCCCCTAGAGAAGACAGAGACAGAGAATCCAATCAGGAAACTGATATAGGCAGGGCTTTTCAGGACTGGGCCATCTGTATACTTAAGTATTATTGCTCTTGTTCCTAGACTTTCAATCCAGTGAGTTTTATGTTTGAGGTCCTGAAACTTCAAAGCAACTTGGAATTTGCTTGAAATGATGTTTTTTGTTGAGTTTAGGTGCCACTGTCAGTAATTGAGGAAAACAAGAAAATAAAACCCTGAAATATGAATCCAGGGCTTCATGTATCTACCAGATTGAATTTAAATTTTATGCTAAATGACCATAAAGCTAAAAACATTGGTCTTCTCTTATACCAGTTACATTATGTCTGAGTGACCAAATGCAGGGGTTCTAGATTTTCTGCATTTATGTAGGCAATTCCTTCTGCTTGGCACTAATCTGAGCATGTGTATGCGATCCTACCCATGTATTATTGAAACAGAGTCAAGTCTCTGTATTTTAGCTGCTATGTAATGTGGTTATAGTTTTTGTGCATTCACGGAAGTCACAGAAAACATTATCTTAAAATTCACTTTGGCAAATTTAAATAAAATTACAATTAAGATGTTGCTACCAGTTGTATAAAAAGCTATTTTATCTATCAGAGAAATAACAAATTCAATCCAGAGAAGAAACTACATTCTCATTGTTTGGTTTTTGTGTCTTGCTTAGTTTTCTTATCCACATTGAACAATGTGCTTTGTTTTGTGTGCACATGCCTGTGTGTGTGTGTGTGTGTGTGTGTGTGTGTGTGTGTGTTGCTAGGGATCAAACTCAGGGTCTCAGGTGTGCTAGGTAAGTGCTGTATCACTGAGGTGCAACTCTGAGTGCTTAGTATTTCTCTTCCAGAGTGAACTTGACCTGGAAAGATAATATCTCTTAGGCAGCCAGACACTAAATTTCTTTTAGCACCATGCAAACTGGTTGTATTCTTTCAAAACAATGCTTTACTTTGGAATATAGGATGCCAAGGAAACTGCATAAAGCCAATATTCTATAATTGAGCCCATTCCAAGATAAAAACTTGTCTAGACCTGTGTGATAAGATGGAGGCAGGTTGATAAGAGGTGATTTCTATGAGCTGATTTGCCTCCAGCCTTTTTTTCTTGGTAGAGAGGAAGGGATGATTGCACAGTCTGGCTGACAAAGCATGCACTAGGGAGGCTGTTGTGGTATGGGGTCTACCTTGCTGGCTCTGGCTAAGCAGTTGGTTCAGTTTCAACCCCAGCTGGTGAAATGTGGCCCGGAGTCAGTTTTGCTTCCTTCCCAGCCTCATAGATGATTGCCAAGTTGTGCCATCCTTAGGAGTATCTGGAATCAACATTAGCATGGACTTTGACCTTCTTTTGGTGGTTCTGGCAGTAAGGACAAAGTCCAAGTACAGAATAAATGTACTGAATAGAAAGGAAGTATGTGTATATATACCACAATTTCTTGATCCATTCATCTACTGCGGGTCATCTGGGTTGGTTCCATATTATAGGTATGGCGTGTTACTGCAATGAACATGGTTGTGGTGGTAGCTTTAGTATGGCCTTGTTTGTGGTCATTTTGTAAATGCCTAGGACTGGGACTGCTGGATCATAGGCTCTATGTTTAGCCTTTTGAGGAACCTCCATACTGCTTTCCAGAGTGGTTGAACAAGTTTATACTCCCACCAACAGTGTAGTAGCATTCCCTTTTGGCCACATCCCCACCAGCATCTGTTGTTAGTTTTCTATATATACACAACGGAATTCCATGCTTCTATCAGAAAGAATGACACTGCCCCATTCGTAAGGACATGGAAAGACTTGGAAAAAAATCATACTAAGTGAAGTGAGCCATACTCAAAGAAACATATACTCTAAGGTTTCCCTCATTGATAATAATTAGTATACATCTAGAATAGTCTTAGCCGATGATCACAACAGCTCAACAGCTATGTACATATGATCACATAAGGGGATGCTAAGTGAAACCTACTCCAGGTTATGGAAACAAGTGGTTTATTTTTAATGTACTATGTGAAATTATTTCTTTTTTCTTTTGTTTATCTTCCCTATGGTTTAGCCTGTTTTCACTGTATTTGATTTTGTTACCCTGGGTAATATATATATATATATATATGTATATGTATAATATATATATTATACATATACATATATATATATATATATATATATATATATGAAGGGAAGGGGAACATCAAAATGGTGAGACAATGGGTAAAAGGCAAACCGATGCAACAGCAATACTTACAAGACAATATGCTGTAAACTGTACAACTCAGGTGGGGGGGATTGGGGAGGAGGGAAGGTGGGAGAAAAATGAGGGAGGAGGTAACAAATTTCACAAGAAATGTACTCACTACCTTATGTATATAAGTGCAACCCCTCTGTATATCACATTGACAATGAAAAATAAAAATAAAAAATTTGAAAAAAGAAAGAAAGGAAGTGTGTTGGTGTACCTTGTGTAATGAAGGAGAAGGTGGCTGAGCATCATAGTGGGGATTCCATAATCGATTTCTGTGGAAGTCACCCAATGCCATCTGTATCTGCTTTGTATTGGGCCCCATTTGGTGTGAGAATATGATTTCCACATGAAAAGAGATGCCTCTCTAGCAATATACATTTCTTGGATGTGAGGGGTTCTACAATGTAATCACTGCCAATGAAATTTTTGTTGTGATAGTTTGTTTTGAGGCAGGATGGTTTTAGGCAGCGCAGTCTGGCCGAAGACTCATCATCCTGCTTCAGCTTCCCCAAATGCTGGTATTACAGGTATGTGTCACCACACCTTTCTTCCGGGGAAGTTTTTGATTCATAGAAAGATTCTTAGAAGTCGTGCACTGGAGCATGATAATAAACAAGTGTTTGGATTTTCACACAGGAAGTGACCTTGGCCAGCAGCCACCTGCAGGAAATTTTCACATCTTCACATGATACCCGAAGAGGTGTTGTTTTGGGATAACCTTGTAATTAGTTCCAAACTCTTACCAAACAACAGCACAGGCTTATAATTTCTATGTAAGTGTCACTCACTGTTTGAGTCATTACTATGATTTTTTTTCTTTGCTCAAAATTTTGTCATCTATTTAAAAAATCTTAGTTGACTATACCAACTAGTCACCTAAAATTGCTGGAAGAAAAGCCATTGTGGGCAATGAGGATGATGAGTTCCTGTGGGAAGGAGACTCCCTTCCTCTCGTCTGACCTTTCCCATTCTCAGCCTGGGCTTCTTTGCTATAAAATAAGGGATTACACCCAGCTTTCTGCTCAAGAACTACTTGTTGGTTCTTGCCAGGTAATTCTGGTAACCTTACCCCAATCTGTTCATACCACTTCCTTTGAGGACTACCTGACTTTGAATGATTACTTCAGTACTAGTAGATTTTTGTTTGTTTTTGTGCCAGTATTGGGGCTTTTACTTAGAGCCAGGGCACTGTCCATTAGCTGTTTTGCTCAAGGCTGGCACTCTACTACTTCAGTCACAACTTCTCTTCCGGCTCTATGCTGATTAACTGGAGATAGAATTGTCCTCTCTTTCCTGTTTGTGCTGTCTTTAAACCTCAGTCCTCAATCAGCCTCCTAAGTGGCTAGAATTGCAGGCATGAGTCACTATTGCCTGGTCCAATATATTTTTTATGTTCAAGAGCCCAGGTTTCAAGTTCTTATAGGAAATTTATTCACTCTAGGTGCTGGTGGCTCACACCTGTAAATCCTAACTACTCTGGAGGCTGAGATCTGAAAATTGTGGTTCAAAGCCAGTCTAGGCAGGAAAGTTGGTGACAGTTTTATCTCTGCTTTACCAGCAAAAAGTCATAAGTGAAGCTGTAGCTCAGCGGTAGAGTGCTAGCCTTAAGAGAAAAAGCTAAGCGACAGTACATGGTCCCTGAGTTCAAGCCCCTGTACTGGTTACAAAGAAAAAAGGAAGGAAGGACAGAAGGAATTTTACTATCTAGGGTATAACAAAAATAGAAATATCTATATTGATTTTCCTTATTGCAATTTGCCAATTATAAGTATTCACATAGCATAGAAATTATAAAATAAATATCCCTCACAAGTGTATTTGTCAGTATCATTTACAGGTCCTCAACCCCCAACTCCCACTTTTGTATGTCATCCTCTATGTCTATTTCTGTGGAAACCCACACATATTTATTTTTCTTATGGTGTTTCAAGTTTTATAAATCCTTATCATCATGCTGCACATGCTTTATAGGTAGCTTTCCATGTCAAGATGAGATCTCTTCATGTGAAGGAAAACATTTTCAACAGCTTGAGGGCATTCTCTCACATGGGTAAGGTTGCATTTATGTAAGTATTCTCTAATGATGGACAGCAAGGTTGATTCTATTTTTGTGTGAAAACATAGTGAAAGTGAATGTCTTTGTGTATCCATCTTTGTGAATATATATCCCTAGATACCCATTTTTTTTTTGCCTGTACCCAGGTCCCAGCAAGTGGAAATTTAGGTTCAAAGCATACTCAGAAAGCTGTTTAATTAATCTTCATTTATCAACTTACCAAGTTGTTCAAAAGTCCTCATGTCTCCAACTCTAGTGAGATTGTCATTCTTCTTTCCTCCTCCTCCTCCTCCTCCTCCTCCTCCTCCTCCTCCTCCTCCTCCTCCTCCTCCTCCTCCTCCTCCTCCCCCTCCTCCCCTTCCTCCCCCCTCCTCCCCCTCCCCCTCCCCCTCCCCCCTCCCCCTCCCCTCTCCTCCCCCTCCTCCTACTCCTCCTCCTCCTCCTCCGTGGGTCTTAGTGCTTGAACACACAGAGCCTGGGTGCTGTCCCTGACATTTTTTGCTCAAGGCTAGTGCTCTATACTTTGAGCCACAGCTCCACTTCCAATTTTCTGGTGTTTAATTTTAGATAAGAGTTTCACAGATTTTCCTGCCTGGGCTAGATCCTCAGATCTCAGCTGTTTATTGTCATTCCTTTTAATTTCAGTTACTTCTCAAAGGTCCTATTTCTAAGGATCATAGTTGAATTAAGTGTCTTCCTTCTTTATACCCCATCAAGGGAATTAAATGTGAATATATTCCAACTATAGCCAAACCATAGCTGGATGTATATCCTCTTTTTCTTATTGCTTTTTTAAGTCACTTTCTACATTAAGGCTATTATATGAGTTCTGATATAGATCATACATTATTACTCTCATTTAAAAGTAAGTCTCACTACAAAATCAATACTTTGGAAACTGTTTGGTGTAAACCAACTGAACAACTTATGAGGGGATAAGGAAAGGGGGAAGGGGGAGGGGAGAATGAGGGAGGAGGTAACAAACAGTACAAGAAATGTATCAAATGCCTAAGATATGAAACTGTAACCTCTCTGTACATTAGTTTGACAATAAAAAATAAAATAAATAGATAAATAAATAAATAAAATAGTTTAAAAAAAGGAATAAAAAGACTCTGGGCTCTAAAAAAAAATAAAAATAAATAAAAATAAGTCTCAGTGAGGCTTTGGTGGCTCATATCTATAATACTACCTACATAGAAGACCGAGTCTGAGGATTAAGTTTGAAGCCAGACTGTGCAGAAAAATCCAAGAAATTCTTATCTCCAATTGAGAACAGCTGAAACAATGAAAAAAACAGACATGGAAAGGTGGCATGATTGGTAGAGTGCCAGTCTTGAACAAAATAGCTATGTAAGAATTTGAGGCTCTGAGTTCAAGCTCCAGACCTAGTATGTACACACAGACACACAGACACAGACATAGACACAGACACAGACACAGACACACACACACACAGACTCAATTCCTCCATTAGCATACCATTAAAAAAACAATTTATGGTATATTGTTAGGAGTAGATAACTCTATGGATAGGTCAACCCTCCTGTTTTGATGGTAAATTACTTTTAAATTCCATTTTTCTGTCTTGTTCCACTCACAGCATAGCACCCTTTCCTGAACCTCCAGGTCTCACTTCAGCTCCCCAAAAGGCTATTAAAGGGTTCAGTCATTAGTGGATTTGAATGTTTTGAAAGAGAAGTGGGTGGTGATGGCACGTTATTGAAACTTGAAAGAAAGCCAGTGTGATATAATTGTGCCTTCACATTGGGAGCACATCGCTATGGAAACAAAGAACAGAATTTGCAAAATAAGGTTTCAGTGCACTGGAATTAGGAGGAGAATTGATTAGAGGGGGAAAAAGACTATCTTTTGTTTTACTTTCAATTTGTTTGTCATATGTATCAAAATTGTAGATTAACACACAAAAAAAACCATATTTCTACTTTGAAAGCAAACATATTTTAATTATGTTTACATGGTAGGAAGCCACAGGAAGAAAATACTTTTGGTAATACTGCTTTTGTTTGCCTTAGCAGTGATAGCATCTCTTCAGAGCCTTTTGAGAATAAATATTAATTTAAAATATACACACAACTTTGAATTTTTTTTAACTTATTGCTTTTATCCATAGATTCGGTTAACAAGAAATTATTCATTGAGGCGCTTGGCCACGAGAATGGATGCACTTTTGAGCAGATCTGATCTCTATTTTTATGAATCTGTCTATTTATGGTCTGTCACTTGAGCCATACTTTCAGCCCTGCTTTAATAAAGCTGATTATTTTGGAAATGGAATCTCACAGATTTTCCTGCTTGGATTGGTTCAAACTTTTGATCTTCTATCTCAACCTCCCAAGTAGCTAGGATTACAGGTATGCACTATCCATATTCAATCCCATATTTTTTTAATTAAGTATTTTTGGTGCCACTTCTGGGGCTTGAACTCAGTACCTAGGCCATGTCCTTGAGCTTTTATGCATAAGGATAGCACCCTACCACTTCAGCCACAGCTCCACTTCCTGCATATTTTTGAGATTAATTTGAGATAAGAGACTTTCCTGCCTGGGCTGGCTTTGAACCATGGTTTTCAGATCTCAGCCTTCTGAGTAGCTTGGGTTGCAGACATGAAACAGCAACCACGTATTCTTAAATATTCTTAAACTATGTGTTCAACAGTAATTAATATGCAAGTGTATGTTCATGTGATAATTTAATACCTCCATTATTGTATGAAATCTGACATTTTCATTATATCAGATGATTAAGCGGTGAGCATATCTGTATATTAAGATATAAGTGAGTTTCTGATCATTTCCTTAGATTGTTTTCTAAAAAGGGAATTACTGGCTTAAAATAAAAGCAATCATTTTTCCAGTAAAATGATTATCTCATTTCCAATACTCTTTCTAGAAACACAGCATGAACAGGATAAGGTAATAAATTATTTTACTTTATATTAGTGTCTTCTAATGCAGGCATTAAGAGTAGAATTTCACTTCAGCAGTCAAATCAAAGTTTAATAAAAGGTCAAAATTCAGTACTGCTAAATGAATATTGCCTTTGTAGAGAAGGTTTCCTTTAATAAGAAAAACGATGTCAAAACCATGCTTTATCATTGGGTTTGAGAGAAAACTGTGACCCAAATTTGAATTGAACTATTCTTCAGGTCAGCTAGAGGTCAACAGCAAAATCAGGAGTCAAAATCTAAGGATTTGAGAAGGTAGGTGTGAGTCAGGTGATGGAGGCACACATTTGTAATCCCCCCCTACTCAGGAGACAGACATTTGAGGATCACAGTTCAAAGCCAGCCCAGGCAGGAAAGCCTGGGAAATTCTTATCTCCAATGACCCACAAAAACCTAGAAATGAAGCTGTGACTTGTTATGAAGTCCGGGGGAGGGAATTCCACCTCCCTCCAGAGTCCACCACACAGAGACAGGGTAAGCTGACTGGCTAGGGATGCAGCATAGACTCTGGAGCTGTAACTGCGACACCGATCAGTTTTCAGGCTGGGCTTATAAAGGAAAAAACCACAACGCAGGTGGTCTAGCAGACTACATAATCTTAGTACAGTAAGCTGTGACATATCCAAACAGTTTGGATAGTTTTGACAATTCTTGGAATCAGAGGTGCTTAGGAAGACTAGCTGCTTTTCAACAAGGATGTGGTCACTGGAGATAAGGTTTGAGCAACAAAGTAGTCAATTGTTTTCAATTCCCAGGGGCCTGTGAGTTCTCAGTGAATTTAAGATGGAATCAGTTTTACTGTCCTCTACACTAACCCCTAGCATGACTCAAGTGGTAGATTGCTAGCCTTGAGTGCAAATGCTGAGGGAAGGTACCTAGACTGTGAGTTCAAGACTCAATACTGCACACACAAACACAAGAAGCCAGTTGTGAGCAACATCCTTACTGATCTATCATTATCTCTAACCTCATTTCCTGTGACTAGTAATGGTTGCCCTGCAAAAGTGGCTGACCCATTTTTATCCCATGAAGACTCTCTTTCCTTCCTTTTTTTTTTTTTTTTTTTTGCCAGTCCTGGGCCTTGAACTCAGGGCCTGAGTACTATCCCTGGCTTCTTTTTGCTCAAGGCTAGCACTCTGCCACTTGAGCCACAGCACCACTCTGGCTGTTTTCTATATATATGGTATTGGGGAATCGAACCCAGGGCTTCATGTATATAAGGCAAGCACTCCTGTCACTAGGCCATATATCCAGCCTCTCTTTCCTTCTTTTATGCCATTTTCCACAATATAGAGTTTTCATAATATAATGTATGTTTTTGTTAGAAAGACACAGCTATGTTTTACTAATTACCAGGCCCACCAACATAGTAGAATACAGAATTTGCATTTGGAAGAGTCAAAATCATAAATGTCACTTCCGCTTGGATTATAACATTTCCCTTCCAGGGAATAGGCTTTTTCTTGTTGTTTGTTTCACCAGTCCTGGGGTTTGAACTCTGGGCCTGGGCCCTCTCTCTGAGCTTTTGTACTCAAGACTAGTGCTCTACCACTTAAGCCACAGTGTCATTTCTGGCTTTTTGTGGTTAATTGGAGTAAGAGTGTCACAGATTTACCTATCTGGCTAGGCTGGCTTTGAACTGTAATCCTCAGATCTCAGTCTAATTACCTAAGATTATAGGCATGAGCCACCTGTACCATGTTAATCCAGGTACTATTTCTTAATAGCCCCTCTTCTCCCTGAGGATGAAATAAGAAGGAAATGGCATCTGTGTTAGAAGCCTGGGGATCCAGTCTTGGGTGGACTTTTTTTGTGTGACCTAAGGCAGATGTGTTTCTTACTTTTCTCACCATCACATAAGGGCATTGGAACTGGGTGCTGGTAGCTTACACCTGTAATTCTAGACACTCAGGAGGCTGAGACACAAGGACATAGTTTGAAGTCAGCTGGGGCAAGAAAGTCCATTAGACATTTCTCTCCAATTAACTATTCAAATGTCAGAACTGGAGCTGTGGCTCAAGTGTTTGAGTGCCAACTTTGAGAGGAAAAGCCAAGTGAGAGCAAAAGGCCCTGAGTTCAAGTCTAATACTGGCACAGAAATAAATAGACAGACAGACAGATAGATAGATAAAATAAAAAATAAAGTAGTGATTTTGCTAGAGTAGAAAATGGGACAGCAACACAAAGCAATGAAGAGGCCTAAAATTACAAGCCAGCTGGTATCTCTAGGTCTGAGAGACAAGTACAAGTCTGTGGGCTACTTGGGACCAAAATACTCACTGACAGTAGGAGACTGAATTAGGCGCAGTGCCTGAAACTAGAGAAGTCCACCAAAACCCTGGTCTACAAGCGAAGGCAGTAGTCTTTAGAGAACACTGTGTGCCTTTGTGGTAGGAAGATGCAGACAAGTTCACTCCACAGAGGGGTCCTGTGGCCGTGGCTCAGCCAATGTGGTTTTACTATCTCAATATCACCTTAGTGCTTGATCCTCCTATTATACAAGATCTGGCTCTGGTTGGCAATGCAGAGATGCTTTATGGTGTGGAGTTAATGGGAAAATTGCAGGTAAGGTATCTTAGTCTGTTTTGTGTGTCTGTAACAAAACACTGGAGGCTGCGTCACTTACAAAGACTTTTGTTTGGCTTATAATTATGGAGGTCAAAGGTTCAAACAGCATGGGGCCAGTGTCCTGGAGAAGATCCCTTGGTGTATCACAACAGGACAAAGAAGCAAAAGGGGAACCAGCTAGGAGTGGAGGGGCATGTTTGTGAGCAAGAAAGCAAGAGATTCACAAGGACGAGGTTCACTCTTTCAAAGCAATTTGTTGCTGTGGTAATGAATCAAGTCAAGACTCACTGTCCAAAACAGCAGTCATCCACTCAGGAGATGATCAGAAACCAATCATGAAGCACAAGGTCTCACTTCTTAAAGATCTACCACAGTTCAATACCATGACATTGGAGCAAGCTTCCATCCTGGTGTGAACCTTTGAGGGACAACGCATCCAAACCAAACTAATATAAAAAATAGCTGTACTCAGAGAAGAGTGGGGCTGGAGATGTGGTCTGGTGTGTAAAGTACATAAAAATAAAAGGAAAGAAACAAATACAGAGGCTATTCCTACTCATAACGAGCCACCAAACTCCAAGTCCAAAGAATATTAAAAAGGTAATATTCAATTCAAACCCCTTTCTACCAGTCTTGAGCAAAAATACTAAGGGTCAGAGCCCAGGCTCTGAGTTCGAGCTCCAGTATTGGTGCAGGTGTGTGCTCCAAGGAGGAGGAGGAAGGGGAGGAAGGGAGTACAGAAAGGAAGGAAGAAAGAAGAAAAGGAAGAAGGAAAGGAAGGAAGATAGAAATAAAGAACAAAAGAAAGAAAGGAGGGAGAGAGATCTTGGGCATCTACCCAGGACATTACAAATCAGGATATGGTAAAGACACTTGCACATTCATCTTCATTGCGGCATTATTTACGATAGCTAAGTTATAAAAACAGCCCAGATGTCCTATAATAGATGAGTAGATAAAAAGTGTGGTACATATACACAATTAAAATTTACTCATTAGAAAGAATGATGTTCTGTCACTAACAAAGAAATGCATGGACCTAGAAGAAATCACGTTAAGTGAAGTCAGGCTCAGAGAGACAAACAGCGCATATTTTCTCACACATCTGGAAGTTAGATCTAAAACATAGCTATGCATGATAACAGACAGGTCTCAATGCATTTACACAGAAACAGAGTAAAGAAGGGTATACTTAAGGGACGAATCTGGCATACTCCCCATGCATAACTGAAATTACTGTTTATCAAAAGAAATATCAGGAAGCAGAAACATGGTTTTTGCTGTCGTTTTATTGTTGTTATCCTTTTGGGGAGGAGCAAAAAGGGGGCAGAGGAATGAAGGGAGGAAGGGTAAGCAAATACAATCATGCCATTCATTATACACTATGTGAAAAATAAACTGCAACTTGTAGGCAGGGACAGGAAGGGGAAATGGAGAAAATGAAGGGGCAACATTGTCCAAGAAGAATTGTACTCATTACCTTATAGAATTGCAACCCCTCTGTACAACTCCTTAGTAACAATTTTTTAAATTCCAAAAAAGAAAAAGAAACAAAGAGGTAATAATAAGGAAAGCAGTTAATAAGCTTATACATTAGGTGAGGAATTCACTTCTTAGGAAATGAAAATAATGAAGTGATATGGAAATAACTTTAGTTGAAAATGATCAGACTTGGGAAGAAATGCCATTCATCTAAGTCTTATAATAACTATGAAGGAGCTGCCACTTCTTTTGTGTTGTTAATGAAGGATTTGAGCCTTAGAGAGATTAAGAAACTCAGTGCTCCACAGCAATTATAACTAGATTTTACACAGAGAACTGTTGCCAAAGCCTAGCATTTAGGCACCAAGAGATTGCTAAACTAGTGTCTATAGGGTAAGGTATCAGGGCTTAAACACAGGGCCTCACACACTTATTTTTTTTCACTCAAGGCTGGTGGCTCTACCACTTGAGTCACAGATCTACTTCCATATTTGTGTGTGTGATAGACCTGGGGCTTGAACTCAGGGCCTGGGCATTATCCCTGAGCTTTTGTGCTCAAGGCTAGTGAACTTCTACTTGAACCACAGTCTTACTTTTTTATTTTCTTGATGGTTAATTGGAGATAAAAGTTAACTGGAGATAAAAGTTTCATGGGCTTTCCTGTCCAGGCTGACTTCAAACCACAATCCTCAGATCCCACCCAGTTCCTGAGTAGCTAGGATTACAGGCATGAGCTATCAGCACCTGGCTTCCACTTCCAGATTTTTGCTGGTTAATTGGAAATAAGAGTGTTTCTGCCCAGGCTGGCTTTCACCTTTGCTTCTCACATCTCAGCCTTCTGAGTAGTTAGGATTACAGGCATGAGGCACCAGAACCGGATTCAAGATCTCTTTGCATGTTTCATACAATCCTGAAAGGAAAACATGTAACAGAGCAGGGTTTGTTTTTTTGTTTGTTTCATGAATTTGTGTATCGTCCTTGTGTTGATAGCAAGATGTGCTTGCCTCATGAAACCGATAGACAACCAGGATTTCAGAGAAAACAGTGGTTGTTGGTGGCCATGAAGCAGAGTAGAAGCATGGGTGTGCTTTAGAGTGAGCCTCAAGGACAGACAACACCAAGGAGCTTGCTGTAAGGAAAGAAGCAAGGAAAACAGAACCATGTTCAGGACTCAATTAAAGTAATTAGAGACAAAAGGTACCACTAAGAAGATGAAGGAATGCATGTATATATATGTATTATATATATATGGTTTACGCCAGGCTATATTCCTGGTCTGTGTAGACTCTAGTTCATTCCAGCAAAGCTTACTGAAAAGGGAATAAAAGCCATGAAATGAGTAATATTGTTGATACATTTAATTTAATTTATTTTTATTATTCTTTAGTTGTATAGAGGTGTTTCAGTTTAGCATTATTATTATTGTGAGTGTATGTGTGTGTGCACACATGCACACACACCAGTACTGGAGCTTGAACTCAGGACCTCTTGCTCTCACTTGGCTATTTTGCTCAATGCTGACACTCTACCACTTGAGCCCTACCTCCACTTTTAGCTTTTTTGTGGTTAATTGAAACAAGAATCTTATGGGCCTTCCTGGGAAGGCTAGCTTTGAACCTCAATCCTCATATCTCAGATTCCTGAGTAGCGAGGATTACAAGCCTGAGCTGCTGTTGACCAGCTTTGTCCATCAATTTTAATAGGAAAAGTTAGAATATGTTCCATATGAGTATATCAAGATATTCAAACTATGTATACAGATAGAAAGTGTATCAACTAAGAAATGATAATTTAATATTGGCTAGAAATAATTTGAAAGTTAGCAAATGAAAGTTGGCCAGAACAAACTAAAGGCTCATGGTATCCTCCCAGAAGAGATGATAGCTCAGGGTATTCTCTGGTATGTACCTGAGATAATCAATTTACACATAGGAGAAGCTTATATGGCCCATTGTTTTGGAGATTTCAGTAATGGAATCAATAGACTTATTGCTTTGGGGCCTGTAGCATGATGTCCAATTGTGAGAGCGAGTGATACAGAAAAACTGCTCACCCATAGTGAGATAGGAAGAGGGGGAGGAGGGGGGAGGGCAGAGAGATACAGATAGAGCCAGAGACAGAGAAAACAAGACAGAGATAGAAAACTAATGTCCTCTTCAAGAGGAACACTCCCCATGGCCTAACTTCTTTCTAGTAGTTTCCACCATCTAAAGGTTTTACCATCTCCCAGTCGTGCCATAGGCTAGAGAGCAAGCCTTTAACACATGAGCCTCCGGGAGGCATTTCAGATCCAAACTCTAGTACACATTCTTCTTTCTGCTCCACTGTTTTATTAACTTTTCAAACTTTGGTAATTCACAATTATAGTTCACTAAAACTTTACAGAAAGAGATAGGTACAGCTCAGCAAAAACATGTTTGAGAGCCAGATGCCCATTGCTCACACCTATTATCCTAGCCACTCAGGAGGCTGTGACTTGAGGATCATGGTTCAAAGCCTGACTGGGCACAAATGTTTGTAAGACTTTTGTCTTCAATAAACTGCCCAAAAGCTGGAAGTGGAGTTCAAGTAGTAGGGCACAGCTTTGAGTGAACAAGCTAGAGGACAGCACTAAAGCTCTCAGTAGAGGCACGCACACGCACACGCGCACATGTGCGCATACACACACACACAAGCACACACATACACATACAAATTAAGATGCTTGAGGCCACGTAATGACTCCATGAGAAACTCGGAGGCTCAAAGGATGTCCCCACAGGTAAAAGTCTGAAGGGAAAGGCTACTTCCTCAACTATGCAGCCTGTGTCTTTCAGTTCAGGATACTGCAGCAAGTTCCCACAGACAGGGCGACTTAAATGATAGATGTTTATTGTGCACACTTCAGGAAGTCCCAAGATCAAGGCGTTAGCTCCTAGAGAGGGCTTGCTTTCCAGTTTGAAGATGGGTATCTTCTTATTCTCATGTGGTCTTGATCAGAGAGATAAAACCAGGTTCTACAGCTCTTCTCATAAAAGCCCTCATTTCATGCATGTGACAGCCACTTTCCTGTTCTTAATTATTCCTCCACCCATCTCCTAATTCTATCACCTTAGATGCTAGAATTTTAACACATGAATTTGTGGGGGTGGGAACACAAACAGAGTTTATAACAACACAGCCAGACTAAATAAAACATCTTGGGATCAACTGAGAACATAAAAGAGGATCCTTAATCATCCCATGTGAGTGTGAATGTTTGAAGGTTGAGTAATCTAGATGCTGTTCAGCAAATTTAGGGATATAACAGTAGTGTTAGAAAGGAGTAAGTTGTTTGGAAAACAAGCTTAAGACTCTGTTGTGCAAAACACTATCTGAATATTATGATGTGAGCTTGTTCTTGGGATGGTGAATCTGAGGTAGAGGTTTACTGTGTTGATTCTGTTGATTCCTGATTGTGTGTGCTTGTGTGTGTGTATGTGTGTGTGTGTGCATGTATGTGTATGTATGTGTAACACTCTTGAGGCTTGAACTCAGGGCCTGGGCTATATCCCTGAGCTTTTATCACACAAGGCTGACACTCTACCATTTGAGCCATAGCTCCACCAGTCTCATGCACTCCTGAGGCTAGCTTTGAACTTCAATCCTCAGATCTCAGCCTCCAGAGTAGCTAGGATTACAGGCATGAGCTACTAGTGCCCAGTCCAGATTCTACTTCCTGAGATTTGGATGCTACTCTTTAGAAACACCTGCTTCCAATTTGTTGGCAACACATATATTTCCAGTTAATCTGCCATCGTACTTGAAGGTAAACAAGGCAGCCACCTCTGTCCTTAGAGACAGTGTCTTTGTCTTCTTCCGTCAACATCTAAACACTGGGATATTTGGATTGTGGACTATTGTGTATAATATATTCATAATAGTTTTAGTCTTATGACCTTTTCTTTGTGTGACTTTCTTGACAAATACCTCAGGAACCCTGTTGTTTTTGTTAACAGAAATAGCATGACAAAATGACCAAGACAAATGCATTTGTTCTAACAAGTGTTGTTTGTTTAATATTGAAGGTTGATAGGTAAATCAATACAAATATTGACTTCAATTTTCAACTTGATCCCTTTGGTATACATATGAGTAACCCTCAAAAGAGGTCACACCTGCTTTGAGTGGCTTCTCTGAACTATATTTGAGTAACTGAAAAAAGAGCTCTCTTAATAAGTTGTTTCTTGCTTCGCTCTGTTGATTTAAACAGAATTTGGATCACCAGAGATATCTTCAAAACCAGCAAAGGCCCCAGTACCACCACAAAACAAAAACCAAACACAAACAAAATAAAATCAGCAAAGGAAAATCTCCAAATGAAAATGCTGTTTGAGCTGGGCACCAGTGACTCATGTCTGTCATACTTTCTACTTAGGAGACTGAGATCTGAAGATTTTAGTTCAAAGCCAGCTCCTGCAGGAAAGTCCCTGAGATTCTTATCTCCAATTAATGACGAAAAAGCTGGAAGTGTAGGTGTGGCTCAAGTGGTAGAGTGATAGCCTTGAGCAAAAAAGTTCAGAGGTAGGAACCTGAGTTCAAGCCTTAGTACACACAAACACACACACACACACACACACACACACACACACACACACACACACAGAGAATATTGTTACCAGACCTCAGTGACTCACACTTGTAATCCTAGCTATTAAAGTGTCTGAGACCTGAGGATCGTGATTCAAAGCCAGCCTGGAACATTACAGTCCAAGAAACTCCAATTAACTACCAAAAAGTCAGAAGTGGAGTTGTAGCTCAAACGGTAGAGAGCCAGCCTTGAATGAAAAAGCTAAGGGAAAGTACCCAAATTCTGAGTTCAAGCCCCGGTACAGGCACAAACATACATCAAAATGCTATTTGTTGAATATTTCCCAAATTAACCTGTTTCCTAGTTTTTTTTTTTTTTTTAAGAGCTAAGCAAGAAAGAAGACTGAAACATAACAAAAAGAACATTGGAAAAAATAAAGCCTTGACAGGCCTCTAGTCCTAGCTACTCAGGAGGCTGAGATCTGAGGATCACCATTCAAAGCCATCCCAGGCAGGAATGTCTGTGAGACTCTTATTACCAATTAATCACCAGAAAACTAGAAGCTGTGCTATGGCTCAAGTGGTAGAATGCTAGCCTTGAGCTTAAGAGCTCAATGACAGCACCCAGGCCCAGAGTTCAAGCCCCAAGGCCGACCAAAAAAAAAAACCCCCAAAAAACAATCTACACAGATTCTGTTCCTAGCTCATATTCTGCTTTCCTAATCATACTGAATATCCTCTTTTGAGGTAAAAATTCAATTGAGAATTTTTATCAACATGTTCCTAAGCACATTTGGTCTCCACCAAAATGAATACAGATATATTGTGAGGTTGAATTTCATGTCCACAGCTTAATTAAATAATCCAAGGAAAATGAAAAGCTTCTCAATGTTTACTGGTGCTCAACTACTCTATTAAGTAATTAGTTAGGTTTTCATTATTTAATTGTTGATAATCAGGTTGATGATAATAATTAGTTATGTGAAAGTGGAACATGAAACCTAGAGACTTGTGGGTTACTTTTCTACTGAGATGCTGAGTAAGTTTAGGGAATCTACATAAATTAAACTTAATTTAGTCTGAAATCACTATGAACAGAAGAACAATTATATATTCCAAGTTATTTGTAACTTCATATAAATTATAGTTCTCAGACCTGGGGTCCCTTGATATTTGCTGTTTCTCAATCTTAATATAGAACACAAATTTAGTCCTAATTTATATTCACAGAGACTCTGATTGAAGAATTTTGAATAATTAATGCATGGAAACCAAGACCACACATGTATATTAATGGGCAGCCAATTATGTTAATGGCTAAAGTAACTTTCTACTACATTTTTAATTACACATTTTATTGGCAGGTAGCTTTTTAGAAGGTACTTTCTCAAAACAAGGCTAAACTTGTTATCTTCATTTAACAGAACAAGGACCAAAAGGTACATGTAGCAAGGGACTTGCTCAAGGTCAGAGAAGGAGAGAAGGGGTATGGAATTCGCAGCTCTTGAGCTTTGCTTGTTTGCTCGGTTCTCCTCTGTTGCTTCTGATGTGTTGCTTAGGAACAGCAGTGCTTCTTTACCCAATAGCATATGTGCAGAAAATGCCATTACCAGTGTGTAGGGTTTTAAAGTGGAACTCGGATTCTTGTTATAGCCAAATAGGAATATGATTGAGGGAGGAGGGAGCCTGCAAAAGCATACACACACACACACACACACACACACACACACACACACACACACTTATATCTATATATAACTCAGCATGGAGGGGTAATACTGAGGTTTGAACTCATGGCCTGGAGCTGTCCCTTCACTTTTTGCTCAACTATAGCACTCAATCACTTGAGCCACAGCTCTACTTCTGGCCTTTTGGTGGTTAACTGGAGGCAATAATCTCTTGGATTATTTTTGTCTGGGCTGGCTTTGAAACTTGATTCTCAAATATTAAGGCCTCTTAAATCACAAGAATTACAGGAAGAGCCACCAGATGCACATATTTTGAAGAGACTGAATTCAGTGTCAAGGTCTGAAAAACCAATGCTTCTCTAAAGAACTTTTTAGTGTCATTTTTCTCTTGCATTTCCCACTTCTGCAGTGTTTTTAATTTATTTGTGTGTTAGACTCTAAGAGATGAATTCACAGTTGAATGCAATCTGTTGCTCCTAGGAGGAAACAGTAATGGAAGAACTTTGGAAGCAATAGGAATAGTTACTGACAATGATTGATCATTTATTAAATGCCAGTGTGATTTCCAAAACTTTCCTTTTAAAAGTTGTCCTGTTTGTCAGATTTCTGTTGCTCTAATGAAAGAACAGAGGTAATTAACTTATAAAATGAAAAGTTTAGTTTTTCCTCCTGGCTTCAGAGGTTCTAGTCTAAGATAAGTGGCCTCATAGCTTTGATCTCTGGGCAAGAGTGGCCCATCCTGTTGGGGCACAGTTTGTTCCTGTGGAACAAACTGATTACCTCATAAGCCAGAAAGGAAAGATAGAGATCCTACATCCCCTTTGAGGGTACCCCATACATATTCTAGGGGCTTCCCCTAAGGCCCTGTCTCTCTAAGATCCACAACAACTCCCAATAGCACCAGCCTGGGGATTCAGGTTTAATACATGGGAGATACTGTGGAGAACATTAATCCAAATCACAGCATCAGGATTTGAACTTAGAACTTTGGCACCAAAACCATCAACCATTAGATTATGATGCTGTTTTGTAACACTATATTTTTTTTTGTTGTTGTTGTAATTTTTTTTTTTGCTGGTCCTGGGGCTTCTACTCAGAGCCTGGGCACTGTCTTTGAGCCTCTTTGTGCTCAAGCCTAGCACTACCACTTGAGCCACAGCTCCACTTCTGGCTTTTTCAGAGTAGTTTATTGGAAATAAGAGTCTCATGGACTTTTCTGCCTGGGCTGGCTTTGAAGCACATTCCTCAGATCTCCTGAGTAGCTAGGATGACAGGTATGAGCCATCGACACTTGACAACACTATGGTTTTTTAAGTCTGAGTTCTGGAGTTAGACCCACAGTCCAGGTTATACTTACTACTCTGGGAATATTGCTTCTATACTCTAGTCTTACTTTAAATCCAGAGGCATGATTGTATTCACCTTATTTAGATTAGCTAGGAGGCGTCAAATGACAAAATGCATGAAAATCACATAGCTGTATGCCTGACACATAGCAGCACTGTATAGGTATCTATTATCACTCTTGTTATATGTGTTATGAATTAGAAAAGACCAAGGCATAAGTAGGTGAGTGTACCTCTGTGTAGGGGTAAGCTCTAAATATTACAGTCTTTCAAAGTTGGAAATGTCTTTTAAGCTCACTGTTCAACCCTGCCATTTTCTGATGAAGAAACTGAGGTGGAGAAGGAGTAAGTGATTCATCCCAAGCCCCTAAGTGTGTTAGTCAGCTTTCTGATACTGACAAAGTATCTGGAATAATCAACTTAGAAAGGAGAAAGGTTTATTTGGGTTCATCGTTTCATAAGTTTCTGTCCATGGTTGGCTCAATCACTTTGGTTGCCAGTACATCATGGTAGTGGAGTCTGGGGTAAGAAGGACTGCTTATCCCATGGTGGCTAGGAAGCAAAGATAAAGAGAAAATGAAGTGTTTGGGTTCCAGTACCTCTCTGAGGGATCATATCCAATGACTTAACTTCCTTCCACTAAGCCCCACCTCTTATAGGCTGCTCACTCCTAGTGACCTAACTTCCTTCCCCTAAGCCCCACCTCCTATACACTATTAACTCCCAACAGTGCCATAGCTAGAGACAAGGATTTTACCACATGGCTTTTCTTTTTCTTCTTTTTCTCACCAGCAGCAAGGTTTGAAACTCCAGGCCTCACATTTCCTTGGTTGGCACTCTACTACTTAAGCCTCCAACCTGACTTTATGCTTGTTATTTTGGAGATGTAATCTTGTAGACCTTTCTGTCTGGGTTAGCTTTGAATCTCTGTTCTCTGGAGCTCAGTTTCCTAAATAGCTAGGATTACAAGCATGAGGCCCTGGAACCCAGCGTGGCCCCTGGTAAGTATTTAGGAACCAAATCATGACATCAATTTAGACAATGGCAAAGTCAACATTAGCCAACAGGGTCAGGATTTAGCCCCTTTAAAGGTGGGGGATGTATGAACAGAAGTAGAACCCTGAAGTAGGGTACACAAATACAGAACAGGCACAAGAGCCAAAGCAGAGATTTATGTGTCTGTGTGTATGTGCTGTGAGCACATTGTTCTGGAAAGCTGAGTCACAGCTCTGGCTGCCTCTGTATAGATGGAAGCCCTGGAACAAGTTAAACACACAGAGAGGCCCCCTCAAGAATGCTTGTCATAGGCAATGAGGAATGCAAACCGAGCTTGACCATGGAAACAGCTGTCAAACACATCCAAAGGACACTCTCCCAGGGAGTCAGTGATAGGGACAGCAGAGTGGATGAAGGGATCCACTACCAAGGGAGTGTGTACCCACCCTGCCAGTCCAGCTGGTTCATCCTTTTACAGGGTATTTGCCCTGCTGTTACCCTGAGAGGACTATCCCTGACTCTGCTGGGAACGAATCAGTACAGGAACAGGGCTGCTGCTGCAGGTGTCCAGATGATGATCTGCATTTGCAGATTCAACCAATTGGTCATCATAAATATTTGCTTATGTACTAACAGGGACACAAAGGCAGGGTTTGGGTAGACAGAGAGTAACCATGAAAGAGGTCAGATGATGGAGAAAGGTGAACAAGACATGCTTTCGATTTTGTAAAGAGAGATACAATAGAGGCGACCGTGGTTTGCTCTGGGTTAGATGTGTCATACAAGAGAGACCAAGTGCCTTTTCCTTTTCCATTGGATGGCAGTGTAATTATTTACACATAAAGATATTTCAATCTAGGTGCAAGTGGTTCACACTTTTATTTCTAGCTAGCTACTCAGGAGGCTGAAATCTGAGGATCCAGGCTTGAAGCCAGCCTGGGCAGCAAAGTCCATGAGATACTTATCTTTAATTAACCAGAAAAAGCTAGAAGTAGAGTGGCTCAGGTTGCAGAGCACCATCCTTGAGTGAAAAGCTAAAGGACATGGCCCAGTATCAGTACAGAAAAGATTATTTCAGACCCTTTTTGAGAATCTCTCCTGAAAATGACCCTTTAGGTCATAGGACTAGAGTCTATATTCTTCCTCCAGGATGGAGTTTCTCTGCATATACCTGAGAACTCCAGGAGGCAACTTATACATAATAAAGGTTTGTTTCTCCTTTGTTGTAAGAAAGACATGGAGCCAGAGAGCTAGGGCTGAGATCAAAGGCTCATGTCAATAGAGAGCTAAGTGCCATCATTCCTGTCCTCTACCATTACACCAGGCATGATGGCTTCATGGATCAAGACAGCACCTGGAACTTTGGCCAGAAAAGTGTCTATATGGAACCCAGAAGGTGAAGAAGGGCAGAGGCAGAGGGTACACTTCTCAGAGAAGTCAGCCTCATTTACCTGGTGGGCAGTCCCATGGGCAAGAAGGTCTGGGGAATGTCGTCTTTATGAGAAGTTGTTCCCCCTTCACAATTCTGCTCATGCTTTAATCTGGTTCTTCCAGTGAGGACTATGAAAAAATGGTCAGCACATATGCAACTAGTGGTCTCTTATTCGGACTCCACTTACCTTTTCTACTACCAGTCTTTCCTGTCTTTCTTACTCTATTATCAAATCTCCGGACTTGACTTTTGGTCCTTCACAATTTTCCTTGAAGTATTTCATTGGTTTACTTGTTTATTTGGGGGGGGGGTATTGGTGCTAACATATCTGGGGGAGTTAAATGTGTAATATAAAAGGAATACTTTGTAGATGAACTTTAAATGACATAATTTCATATATCTCTGGTAATCTGAGAATAAAGAAGAAATGTGCTCTAAGTGTGGACAATCACATGGGGTGTCACTTCCTCCCCCATGTTCCCAGGTCTTGTTTGCCTCTCTTCTGACTTCCTTTGATTTTCAGAGTTGGATCAAACAATGCCTTCTTCCCACTAAGCTCAAGCTGCTCTGACTTTTGAGTCAGTGAGTTCTAGCCCTGCTGCCCATGGGATCCCAATGATTCCTCTTTCTACAATGTATGCAGCTGGGTTCCATCATAGTCTCCAAGGGTACAGCACAATTATGCATATTTTGCAAAAGCCTGATTCACAGTGGTGACCATTCTCTGTGTAGAACTAAGGTTTTGAGACATTTCTTATTAACGTGGGTGTCATTTATAAAGCATCATCCATCTCAAATATAAAAATGGGTGGGCTGAAGGTTTAGCTCAGTGATAGAATGCATGATGAGCATGCTTGAGGCCCTGGGTTCAATTTTCAGCATCATTGAAGAGTAAGAATAAGAAGGTTAATACTGAGAATTCCGCACCAGCCTCCACTGGCACAACTGGGGAATCATGCTTGCCAGAATGTAGACTACTTGAATTTCTCCATCAGTATCTGAATCATGGAGGTCTGCAATGGAGAATTACCTCTCTGATAATAAAGGTTGTTTCCTTGGTTGCCTGATAAGTGTTCGGTTTACTGAACTAGTGTTCCCCCTTACCTTTACTTCT
Source organism: Perognathus longimembris pacificus (assembly GCF_023159225.1). NCBI lineage: Eukaryota > Metazoa > Chordata > Mammalia > Rodentia > Heteromyidae > Perognathus > Perognathus longimembris. The sequence goes on along the minus strand of NC_063161.1, from coordinate 80,558,994 downwards.
AAATTGGGTAGGTGTCCTATGTAGTAGAGGGAAATAGTCTTTTTCTTATGTTCCATGACTGGGGCCTGTGAAGTAAATGGAGAGAAACAGATAAAGGTTTGTTTTCTTGCACCTAAGAAATTTGATGAAGACGAAGATGAAGACAAAGGAGAAGGAGAAGAGAAAGAAAGAAAGAAAGAAAGAAAGAAAGAAAGAAAGAAAGAAAGAAAGAAAGAAAGAAAGAAAGAAAGAAAGAAAGGAAGGAAGGAAGGAAGGAAGGAAGGAAGGAAGAAAGGAAGGAAGGAAGGAAGGAAAGAAGGAAGAAAGAAAGAGAAAGAAAGAATTGTCCCCAAAGAAGTATGTGGGTCAAGGAAGTTATATAGCTTTTATAAAAGGGTGATAAATAGTGATAAGACAAAGGAAAAGAACTCTGGTTTAGTAGGAGTGGTAAATTGTAGGGAAGTAAATATGTGTGCATACCTAATGGAAGAATGGAAGATGAGGGTTTTTTGGAAAAGCTTGTTTATGCAAAGTCATTTTGGTGTTGACTCTCTGTCTCCTGTGATAAGGGTTGTTCTCTTCTTCCTAGTGTGGAAAGAGGCCTGGGGAACAGGTTCAGAAAAGGAAGATCATGTCCTGCTTTGGGGCAGAAAGGAAGAGGGTAGAGGATTCCTTTTCATGTCTTTCATTTCTTAATTGTCTTCTGCTCAAAATAACCTTTCTGTCAGAGGGCTGTACTTTGGGGTAGCATATTCTGATTTCCCATGTCATCAAACTTTGGAAAAAGTAAAAGTTAGATAAGTGTTAGTATCCTCAGCTTCAGGAATACTAGTAATTTGTTTTAAGGTTTTCCGCCAGCAGCTACTTTGGAAGAATGAAGAGGCAGACTGAAAGAAGAGTCAGCTTGATGTAATATTACTTAGGATGGTCATAGTACAAGGGCCTTCTGATTGGCAGCTCAACAGAATCATGTGGAATGAGATAGGAAATATGTCACAAAGAATGCGACATTCCTAGATTCAAATAACTGGAGTCTGCAACAGTAACTTACATAATCAGGGTTATAGGAAATTTGGTTTGTCAGAATTAGCCATTGATCCTAAATGGGGGAAAATGCAATGAAATTCTTGTGTGGAATATTAAGATACAGATGGAAGATTATAGACCGAGATGAACCAATTTAAAGTGAACAAAAAGTTGGAAGAGGGAGAGAGGAGGATGGATTCTTTAAGTGTTGTGGGATGTTATAACAGGTGGCCCAAACTCTGAGTATTACTTCAAGACTTGCAGTGAAACTCAGAACCAATCTATAATCATGACTAGTGGTTTAAAAAATTACAGAAGAGGGGCTGGGGATATAGCCTAGTGGCAAGAGTGCCTGCCTCAGATACATGAGGCCCTAGGTTCGATTCCCCAGCACCACATATACAGAAAACGGCCAGAAGCGGCGCTGTGGCTCAAGTGGCAGAGTGCTAGCCTTGAGCGGGAAGAAGCCAGGGACAGTGCTCAGGCCCTGAGTCCAAGGCCCAGGACTGGCCAAAAAAAAAAAAAAAAAAAAAATTACAGAAGAGAAAGTGTTAAAGTACACTACATATTGTATTGGTAAGAAGTATTTTATATAATTTGTGAACCGCTTATACGGATATGTACAATTATTTGTGATATAAAAGTCATTTTATCATGTCATTTGTGGTCTAAAATGTTAAAAAATGATGTTTTTCTTAGTATTTATTTACTTATTTATTATTAACCTTGCTGCACTGCACACACACATACTTTATGTGTGTATATATGTATATATATATAAAACTTATTTTCAAGTAATTGCACCTGAGATTACAATTTAACACATCCATTTACATGTACATTGCACTATGATTCGAGTCACCTCTTCCATTACTTTTCCCCTCCCACCTGCTCTTTCCTTCTATCAGAAAAAAAGGTGAACTCTTGTAATTTTTTTTTGGCTTACAGATGTAGGACTAAAATAACTAAATTCAAATCCACAGGGTGAATCTGCTGGTTGCTGATTTATATACCAGGTTAATTCATAATCTGACCGGTTCTCTTTCTGAAAATTAGGGC